>NW_026511322.1:50000-364046 GCF_027579735.1 Bombina bombina | reverse complement strand
TGAACCATTGATACAAGGCAGAATGGATTCATGCTTTCATGTTGTTTACGCCAAATTCTGACCCTACCATCTGAATGTCACAACTGAAATTGAGACTCATCAAACCAGGCAACTTTTCTATTGTCCAATTTTGGGGAACCTGTGTAAATTGAAGCCTCAGTTTCCTGTTCTAAGCTGACAGGAGTGGAATCCGGTGTGGTCTTCTGCTGTGTAAGCCAATGTGCTTCAAAGTTTGACGTGTTGTGAATTTAGAGATGGTATTCTGCATACCTTGCTTGTAACGAGTGGTTATTTGAGTTACTGTTGCCTTTCTATCATCTTGAACCAGTCTGCCCATTCTCCTCTGACCTTTGACATCAACAAAGCATTGTCATCCACACAACTGCCACTCACTGAATATTTTCTCTTTTTGGGATCATTCTCTGTAAACCCTAGAGATGGTTGTGCAATGAAATTCCTGTAGATCAGCAGTTTTTTAAATACTCAGACCAGCCCGTCTAGCACCAACAACGATCCTACATTCAAAGTAACTTAAATCCCCTTTCTTCCCCATTCTGATGCTCGGTTTGAACTTCAGCAAGTCATCTTCACCATGTTTAGATGCCTAAATGCATTGAGTTGCTGCCATGTGATTGGCTGATTAGCAATGTATGTTATCAAGCAATTGAACATGTGTACCTAATAAAGTGGCAGGTGAGTATCTGTGTGTATATATAATATATATATATATATATATATATATATATACAGGGAGTACAGAATTATTAGGCAAATGAGTATTTTGACCACATCATCCTCTTTATGCATGTTATCTTACTCCAAGCTGTATAGGCTCAAAAGCCTACTACCAATTAAGCATATTAGGTGATGTGCATCTCTGTAATGAGAAGGGGTGTGGTCTAATGACATCAACACCCTATATCAGGTGTGCATAATTATTAGGCAACTTCCTTTCCTTTGGCAAAATGGGTCAAAAGAAGGACTTGACAGGCTCAGAAAAGTCAAAAATAGTGAGATATCTTGCAGAGGGATGCAGCACTCTTAAAATTGCAAAGCTTCTGAAGCGTGATCATCGAACAATCAAGCGTTTCATTCAAAATAGTCAACAGGGTCGCAAGAAGCGTGTGGAAAAACCAAGGCGCAAAATAACTGCCCATGAACTGAGAAAAGTCAAGCGTGCAGCTGCCAAGATGCCACTTGCCACCAGTTTGGCCATATTTCAGAGCTGCAACATCACTGGAGTGCCCAAAAGCACAAGGTGTGCAATACTCAGAGACATGGCCAAGGTAAGAAAGGCTGAAAGACGACCACCACTGAACAAGACACACAAGCTGAAATGTCAAGACTGGGCCAAGGAATATCTCAAGACTGATTTTTCTAAGGTTTTATGGACTGATGAAATGAAAGTGAGTCTTGATGGGCCAGATGGATGGGCCCATGGCTTGATTGGTAAAGGGCAGAGAGCAAGGTGGAGGTGGAGTACTGGTTTGGGCTGGTATCATCAAAGATGAGCTTGTGGGGCCTTTTCGGGTTGAGGATGGAGTCAAGCTCAACTCCCAATCCTACTGCCAGTTTCTGGAAGACACCTTCTTCAAGCGGTGGTACAGGAAGAAGTCTGCATCCTTCAAGAAAAACATGATTTTCATGCAGGACAATGCTCCATCACACGCGTCCAAGTACTCCACAGCGTGGCTGGCAAGAAAGGGTATAAAAGAAGAAAATCTAATGACATGGCCTCCTTGTTTACCTGATCTGAACCCCATTGAGAACCTGTGGTCCATCATCAAATGTGAGATTTACAAGGAGGGAAAACAGTACAACTCTCTGAACAGTGTCTGGGAGGCTGTGGTTGCTGCTGCACGCAATGTTGATGGTGAACAGATCAAAACACTGACAGAATCCATGGATGGCAGGCTTTTGAGTGTCCTTGCAAAGAAAGGTGGCTATATTGGTCACTGATTTGTTTTTGTTTTGTTTTTGAATGTCAGAAATGTATATTTGTGAATGTTGAGATGTTATATTTGTTTCACTGGTAAAAATAAATTATTGAAATGGGTATATATTTGTTTTTTGTTAAGTTGCCTAATAATTATGCACAGTAATAGTCACCTGCACACACAGATATACCCATAAAATAGCTATAACTAAAAACAAACTAAAAACTACTTCCAAAAATATTCAGCTTTGATATTAATGAGTTTTTTGGGTTCATTGAGAACATGGTTGTTGTTCAATAATAAAATTAATCCTCAAAAATACAACTTGCCTAATAATTCTGCACTCCCTGTATATATATATATATATATATATATATATATATATATATATATATATATATATATATATATATATAAATCTACAGCCAAGCAAAACAGCCTAAACATGTTTTCTCCTGCACATTTTCCATGGCAGGTAACATTTTCTAAACCATGTGTTATCTGTTCTTGGTAGTTTTTCATTTTCTGGGAAAGATAAAGTCAATTTAGTAAATTTGTGCTACAAGGAAGAGAACAACATTATTTACCATTGTCACCTAAACATTAGAGATTTTATCTAAATAAAACATATTCAATTTCAACAAATTCCACGAAATTACTCACTAAATAACATTTGATTACTCAACATCATTCTACAATCAGGTATGTTTTTCATCTTAACAAAATCTGAAGTGTAAAATAATATATAGATGGTAAATAGGTTTTGTATTGTTATAGTTAGAAACTGTTCTCTTGTTACTTGTATTATGTCAGAAAAAGAGGAACATTTTGTACAAATATTACTATTCCATTGTGCTACTATTTCTTAAATTAGACTAAAATGATTAGCAATATTAAAGGATAAATGCATAACTGTATTCAAGAAACTATTGCAATGATTATCACTCTCATTGGTTAAATTCCATTTTAGAGAGACACATATGGGTAGATTACAAGTGGCACGGTAACATGCGCTAACAAGTGGAAAGTAAACATGAGCTCTTATCTGGTTAGCGGGACTGAAGATCTTGCGTAAAGAATAAGGAGTTAAAAAAAAAGATGCACCAAACACCACATAAATATATTCACATAAACAATTACACTCATATAAACATTAAATGTCAAAAGCAAATAGTCCAGATTCACTGATGCAGAAACTGAAACATAGCAAATAAACAATAATATGATTCAAGGATATCAGGGACTGGTGGAACAAGTTGGAGAAAACAGCATAAGAATAGTAATGACTCGCTGACTCACCCTTCAGTGGTATTGTAGCACCAGGGACCACAGAATATAACCACTCCTACCCCTAAGACTCAACGTTTACGTAAGGAGGATAAACACCCATCTGATGGAGCAGCGGAACTGGAGACCAGTGAGGGACCGCAGTACATTACTGCTCCTACCCCTTTCACCAGTCGATCAGCAGCCACCAGCAGCACGCCACATGGACTCCTCACCTCCAAGCGCATACTGTTCTAAAAATGTAGTCAGCGCATGTCCACCACTTCTGAGTTGCGTCATAAGCCTGTCACCTTAAGCGGACCAATGCTTGGACAGGTACAGCCAATTCTGAACTCACTCCTACCGCTCCACTAAATCTACTTCCAGCAATCCTAGGAAAGGAGGCTTGTAGGCTTCAAAGAAGAACTAGGGAGCTCCCTTACTCCCCAAATAAATATAAAGAAAAAAGATTTCAGACGTGAAACCATAAAATAAAACAAAGTCTTTATTGAATCTATAAAGTGACAAAGAGGTCACGGAGATTTCACATCCACATAACAGCAGAAAAATGTGGTCTTACGTGTTTTGGCTACATATCATCGTAATCATAGACCATAATACACAACAGGTGCAATGCACTATTTAAAATGTTAATACAAATGATATTGGTTCAAAGATGAACACTCCTCCCTCCTGGTGTCATATAAACATTCAAATAAGGAAATTCCCTGGTAATTAAATCAGGGAGATAAGGGTAAGCGAACATACACCCAGATCCCTCCTATAGTAATATATACTGTACATAAGGTAGGGCAGTGCCTAGTGCCTATAAATTGAATTACTAAAAAAGAAGAAATAAAGAAGCACTATTATGGCACACTTTAAATACTATTGGGGGTGATATGTGGTAACATAACTAAGAGAGAAGATGGGGAGACCAGATTGATAGTTAAAACTTAACTTTTACTCATAATGTAAAAAAAGGTGAATACACATCCTAAAAAACATATAAGGATGACTGCTCCCTAAGTGTATGAAGGTATACTATTAAATCCCAACCCAGTTGTCACAAAGAAAGCATATCAGCAGATATACGGGTGGTAATTCACATGTAGGTAGCGAAACTATTAAGCTATTAAATCTGCAGCCAAAGTGACTGATACCTATTACCGCTTATTACCTTTTTTGAAACTACCAGAACTCCAACTCTTAAATTAAGCTTAAGTTAAGTTGAGATAAAAGGAGAGCTCTCATGTAGGTAGCATAAATATAAAACGATTAAGTCCACAACAAAAATGGCTGGTACTATTTACCATTTATTACCGTAATTTTAAAGCTTCCAAGATTACAAGTCTCAAAGCAAAGTTTAAGCTGTATTGTGATACGATGTCAACAGATATACGGGTAGTGAGTTCACATGAAGGTAGCATAAAAATAATACCAAAGAATCTGCAGCTAAAGTGGCTGGTACCTATTAATGATTATTACCTTTTAATACTACCAGAATTAAAGCTCTTTAAATTAAGTTTAAGGTATGTTGTAATATAAGGATAGTTCTCATGTATGTAGCAAAAATGTAAAGTTAGCAATTTCACAGTGAAATTGGCTGGAATTATTTACCGTTTTATTATCGTTTTTTTAACGATACCAAGACTATAACTATCAAAACAAAGCAAAAACTATATTGCAATACAATGTTGTGATACAATAGGAACCGGAGCCGCATAAAGTGGTCAGCGGTTATGAGAATATATCAATTATAATGATCACAGACAGGGAGCAGTGCGAACGCCTGTCTGTGTTCATTGTAATTGATATTTTTAAGTCTAAATATATGTATGTGTTAATAACTAAAATATGCATAGTTTGTGTGTTTGTTGTCAATTATGAATATGCACTCCCGCATCGTAAACACTAGTTAAATATTATTAACCCCTAATCTGATGCCCCTAATGTTGTCGCCACCTACATAAATTTATTAACCCCTAATCTGCTGTCCCTAACATCGCCGCAAACTACATTACTGATATTAACCCCTAATCTGCTGCCACCAAAATCGCTGCCACCTAACTACACTTATTAACCCCTAATCTGCTACCCCAATGTCGCTGCCACTATGCTAAAGTTATTAACCCCTAACCCTAACCCTAACATAACACTAACCCTAACACTCACTAACTTTAACATAATTAAAATAATTCCTAATAAAAATTACAATTAATACCTGAATTATTCTGATTTAAAAATAAATACTTACCTGTAAAATAAAACCTAAACTAGCTACACTATAACTAATAGTTACATTGTAGCTATCTTAGGTTTTATTTTTATTTCACAGGTAAGTTTGTATTTATTTTAACTAGGTAGACTAGTTAGTAAATAGTTAACTATTTACTAGCTACCTAGTTAAAATAAATACAAATTTACCTGCAAAATAAAACCAAACCTGTCTTACAGTTAAACCTAACATTACACTAACATTAAATAAATTAAATTAAAAAAATACATTTATCTAAATTACACAAAATAAAAAAGAAATTATCAAATATTTAAACTAATTAGACCTAATCTAATAGCCCTATCAAATAAACCCCCCCCCCAAAAATAAAAAACCCTATTCTACACTAAACTGCCAATGGCCCTTAAAATGGCCTTTTGCGGAGCATTGCCCCAAAGAAATCAGCTCTTTTACCTGTATTAAAAAATACAAACAACCCTCAACAGTAAAACCCACCACCCACACAATTGCATTACAGTGCCCAAAGTCCCTAATCTAAAAATAAAACCCACCCTTAAAAAAACCTAACGCTAACCCCCGAAGATCCACTTACAGTTTTTAAAGACCGGACATCCATACTCATCCAGCCGGAAGAAGTCTTCATCCAAGCGGCAAGAAGTCCTCAACGAAGCCAGGAGAAGTCTTCATCCAAGCAGCAAGAAGTCGTCCTCCAGGTGGGCAGAAGTCTTTATCCAGACGGCATCTTCTATCTTCATCCTTTCAACGCGGAGCAGCTCCATCTTCAAGACATCCGGCGTGGAGCATCCTCTTCATACGGTCCCAGCCATACACTGAAGGTTCCTTTTAAGGGATGTCATCCAAGATGGCGTCCCTTGGCTTCCGATTGGCTGATATAATTCTATCAGCCAATCGGAATTAAAGGGTAAAAAAATCCTATTGGCTGATGCAATCAGCCAATAGGATTGAGCTTTAATCCTATTGGCTGATACAATCAGCCAATAGGATTGAGCTTTTATCTTATTGGCTGATGTAATCAGCCAATAGGATTGAGCTTGCATTCTATTGGTTCATAGGGACAGCCAATAGGATTGAGCTGTAATCCTATTGACTGATGTAATCAGCCAATAGGATTGAGCTTGCATTCTATTGGCTGATTGGAACAGCCAATAGAATGCAAGCTCAATCCTATTGGCTGATTGGATCAGTCAATAGGATTGAATCTCAATCCTACTGGCTGATTGCATCAGCCAATAGGATTTTTTACCCTTTAATTCCGATTGGCTGATAGAATTCAATCAGCCAATCGGAAGTCAAGGGACGCCATCTTGGATGACGTCATTTAAAGGGAAACCTCATTCTTCAATAGCCATTGAAAGAAGAGGATGCTCCGCGCCGGATGTCTTGAAGATGAAGCCGCTCCACGTTGGAAGGATGAAGATAGAAGATGCCATTTGGATGAAGACGTCTGCCCTTCTGGAGGATGACTTCTTGCCGCTTGGATGAAGACTTCTCCCGGCTTCGTTGAGGACTTCTTGCCGCTTGGATGAAGACTTCTCCCTGCTGGATGAGGATGGATGTCCGGTCTTCAAAAACTGTAAGTGGATCTTCTGGGGTTAGTGTTAGGTTTATTTACAGGGTTTTGGGCAATGTAAAAGACCTAAATGCCCTTTTAAGGGCAATTCCCACCCAAATGCCCTTTTCAGGGCAATGGGGAGCTTAGATTTTTTAGGTAGGTTTTTATTTGGGGGATTGGTTGTGTGGGTGGTGGGTTTTACTGTTGGGGTGTTGTTTGTATTTTTTTTACAGATAAAAGAGCTGATTTCTTTTGGGCAATGCCCCGCAAAAGGCCCTTTTAAGGGCCATTGGCAGTTTAGTGTAGGCTAGGGGTTTTATTATTTGGGGGGGGGGGGCTTTTTTATTTTGATAGGGCTATTAGATTAGGAGTAATTCATTTTTATTTTTGATCATTTCTTTTTTTATTTTGTGTAATTTATTATCTTTTGCAATTTAGATAAGTGTATTTTTTCATTTTTTTAATTTAATTTTAGTGTAATGTTAGGTGTTAGTGTAACTCAGGTTAGGTTTTATTTTACAGGTAAATTTGTATTTATTTTAACTAGGTAGCTAGTAAATAGTTAATAACTATTTACTAACTAGTCTACCTAGTTAAAATAAATACAAACAGCTGTGAAATAAAAATAAAACCTAAGCTAGCTACAATGTAACTATTAGTTAGCTTAGGGTTTATTTTACAGGTAAGAATTTAGTCTTAAATATGTATTATTTAAGTAATGATAGTAATTTTAATTAAGATTTATTTTAATTTTATTAAAGTTAGGGGTGTTAGGGTTAGACTTAGGTTTAGGGGTTAATATATTTATTTAGTGTTAGTGATGTGGGAGGCCAGAGGTTTAGGGGTTAATAACTTTAGTATAGTGGCGGCGGCGACGTTGGGGGCGGCAGATTAGGGGTTAATAAGTGCAATGTAGGTGTCGGCGATGTCGGGGGTGGCAGATTAGGGGTGTTTAAACTCGGGGTTTATGCTAGGGTGTTAGGTTTAAACATACATTTTCTTTCCCCATAGACATCAATGGGGCTGCGTTACGGAGCTTTAACATTGATGTCTATGGGGAAATCGTGCACAAGCACGTAAAAGAAGCTCAAAGTAGAGCTGTTATTTGTGTGCGGTATGGAGCTCAACGCTGCCATATTGGCTGCAAAACACAGGTTTTTTTGCAAACTAGTAATAGCAGCGCTATTAAAGGTGAGCGGTGGAAATAACTTGCAAGTTAGTAGCGAGCCAGCCATAATGCAAAACTCGTAATCTGGCTGTGTGGTAGGTTCATATGCTGATGCCTAAACCCTTGAAGGCCACCTCTTATCTCAGTACACTTTGACAGTTTTCCACAGCTAGAAACTGCTAGTTCATGTGTGCCATATAGATAACATTGTGCTAACTTTAGTGGAGTTATTTATGAGTCAGCACCGATTAGCTAAAATGCAAGTCTGTCAAAAAAACTGAGACAAGAGGAAAGTCTGCAGAGGCTTAGATACAAGGTGATCACAGAGGTAAAAAGTATATTATAATATAACCGTGCTGGTTATGCAAAACCGATGAATGGTTAATAAAGGGACTATCTATCTATTTAAACTGTCCCTTTAACCTAAGAAATGCCAATATACTTGGGGGTTTTGTTTAAAAACAAATTGTGATATGTATATATATATTTTAAAACGTCTATATCCAATTGCTATATTTTTAATTTAAAAAATGTCTTAGTTTACTGCACCTTGAAAGAACTCATCTATCACTTAGTCTAACTTTATTATGTTACAGTGTATGTGTTTATTTAAATGAAATATTTGCAATAACTATCGGCTAGATTACGAGTTGTGCGTTAGGCTGAAAAAGCAGAGTTAACAGGTCCTAACGCTGCTTTTTCCCTACCACTGCTATTACGAGTCTTGCAGGTTTAGGGGCACCGCACTCTTCTTTAGCCTTACCGCAAAACGACTTACGTAAAGTTCGTAAAGTCTTTTTTCTATGGGACTTCCATAGCACTGATATTACAAGTCTGTCCTGGGAGGCCAAAAAGTGAGCGGTAACCCGTCAAGAGTCCTAACGCATTTAAAAGTCAGTTTTATGGTACAACACCGTAGCATAAACTAAAGTGCTAAAAAGTACACTAACACCCATAAACTACCTACTCACCCCTAAACCGAGGCCCTCTCGCATCGCACACACTATAATAAAATTTGTAACCCCTAATCTGCCGCTCCGGACATCGCCACAACTATAATAAATATATTAACCCCTAAACCGCCACACTCCCCTCGCAAACACTAGTTAAATATTATTAACCCCTAATCTGCCGTCCCTAACATCGCCACCACCTACCTACATTTATTAACCCCTAAGCTGCCATCCCCAACGTCACTGCCACTATACTAAATGTATTAACCCCTAAACCTAAGTCTAACCCTAACCCTAACACCCCCTAACTTAAAGGGACACTGACCCCAAATGTTTTCTTTTGTAATTCAGCAATTTTTAAAGCAACTTTCTAATTTACTCCCTATTATCAATTTTTCATCGTTCAATTGCTATCTGTATTTTGAAAAAGAAGGCATCATAGCTTTGTTTTGGTTTCAGTAACTGTGCACAGCACTTTTTATTGGTGGACAACTTTATCCACCAATCAGCAAGGACAGACCCAGGTTGTTCACCCAAAAAAGGGCCGGGCATCTAAACTTACCATTCTTGCATTTCAAATAAAGATACAAGAGAATGAAGAATATTTGATAATAGGAGTAAATTATAAAGTTGCTTAAAATTTCATGCTCAATCTGAATCACAAAAGAATTTTTTTGGGTACAGTGTCCCTTTAAATATAATTACAATAAATCTAGATAAAAATTAATATTATTGCCTAAATAATACCTATTTAAAACTAAATACTACTAATTACATTGTAGCTATCGTATTTTATTTTACAGGCAAGTTTGTATTTATTTTAACTAGGTAGAATAGTTATTAACTATTTAATAACTACCTAGCGAAAATAAATACAAAAGTACCTGTAAAATAAAACCTAAGTTACAATAACACCTAACCTAACCCTACAATTAAATAAATTAACTAAATTAAAAACAATTAAATAAATTAAATTAAATTAGCTAAAGTACAAAAAAAAACACTAAATTACAGAAAATAATAAACAAATTACAAGATATTTAAACACCTAATCTAATAGCCCTATCAAAATAAAAAAAGCCCCCCCAAAATATAAAAACTCTAGCCTAAAATAAACTATCAATAGCTTTTAAAAGGGCCTTTTGCGGGGCATTGTCCCAAAGTAATCAGCTCTTTTACCTGTAAAAGAAAATACAAACAACCCCCGCAACAGTAAAACCCGCCACCCACACAACCAACCACCCAAATAAAATACTATCTAAAAAAAACTAAGATCCCCATTGCAAAAGAGCTAACTGCCCTTTTAAGGGCAATGCCCATCCAAATGCCCTTTTCAGGACATTGGGGAGCTTTGGTTTTTTTAGTTAGTATTTTTTTGGGGGGTTGGTTGTGTGGGTGGTGGGTTTTACTGTTGGGGGGTTGTTTGTATTTTTTTTTTTACAGGTAAAAGAGCTGATTACTTTGGGGCAATGCCTGCAAAAGGCCCTTTTAAGGGCTATTGATAGTTTAGTTTAGGCTAGGGGGGGGTTTATTTTGGGGCGGCTTTTTTATTTTGATAGGGTTATTAGATTAGGTGTAATTAGTTTAAATATCTTGTAATTTGTTTATTATTTTCTGTAATTTAGTTTTTGTTTTTTTTGTACTTTAGCTAATTTAATTTAATTTATTTAATTGTTGTTAATTTAGTTAATTTATTTAACTGTAGTATAGTGTTAGGTGTTATTGTAACAGGTTATTTTACAGGTACTTTTGTTTTTATTTTAGCTAGGTAGTTATTAAATAGTTAATAACTATTTAATAACTATTCTACCTAGTTAAAATAAATACAAAGTTGCCTGTAAAATAAAAATAAACCCTAAGCTAGCTGCAATGTAACTATTAGTTATATTGTAGCTAGCTTAGGGTTTATTTTATAGGTAAGTATTTAGTTTTTTGATGTAAAGACAAAAACAAGGACAGAGGCGCCACATGTGTAGATCAATATAGACCAAAATAATCCAGATATGGACAAACACTGGGTACTCACAAGTGTTTGTCCATATCTGGATTATTTTGGTCTATATTGATCTACACATGTGGGCCTCTGTCCTTGTTTTTGTCTTTACATCACAGAAGTTTACCATCCCTTCGGGTGAAGTCAGAGAGCTGCCTATCAAGTACATGGTCATCTCGAGGATTTCTATTGGACTCTGATCATGACATCCAAAGACTGGTTATAATCTGTTTGCATCTATTATAATTTATATTTCTAATATATTTCTAATATATTTGTAACATTTCTAACCACACTCATCTTCTTTTTTTTATATATATGTATATGTATATGTATATATATATATATATATATATATATATATATATATATATATATATATATATATATATATATATATATTTTAGGAAGGGTTTTACACTGTGTGTGTGTGTGTATATATATATATATATATATATATATACATTTTGTTTCTAACAGTTTTATATATATTTTTTGATATTCTGTGCTCACTTGGTATAGCGCTCCTATAGGAGCTAAGTGGTTTTGTATAGATACCAACACTCCTTGTTTACTAAGTATTTAGTTTTAATATGTTTATTAGTGATGTCGCGAACCTAAAATTTTCGGTTCGCGAACGGCGGACTCGAACTTCCGGTATTGAATTGAATTCAATAGGCAGGCGAACTTTAAAACCTACAAGGACTCTTTCTGGCCACAATAGTGATGGAAAAGTTGTTTCAAGGGTACTAACACCTGGACTGTTGCATGCTGGAGGGGGATCCCTGGCAAAACTCCCATGGAAAATTACATAGTTGATGCAGAGTCTGCTTTTAAGCCATAATGGGTCTAAATCAACTAACATTCCCAAAGTGGCTGTCTCAAAACATCCCGGACAGAAGAGAGATTGATAGTGATAGATAGGATAGATAGATATACATAGATTGATAGTAGATAGAATCGATAGAAGAGAAATAGAATAGATTTGTTAGATATATAATTACCCTAATAAATTCTAATAATCAAACATGCGTTCTGGACCCAACTAGCTTGTGTTAATTAGTACTTTTCTTAGCACTTTAATCCCCTGTTCCCCCCCCCTATCGGGGGAGTTCTATATGGCCTGCCAGATTACCCTGAAAAATTATAATAATAAGACATTTGGTCTGCTACCTATTTTAACGAGGTTGTGTTTTAAGTACTACCATTCTTAGCACTTTATCTCTGTAACTCCCCCTATTTTGGTGAGGTGATGATTACCCATACAAAATATAATAATAAGACAGCTGCTCTTGGTCTGCGACCCATGGTAACTATGTTGTGTTAATTAGTAATGTCCTTCGCATTTTTAATAGCTGTTACTCATACTCACCCTATCGAGTCGGAGGTCTATATAGCCTGCATGATTACCCTACAAAAGTATAACAACCAAACATATGCTCTGGGACCCATGGTAAGTAGGTTGTGTTAAGTAGTACTGTTCTTTGCATTTTCATACCTGTTACTACACCAAATGGTGGCAGGTCTCTCTGTCCTCATGAATTAGCAGCACCCAAAACCCAAAATAAAGCCCGAGTGGTCTTAGACTAAAACCCATGGCTAACTCGGTTGTTTCAATTAGTACTATTCTTAGCACTTTCATCCCTGTTACGGGCGTTCTACATGGGCCATCATGATTAGCTGAACAAATAATACAATCCAACCTTGCTCAGTCTTCATAGGCCCTTAATTGTCTGTAATTTGATAGTACAGTTCTTATTATTTTTATAGCTGATACAACACTGAATGGTGGCAGCTCTATATGGCCTGCATGATTTAGCCGCAGCCTAATATAAAAATAAATCCAAGCTAGTCTTGGATTAACACCCATGGGCTAGACTCTGTTGTTTCAAGTAGTACTATTCTTAGCACTTTTCATCTCATCATCCCTGTTACTTTCCAGGACTCTCGGTGGTGGGTGGTCTACATGGCCATCATGATTAAGCCTAACCAAATACTACAATCTCAACCTTGGCTCAGTCTTCCTAAGGCCCTTTCATTGGCTGTATTTTGGTAGTACTGTTCTTATTAGTTTAATAGCTGATAACGGACACTGAATGTTGTCAGCTCTATATGGCCTGCATGAATAGCCGCACCCAAAGCAAAAAAAAAACCAAGCGGTTTTGCACTAACACCCATGGCTATACTCAGTTGTTATCAAGTTCTACTATTCTAGCTCTTTCATCTCATCATCCCTGTTACTTCCAGGACTCTCGTGGTGGTGGTCTTACATGGCCATCATGATTAAGCCTAACCAAATACTACAATCCAACCTTGGCTCAGTCTTCCTAAGGCCCTTCATTGGCTGTATTTTGGTAGTACTAGTTCTTATTAGTTTAATAGCTGATACGACCACCGAATGTTGTCAGCTCTATATGGCCTGCCCCTTGAATAGCCGCACCCAAAGCAAAAAAAAAAGCCAAGCGGTTTGCACTAACACCCCATGGCTAACTCTGTTGTTTCAAGTTCTACTATTCTTAGCTCTTTCATCTCATCATCCCCTGTTACTTCCAGGACTCTCGGTGGTGGTGGTCTACATGGCCATCATGATTAGCCTAACCAAATACTACAATCCAACCTTGGCTCAGTCTTTCCTAAGGCCCTTCATTGGCTGTATTTTGGTAGTACTGTTCTTATTTAGTTTAATAGCTGATACGAACACCGAATGTTGTCAGCTCTATATGGCCTGCATGAATAGCCGCACCCAAAGCCAAAAAAAAGCCAAGCGGGTTTTGCACTAACACCCATGGCTAACTCTGTTGTTTCAAGTTCTACTATTCTTAGCTCTTTCATCTCATCATCCCTGTTACTTCCAGACTCTCGGTGGTGGTGGTCTACATGGCCATCATGATTAGCCTAACCAAATTACTACAATCCAACCTTGGCCCAGTCTTCCTAAGCCCTTCATTGGCTGTATTTTAGGTAGTACTGTTCTTATTAGTTTAATAGCTGATACGACACCGAATGTTGTCAGCTCTATATGGCCTGCATGAATAGCCGCACCCAAAATCCAAAAAAAAGCCAAGCGGTTTTGCACTAACACCCATGGCTAACTCTGTTGTTTTCAAGTTCTACTATTCTTAGCTCTTTCATCTCATCATCCCTGTTACTTCCAGGACTCTCGGTGGTGGTGGTCTACATGGCCATCATGATTAGCCTAACCAAATACTACAATCCAACCTTGGCTCAGTCTTCCTAAGGCCCTTTCATTGGCTGTATTTTTGTAGGTACTGTTCTTATTAGTTTAATAGCTGATACGACACCGAATGTTGTCAGCTCTATATGGCCTGCATGAATAGCCGCACCCAAAAGCCAAAAAAAAGCCAAGCGGTTTTGCACTAACACCCATGGCTAACTCTGTTGTTTCAAGTTCTACTATTCTTAGCTCTTTCATCTCATCATCCCTTTACTTCCAGGACTCTCGGTGGTGGTGGTCCTACATTGCCATCATGATTAGCCTAACCAAATACTACAATCCAACCTTGGCTCAGTCGTCCTAAGGCCCTTCATTGGCTGTATTTTGGTAGTACTGTTCTTATTAGTTTAATAGCTGATACGACACCGAATGTTGTCAGCTCTATATGGCCTGCATGAATAGCCGCACCCAAAGCCAAAAAAAAGCCAAGCGGTTTTGCACTAACACCCATGGCTAACTCTGTTGTTTCAAGTTCTACTATTCTTAGCTCTTCATCTCATCATCCCTGTTACTTCCAGGACTCTCGGTGGTGGTGGTCTACATGGCCATCATGATTAGCCTAACCAAATACTACAATCCAACCTTGGCCCAGTCTTCCTAAGGCCCTTCATTGGCTGTATTTTGGTAGTACTGTTCTTATTAGTTTAATAGCTGATACGACACCGAATGTTGTCAGCTCTATATGGCCTGCATGAATAGCCGCACCCAAATCCAAAAAAAAAGCCAAGCGGTTTTGCACTAACACCCATGGCTAACTCTGTTGTTTCAAGTTCTACTATTCTTAGCTCTTTCATCTCATCATCCCTGTTACTTCCAGGACTCTCGGTGGTGGTGGTCTACATGGCCATCATGATTAGCCTAACCAAATACTACAATCCAACCTTGGCTCAGTCTTCCTAAGGCCCTTCATTGGCTGTATTTTGGTAGTACTGTTCTTATAGTTTAATAGCTGATAACGACACTGAATATTGGTCAGCTCTAATATGGCCTGCAATGAATAGCCGCACCCAAAGCCAAAAAAAAGCCAAGCGGTTTTGCACTAACACCCATGGCTAACTCTGTTGTTTCAAGTTCTACTATTCTTAGCTCTTTCATCTCATCCCTGTTACTTCCAGGACTCTTGGTGGTGGTGGTCTACATGGCCATCATGATTAGCCTAACCAAATACTACAATCCAACCTTGGCTCAGTCTTCCTAAGGCCCTTCATTGGCTGTATTTTGGTAGTACTGTTCTTATTAGTTTAATAGGCTGATACGACACCGAATGTTGTCAGCTCTATATGGCCTGCATGAATAGCCGCACCCAAAGCCAAAAAAAAAGCCAAGCGGTTTTGCACTAACACTCATGGCTAACTCTGTTGTTTCAAGTTTCTACTATTCTTAGCTCTTTCATCTCATCATCCCTTTTACCTTCCAGGACTCTCGGTGGTGGTGGTCTACATGGCCATCATGATTAGCCTAACCAAATACTACAATCCAACCTTGGCTCAGTCTTCCTAAGGCCCTTCATTGGCTGTATTTCTTAGTACTGTCTTCCTTTTGAATAATAGATTACAGGAAAGGCATTGATTTTAGAATCCCAGAGATCATTTATATGACCCGTGAAATAAAAAAAAAAAATTCATTAGATACCCGTTACACAATTATTTATCCTCATTCCTTTTTAATACGAGGGTCCCGGAGCCTCAAACGAACAACAGCATGAAAGAGGGAGATATGTCATCCTTTTGAATAATAGATTACAGGAAAGGCATTGATTTTAGAAACCCACAGATCATTATTTGCAACCGTGAAATTAGAAAAAAACATTGATTAGACACCCATGACACTTATTAATGCTCAGGCCTTTTTAATACGAGGATCCCGGAGCCTCAACCGAAACAACAGCATGAAAGAGGAGATATGTCATCCTTTTGAATAAAAGATTACAGTAAAGGCATTGATTTTAGAAACCCACAGATCATTATTTGCAACCGTGAAATTAGAAAAAAAAATTGATTAGACACCCGTGACACTTATTTATGCTCAGGCCTTTTTAATACGAGGGTCCCGGAGCCTCAAGCGAAACAACAGTATGAAAGAGGAGATATGTCATCCTTTTGAATAATAGATTACAGGAAAGGCATTGATTTTTGAAAGACAGAAAAAAATTGTTACAACCGGGAAATCTAAAAAAACATTGAATAGACACCCATTACACTTCTTTATCCTTAGGCCTTTTTAGCAGAGGCTCCAGGACACTCAACAAAAAACACCAGCAGGAAAGAGGACATATGGCATACTTTTGAACAATAGAGTACAGGAAAGGCATTTATTTAGAAACCCATAGATAATTGGAAATTTGAATCAAAAAAAATGATTCGATGGACACCCAGTACACCTCTTTCTCCTTAAGCCTTTTTATAAGAGGGTCCTGGACCCTCAAAAAAAAACACCAGCAGGAAAGAGGACGTATGGCATCCTTTTTGAACAATAGAGTACAGGTATAGCATTGATTTTACAAACCCAGAGATCATTTTGGTCAATTGTTAAATAGAAAAATAAAAATGAGCGGCCAACCAGTACACCTCTTTCTCCTTAGGCCTTTTTATAAGAGGGTCCTGGACCCTAAAAAAAACACCAGCAGGAAAGAGGACATATGGCATCCTTTTGAACAATAGAGTACAGGTACGGCATTGATTTTACAAACCCAGAGATCATTTTGGTCAATTGTTAAATAGAAAAAATAAAAATGAGTGGCCAACCAGTACACCTCTTTCTCCTTAGGCCTTTTTATAAGAGGGTCCTGGACCCTCAAAAAAAACACCAGCAGGAAAGAGGACGTATGGCATCCTTTTGAAAAATAGAGTACAGGTACGGCATTGATTTTACAAACCCAGAGATCATTTTGGTCAATTGTTAAATAGAAAAATAAAAATGAGTGGCCAACCAGTACACCTCTTTCTCCTTAGGCCTTTTTATAAGAGGGTCCTGGACACTCAAAAAAAACACCAGCAGGAAAGAGGACGTATGGCATCCTTTTGAACAATAGAGTACAGGTACGGCATTGATTTTACAAAACCAGAGATAATTTTGGTCAAATGAGAAATAGAAAATAAAAATGAGGTGACACCCACTACACCTCTTTCACTTTAGGCCTTTTTTATAAGAGTGTCCAGGACCCTCAAACAAAATACCAGCAGGAAAGAGAACATATGACATACTTTGGAACATTAGAGTACTGGTACGGCATTGATTTGTAAAACCCCACAGATAATTGTTTGTAAAAGTGAAATAGCCCCAAAAACCATGCTTGGACTCCCACTCCAGGTCGTTCTCCTTCAGCTTTTTTATAAGAGGGTCCAGCACCCTCAACCAGAAACAACTGCATGAAACACCACCACATATGCCTTCCTTTTGCACAGCGAGTACAGTTATGGCATCCATTTTAGAAACCCAGAGATAATTGAGAGGGAACCAGGAACATTTTTCTAAAAACTGGATGGGGCACCCATTACTACAGGTCGTTCTCCTTCAGCCTTTTTATATCATGGGCCACGACCCGCAGCAGGCACAACAGCATGAAACACAACATATGCCACCCTTTTGCACAATAGAGTACAGGTATGGCATAGATGGAACACGGAGATAATTTAGAGCAACAAAGAGACGGATAAAGATGCTTGGTAGGTCCTACTCTTTCAAATTTGTTGCATTTCGTGTTCAATTGAATGGTCCACCGGATATGAGTGGTGTGTAAAGTTGTACAATTCGTAACAGTTTAATCACTAGTGTTATGTGCCTTATTTTTTTATTTGAGTTTTGTACCCACAGAGATGCAGCAGAGGCCAGAATAATTAGGAATGTACAAATGACTGAAACATTGGGGTATTGTTGTAGCAACTGCTGTAGCAGCGGCCAGAAAAATCGATGTTTTTAAAAAACATTTATAAAGTGCCCTAAAAGCTTGTGGCTTTGAACACTAGTTGTTGGCGGATAAGTCAAGCAAGTCCTCCATCTTTATAACCAAAAAAAAAAAGGCCAGCCTGTGAACCAGTTGTAGCCCAAGGCAGCTCATATCATCATCAGTAGTTTTTATTCAAATGTATCGCCCAATGTCAGTCCCTTCGGGATCCAGCCCTCATTCATTTTTATAAAAGTGAGATAGTCAAGGCTTTTTTGACCTAGGCGACTTCTCTTCTCAGTGACAAAACCTCCTGCTGCACTAAAAGTCCTTTCGGACAGGACACTTGAAGCGGGGCAGGCCAGAAGTTCCATTGCAAATTGGGATAGCTCAGGCCACAAGTCCAGCCTGCACACCCAGTAGTCAAGGGGTCCATCACTCCTGAGAGTGTCGAGATCCGCAGTTAAAGCTAGGTAGTCTGCTACCTGTCGGTTGAGTCTTTCTCTAAGGCTAGATCCCGAAAGGCTCTGATGGTGCATGGGAGTTAAAAAGGTACGCATGTCCTCCATCAACAAGACGTCAGGAAAGCGCCGGTCCTTGCCGCCGTGTCGTGGGAGGAGGAGGATTAATTTCATCTCCTCCCCTGTTACATTCCCGTGGTGCTGTGACATCACCCTTATATGCTGTGTAAAGCATAGTTTTTAATTTATTATGAAAATGCTCCATCCTTTCCGACTTGCGGGAATTTGGTAACATTTCAGGCACTTTATGCTTATACCGGGGGTCGAGGAGCGTGGACACCCAGTACAGGTCGTTCTCCTTCAGCTTTTTTATACGAGGGTCCCTCAACAGGCACGACAGCATGAAAGAACCCATTTGAACAAGTTTGGATGCTGAGCTAATCATGTTGCATTCCTCCTCCTCACTGATCTCACTGATGGTATCTTCTTCCCCCCAGCCACGTACAACACCACGGGGTACCAGAGAGGTGACAACAACGAGCACCCTGGGATGACTGTTGTGCTCGGTCTTCCTCCTCCTCATCCTCCCCAAAGCCACATTCCTCCTCTGACTCCTCTTCCTCACAATCCTCTTCCTGCGTTGCCGCAGGTCCAGCAAGCAATGCTGATTCGGCTGTTTGCGGGGGTGATGGACACCACAACTCTCCCGCTTCCTCTTCAAAAGGACGCATGAGCCTACAGGCATTGCGCATGAGCGTCCAGTAATTTGGCAAAAATATCCCCAGCTCCCCAGAGGCTGTCCTAGCACCCTGGTCATACAAATACTCATTAACAGCTTTTTCTTGTTGGAGCAGGTGGGTCATTAGGAGTGTTGAATTCCACCGTGTCGGGCTGTCGCAAATCAAGCGCCTCACTGGCAGGTTGTTTCGACGCTGGATATCAGACAAGTGCGCCATGGCCATGTAGGAACGCCTGAAATGGCCACACACCTTCCTGGCCTGCTTTAGGACGTCCTGTAAGCCTGGGTACTTATGGATAAATCGTTGTACAATTAGATTACACACATGTGCCATGCACGGCACATGTGTCAACTTGCCCAATTTCAATGCCGCCACCAAATTACTTCCATTGTCAGAAACAACCTTGCCAATCTCCAGTTGGTGCGGAGTCAGCCACTGATCCACCTGTGCGTTCAGGGCGGTCAGGAGTGCTGGTGCGGTGTGACTCTCCGCTTTCAGGCAAGTCAACCCCAAGACGGCGTGACACTGCCGTACCCGGGATGTAGCATAGTACCTGGGGAGCTGGGGGGTGCCATAGATGTGGAGAAAGATGCAGAAGTTGAAGAGGACTCAGCCGAGGAAGAGGTTATGGAAGAGGATGGAGTAGGAGGAGTAGAGGAGGTAGCAGCAGGCCTGCCTGCAAGTCGTGGCGGTGTCACCAACTCTTCTGCAGAGCCACACATTCCATGCTTGTCAGAAGTCAGCAGGTTTACCCAATGCGCAGTGTAGGTGATATACCTGCCCTGACCATACTTTGCAGACCAGCTATCCGTGGTCATATGGACCCTTGCCCCAACGCTGTGTGCCAGACATGCCATAACTTCCTTTCTCACACAGGGTACAGGTTTGGGATTGCCTTTTGTGAAAAGAAATTTCTGCCAGTGTACCTTCCACTGCGGTGTCCCAATAGATACAATTTTTTGAAAGCATCAGACTCCACCAGCTTGTATGGTAAAAGCTGGCGGGCTAAGAGTTCAGACAAGCCAGCTGTCAGACGCCGGGCAAGGGGGGTGACTTTGAGAAATTGGCTTCTTACGCTCAAACATGTCCTTGACAGACACCTGACTGTGGGCAGATGACCAGGAACTGCTACGTAAGAGAGACTGAGTGGAGGATGGTTGAGAAGGGGCAAGGAGGACAGCACTGGTTGACGTGGCTGAAGATGCTGGAGCAGGAGGAGGAGGGCGGCTTTCACTTTGTGTGCTGCTTCTACTCATGTGTTCTTCCCACCGGCCTTTGTGATGGGAGACAATGTGTCTTCGCAAAGCAGTTGTACCTAGGTGGCTGTTGGACTTCCCACGACTCAGTTTCTTTTGGCACAGGTTGCAAATGGCATCGCTGTTGTCAGAGGCAGACACACAAAAAAAATGCCACACTGCTGAGCTCTGCGATGACGGCATTCTGGTGGTGGCAACAGCATGCGTTGATGGGCGTCGGCGGGCTGTCTGGCTGACCCCTGGTGACGATGCATGCTGTCTGACTGTGCCACTAGCTCCTTGAGACGACCTCCCCATGCTTCCAAATCATCTCCTCCTCCTCCTCCTCCTCCTCCTCCTCTCTGTCTCCCCATCTGAACTTTCCCCCTCTTCTTCTTCTCTTCTAGCAGGCACCCACGTGACATCCACCGACACATCATCATCAACCGCTTCACTTGTATCTGAAACATCAAGAAAGGAAGCAGCAGCGGGTACAACATCATCATCATCATCATCATCAGCATCATCATCACACCGTACCTCCATGTCGGTAATGCTGCCTGACTGAGACTGATCACTATTATCTACATCCTCTGTCAATGATGGTTGCGCATCACTCATTTCTTCCAAATGATGTGTCAATAACTCCTGTGACAGATCAAGTGAAGCGGCTGTGGTGCTAGTGTTGGTTGTGGCGACAGGCGGCGGAGTGGCACTGGTCACTTGAGACCTGCCCAAAGCACAGCTGGACTTAGATGGTGCATCAAGGTTAGGAGGACTAGCAGCGGAAGCTGAAGAAGATTGGGTTTCCTGTGTTAGCCATTCAACTAGGTCCTCCTCAGAAGTTTTTGCATCCCCCCTGGCACCCGGCGTCTGAACAATGTGCATATTTGTAGGGTCTAAAGGAATCACAGCACCACGACCACGACCACGGAACCTGCGGGGTGGCCTGCCTCTGCCTGTCATTTTTTTTTTAAATGGACACTAACAATACTATTACACCAATTGAGTGGTGGCACTGTGAAAGTGGGCACAGTATAACGCTGTGAGACTGACAACAACAAAAAAGACAGATGTTTTAAAAATCACAAATTGTTAATTTTTTGAAATATTACTAGTACTGTGGCAACAAATATGATTGTTTGGCACTATTTGGCAAATGGGCCTGTCTGGCACACACGTCGGGAGAAAGGAAACTGCAATTCAATGGCACTAGGAGACTGAAGAATCACAGTCAAAACAGTTATGATTAACAAAAATTCCAATCCTGTTACAATTAATATGAGTGGTGGCACTAATTGGCTAGTTGGGGACTGGCACACAGGCAGGCAGGCAGGAGGAAATGCAATTCAAGGGCACTAGTAGACTGCAGATTGACAGTCAAACAGTGTTGATTGACAAATTTGCAATACTGTTAAAAGAATATGATTGTAGCACTAATTGGATAGTTGGGCTTGGCACACAGGCTGGCAGGCAGTAGAAAAGTGCAATTCAATGGCACAAGCAAAATGAGGATTAAGATCAACAATCAAGATTTTTTTAATTTGAATTAGTAACTATACTGTGACAACAATTAGGATTGGTGTAAATAGTTGGCAAGACGGCCTGGCCACACAAAGGATGGCAGGCAGGAGGCAGATGCAATTCAAGGACACTAGGAGAGTGATTAATGACAGTTCAAAACAGTGATGATTGACAATTTTTGCAACTGTTAAAAGAAATATGATTGCTGACAACAATTGGCTAGTGGGCCTGGGCTCACAGCAGGATGCACAGGAAGGAGGCAAGTGCTATTCAATGGCACCAGCAAAATGAGGATTCAAATCACAGCAACTATTACCCAAAAATATTAATTTTTAATTATTAGAATACTGTCACAACAAATATGATTGGTGTAAATATTTTTTAATTAGGGCCTGGCACACAGGCTTGGAAGGCTGTAGAAAAGTGCTATTCTAGGGCACGAGCAAACTGAGGATTAAGATCATCAACAATAAAGATTTTATTAATTGTAATTAGTAACTATACTGTGACAAAAAATTAGGATTGGTGTAAATAGTTGGCAAGACGGCCTGGCACAAAAGGATGGCAGGCAGGGAGGTAGATGCAATTCAAGGACACTAGGAGACTGATTACTGACCAGTCTAAACAGTGATGATTGACAATTTTTGCAAATACTCGTTAACAGAAATATGATTGATGACAACAATTGGCTATGTGGGCCTGGCTCACCAGCAGCTGCAAGGCAGGAGGAAAGTACTATTACAATGGCACCAGCAAACTGAGGATCAAATCACAGCAACTATTACCAAAAATTTAAATTTTTAATTATTCGAATACTGTCACAACAAATATGATTGGTGTAAATATGTTTTAAGTAGGCCTGGCACTACAGCCTTGGAAGGCTGTAGAAAAGTGCTATTCTAGGGCACGAGCAAAACTGAGGATTAAGATCATCAACAATATAAGATTTTTTTAATTGTAATTAGTAACTATACTGTGACAAAAATTAGGATTGGTGAAAATAGTTGGAAAAACGGCCTGGCACAAAAGGATGGCAGGCAAGGAGGTAAATGCAATTCAAGGACACTAGGAGAGGGATTAATGACAGTCAAAACAGTGATGATGACAATTTTTGCAATACTGTTAAAAGAAATTATGATTGCTGACCAACAATTGGCTAGGTGGGCATGGCTCACAGCAGGCTGCAAGGCAGGAGGAAAGTGCGATTCAATGGCACCAGCAAACTGAGGATTCAAATCACAGCAAACTATTACCAAAAATTTATATTTTTAATTATTAGAATACTGTCCACAACAAATATGATTGGTTGTAACTATTTGTTAAGTAGGCCTGGCACACAGGCTTGGAAGGCTGTAGAAAGTGCAATTCTAGGGCACAAGCAAACTGAGGATTAAGATCATCAACAATCAAGATTTTTTTAATTTTAATTAGTAACTATACTGTGACAAATAATTAGGATTGGTTGTAAATAGTTGGCAAGACGGCCTGGCACCCAAAGGATGGCAGGCAGGAGGTAGATGCACATTCAAGGACACTAGGAGGGACTGATTACTGACATTCTAAACAGTGCATGATTGACCAATTTCATGCAATACTGTTAACAGAAATATGATTTCTGACAAACAATTGGCTAGGTGGGCCTGGCTCACAGCAGGCCTGCAAGGCAGGAGGAAAGTGCTATTCAATGGCACCAGCAAAAATGAGGATTCAAATCACAGCAACTATTACCAAAAATTATTAATTTTTAATTATTAGAATTACTGTCACAACAATATGAATTGGTGTAAATATTTTTTAAAGTAGGCCTGGCACACAGGCTTGGAAGGCTGTAGAAAAGTGCTATTCTAGGGCACGAGCAAACTGAGGATTAAGAACATCAACAATAAAGATTTTTAATGTAATTAGTAACTTTATCTGTGACAAAAAAATTAGGATTGGTGTAAATAGTTGGCAAGACGGCCTGGCACACAGAGGATGGCAGGCAGGAGGTACATGCAATTCAAGGACACTAGGAGACCTGATTACTGACAGTCTAAACAGTGATGATTGACCAATTTTTGCAATACGTTAACAGAAATATGATTGATGACAACAATTGGCTAGGTGGGCCTGGCTCACAGCAGGCCTGCAAGGCAGGAGGTAAAGTACTATTCAATGGCACCAGCAAACTGAGGATTAAATCACAGCAACTATTACCAAAATTTAAATTTTTAATTATTCGAATACTGTCACAACAAATATGATTGGTGTAAATATTTTTTAAGTAGGCCTGGCACACAGGCTTGGAAGGCCTGTAGAAAAGTGCTATTCTAGGGCACGAGCAAACTGAGGATTAAGATCATCAACAATAAAGATTTTTTTAATTGTAATTAGTAACTATACTGTGACAAAAAATTAGGATTGGTGAAAATAGTTGGAAAAACGGCCTGGCACAAAAGGATGGCAGGCAGGAGGTAGATGCAATTCAAGGACACTAGGAGACTGATTACTGACAGTCTAAACAGTGATGATTGACAATTTTTGCAATACTGTTAACAGAAATATGATTGCTGACAACGATTGGCTAGGTGGGCCTGGCTCAAAGCAGGCTGCAAGGCAGGAGGAAAGTGCTATTCAATGGCACCAGCAAACTGAGGATTCAAATCACAGCAACTATTACCAAAAATTTTAATTTTTAATTATTAGAATACTGTCACAACAAATATGATTGGTGAAGTAGGCCTGGCACACAGGCTTGGAAGGCTGTAGAAAAGTGCAATTCAAAGGCATGAGCAAACTGAGGATTAAGATCATCAACAATCAAGATTTTTTTAATTTTAAATAGTAACTATACTGTGACAAAAAATTAGGATTGGTGTAAATAGTTGGCAAGACGGCCTGGCACAAAAGGATGGCAGGCAGGATGTAGATGCAATTCAGGAAAACTAGGAGACTGATTACTGACAGTCCTAAACAGTGTGATGATTGACAATTTTTGCAATACCTGTTACAGAAATATGATTGCTGAACAAACAATTGGCTAGGTGGGCCCTGGCTCACCAGCAGGCCTGCAAGCAGGAGGAAAGTGCGATTCAATGGCACCAGCAAACTGAGGATATCAAATCACAGCAACTATTACCAAAAATTTTAATTATTTTAATAATTAGAATACTGTCACAACAAATATGATTGGTGGGTAAATATTTTTTAAGTAAGCCTGGCACACAGGCTTGGAAGGCTGTAGAAAAGTGCAATTCAAAGGCACGAGCAAACTGAGGATTAAATCGATCAACAATCAAAGATTTTTTTAATTTTAATTAGCTCAACTATACTGTGACAAAAAATTAGATTGGTGTAAATAGTTGGCAAGATGGCCTGGCACAAAAGGATGGCAGGCAGGAGGTAGATGCAATTCAAAGACACTAGGAGACTGATTACTGACAGTCTAAACATGATGATTGACAATTTTTGCAATACTTTTAACGAAATATGATTGCTGGACAACAATTGGCTAGGGTGGGCCTGGCTCACAGCAGGCTGCAAGGCAGGAGGAAAGTGCTAATTCAATGGCACCAGCAAAGCTGAGGATTCAAACTCACAGCAACTATTACCAAAAATTTTAATTTTTAATTATTAGAATACTGTCACAACAAATATGATTGGTGTAAATATTTTTTTAAAGTAGGCCTGGCACACAGGCTTGGAAGGCTGTAGAAAAGTGCAATTCAAAGGCCACGAGCAAACTGAGGATTAAGATCAACACTAAAACATTTTTTTATTTAAATTAATAACTATACTGTCTGACTGTGAACAAACATTATGATTGGTGTAAATAGTTGGCCTAGACGGCCCTGCACAAAAGGCTGGCAGTGGCAGGCAGGAGGTAAATGAAATTTCAATGGCACTAGGAGACTGAATATTTGCAGTCCAAAAAATTATGATTTTTTTTTTTAATTATTACTGTTACAAGAATTGTGATTGGTGCCACTAATTGGCTACTTGGGCCTGGCAGACAGGCTGGCAGGATATGAGTCGTGGATGGTAGGGTAGGGCAGCAATTTAACACAGTATGCTGTGTAAGTGACAAAATCACAGGGCTGATAAGAAAATTAAGTTAACATTACACTAGCAAAATATTTGAAAATTTTAGATTTTAATATTAAAATTATGTTAAGAAGTGCAATGCACATATGACTCTATGAGTGGTCGCATCGGCTGGCTGCTACGTAGGGCAGCAATTATAACTACAGTATGCTGTGTAAGTCAGATAGACAGTTAGACACAGGCCTGAGTGAAAATACAATTAGATTACACTAGTATAATGATTTAAAGACTTTTTTTTTTTGGAAATTTTAAGAAAAAGGTTAATGCACATACATACTGAGTCGTGCTGATAGCCCTTGGAAGGGCAGCTATTAAAAACACAGGTAGGCTCTGTATGTCGATACACACACGCCTGATAGAAAATAATACTTAGATTACACTAGAAAAATGATTTGAAATTACTTTTTTTGGGGGTGGAATTAAAAAAAGGTTAAACAAATATGAGTCGTCGGCTCATAGACTAGGGAGGGCAGCAAGTAAACACAGTAGGTTTCTCTGTAGTCAGCAAAACACACAGGCCGGATAGAAAATTATATTAGCTTACACTAGCAAACAAATTTAAACTTTTTTTTTTTTTTATATTAAAAATTAAGGTGAAAGAAAAATAGATATGAGTGCTGGGTGGCTGCCTGGCACAGACCAATTAACAAAAGACTGAAAAAAAGAGGTATATTAATGCTGAGTGAGCCTGACAGACACAGGCACGATAGTAAATGTAATTAGATTACACTAGCAAAATATTATATATAATTTTTTTAATTTAAAATAATGTTATAAACGGATATTAACACTGGTGGCTGCTGGCTGGCACCAGAGCAATTGAACCAGAGTATATGCTGTGTGACACTGGCCTAATAGAAAATGAAAAAAATTACACTAGAAAAATAATTATATTTTTGGGTTAGTTAAATTTAAACTAATGTTGTTAGGGAGATATCAGTGGTGGCAGTAGTCACAGCACTATGCTGTGAGCCTTAAACCACACAGCTGAAAGCCAGGCAAATGCTAATTAAAAAAAAAAAAAAAAAAAAAAAACGGCACGAAATATAGCCCTAAAAAAGGGCTTTTTGGGGTGCTGTGCTTGCAGCAGAGATGAGTGGAGTCCTTCTGGACTGTAAATACACTAGCCTAGCTATGTTTTTCCTATTAATGTCAGGAGCAAAAACACAACGTCTCTCTCATTAAAAAAAGCAAGGTCATTATGAGTCTAAAATGGCGGGATTCCGAGTAGCTGGGAGTGTCTTGTGAGGGAGTGTCTGATGTTGATTGGCTCTAATGTGTCAGGCGGCTGTGACATAAAGGGTCAAAGTTTCCCACAATGTGACACATAGGGGCGGATATGTTCGCCCACAAACGCCAAACGCGAACAAGCCTATCGTTCGCTGTGAAAACCGTTCGCGGCATGCGCGAACAGTTCGGGACATCACTTATGTTTAATTATAGTGGCAGGTGACGTTGGGGGCAGCAAGATAGGGGTTAATACGTGTAGGTAGGTTGTGGCGACATTGTGGGCGGACATATTATGGGTAATAAATATAATGTAGGTGTCGGCGATGCTTGGGGGCAGCAAGATTAGGGGTTCACTAAGTTAAATGTAGGTGGTGGCGGCGGTGTCCGGCTAGCAGCAGATTAGGGGTTAAATAAATATAATGACAGGTGTCGGCGATGTCGGGGGCAGCAGATTAGGGTTAATTAAGTATAAGACTTAGGGGTGCTTTAGAATCGGGGGTTCATGTTAGGGTGTTAGTGTAGACATAAATTTTATTTCCCCCATAGGAATCAATGGGGCTGCGTTACTGAGTTTTATGCTGCTTTTTTGGCAGGTGTTAGACTTTTTCTCAGCTGGCTCTCCCCCGTTGATTCCTATGGGGAAATCATGCACAAGCACGTACAACCAGGTCACCGCTGACTTAAGCAGCGCTAGTATTGGAGTGAGGTAAGGAGCTCAATTTTGCTCAACGCTCACTTCTTGCCTTTTAACACCGGGTTTGTAAAAACCCGTAATACCAGCGCTGCATATAAGTGAGCGGTGAGAGAAAACTGCTCGTTAGCCACCACATAGAGGCCCATTTATCAAAGGGCTTGCGGACCTGATCCAGGACACTGCGGATCAGGTCCGCAAGACCTCGCTAAATGCGGAGAGCAATACGCTCTCCGCATTTAACATTGCACCAGCAGCTCACAAGAGCTGCTGGTGCAACGCCGCACCCTGCTGACCTCGCGGCCAATCGGCCGCCAGCAGGGGGGTGTCAATCAACCCGATCGTACTCGATCGGGTTGATTTCTGGCGATTCCTGTCCGCCTGCTTAGACAGGGTTATGAAGCAGCGGTCTTTAGACCGCTGCTTCATAACTTGTGTTCTGGCGAGTCTGAAGACTCGCCAGAAACACGGCCCCTTCAAGCTCCGTACGGAGCTTGATAAATGGGCCTGTTAGCCTCTAATGCAAAACTCGTAATCTGGCCATATATTTTTGCTTTATATTAAAGAAATAGTTATCAAATATGTTTAAAACCTAATATGTTATTGCAATATTAAAATTCTTTAGTGCAAACATATCTATTAAACAATGTTAGATATATTAAAATATAAATAATAATAAAAGACAAATAATTACAAATTTGTTTATATAAATGTTTTCCCAAATGAGAATTTCATGAACACTTATAATTTAAAATAGATACATTTATAAAAATGTTTCCATTTGAAGCTAAAAATATTGTATAGAAAAATGTCAAGTGCTTTCATGTGGGAAATTGTATAGTATTTTTTTTCCTCTTTACACATAATTAAATAGAAAACATAGAAGGGTAAGACAAAAGAAAATAAAACACTATTAAATTTGAGTCTACATAAATGACCACAATTATAGAATAAATATAATAAATATAGCAGCATTATATTAGTTTTCTGTTTTTAAATTCAGAGTATGACAAAAAAAACTTTTTAACAAATATTTAATTAAGCAGGTTTTAAACATATTTGTATCATGTGAAATGACTACAAATATGGTTTTCAGTTTATATGAATCAATAAGAATAACCGTGGCAATCCAGCATAATAGAAATCAATTCTGCATTAACTTTCATTTTATAGTTATGTCTTCATTCTCTAATTTAGTATGGACTAAATACAGAAGAAATACTTTCTTAGATTTTCAGAGAACAATTTACCCCAGAAGAGTAAGAGAGGCAGTATAAATAGGCGATACTTCACAAGATGGATGAGAGGCAATATTAGGAACAGTTACAATGTATCACAAAAAGACACATCCAAAGGAGGAGATCCTGCTGTTAAAGGGACATTAAAAACTAACGCCTAGATTTGGAGTTCTGCGTTAGGGTTAAAAAGCAGCGTTAAGGGGTCCTAATGCTTCTTTTTAACGCTTGCTGGTATTACAAGTCAGGCAGGAAAGGGTCTACCGCTCACTTTCTTTCCGCGAACTCGAGGCTACCACAAATCCCTAAGGTCAATTGCGTATCCTATCTTTTCTATTGGGTTTGCCTAACGCTGGTATTATGAGTCTTGGAAGAAGTGAGCGGTAGACCCTCTACCAACAAGACTCCAACCGCAAAAAAAAGTCAGTAGTTAAGAGTTTTATGGGCTAACACGTGAACATACAGCTCTTAACTACTGTGCTATAAAGTACACTAACACCCATAAACTACCTATGAACCCCTAAACCGAGGAACCCCACATCGCAAACCCTATAATATAATTTATTAACCCCTAATCTTCTGACCGGACATCGCCACCACCTACATTATAGCTATGAACCCCTAATCTGCTGCCCCTAACATCGCTGACAACCTATATTATATTTATTACCCCCTAATCTGCCCCCCCAATGTCACCGCCACCTACCTACACTTACTAACCCCTAATCTGCTTACCGGACCTCAACGCCAGTATAATAAATGTATTAACCCCTAAACTGCCGCACTCCCGCCTTGCAAACACTATAATAAATTTTATTAACCCCTAATCTGCCCTCCCTAACATCGCTGCCACCTACCTACAATTATTAACCCCTAATCTCCCGCCCTTAACGTTGCCGCTACTATAATAAAGTTATTAACCCCTAAACCGAAGTCTAACCCTAACACCCCCCTAAGTTAAATATAATTTAAATGAAACAAAATAAATTTACTATTGTTAAATAAATTATTCCTATTTAAAACTAAGTACTTAACTATAAAATAAACCCTAATATAGCTACAATATAACTAATAGTTACATTTTAGCTATTTTAGGATTTATATTTATTTTACAGGCAACTTTGTATTTATTTTAACTAGGTACAATAGCTATTAAATAGTTAATAACTATATAATAGCCACCTAGTTAAAATAATTACAAAATTACCTGTAAAATAAATCCTAACCTAAGTTACAAATACACTACACTATCATTAAACAAATTAAATACATTTCCTACAATTATCTAAACTAAAATACAATTAAATAAACTCAACTATAATACAAAAAACCCCCACTAAATTACAGAAAAAAAAAAAAATACAAGAAGTTTAAACTAATTACAACTAATTTAAGTCTCCTAATAAAATAAAAAAGCCCCCAAAATTAATAAAATGCCCTACCCTATCCTAAATTACAAAGTAATCAGCTCTTTTACCAGCCCTTAAAAGGGCTTTTTGCGGGGCATTGCCCCAAAGTAATCAGCTCTTTTACCTGTAAATAAAAATACAATACCCCCCAACCTTAAAACCCACCACCCACATACCCCTACTCTAAAACACACCCAAACCCCCCTTAAAAAAAACTAACACTAACCCCCTGAAGATCTCCCTACCTTGAGTCGTCTTCACTCAGCCGAGCCAAATTCTTCATCCAAGCGGGGCAGAAGAGGTCCTCCATCCGATTGAAGTTTCATCCAAGCGGGGCTGAAGAGGTCTTCCATCCGATTGAAGTCTTCATCCAAGCGGAATCTTCTATCTTCATCCATCCGGAGCGGAGCTGGCAGCATCCTGAAGACCCTCCGACTTGGAACATCCATCCTGGCCGTCGACTTCCCGACGAATGACGGTTCCTTTAAATTACATCATCCAAGATGGCGTCCCTCAAATTCCGATTGGCTGATAGGATTCTATCAGCCAATCGGAATTAAGGTAGGAAAATTCTAATTAGCTGATTCAATCAGCCAATCAGATTAAAGTTCAATCCGATTGGCTGATCCAATCAGCCAATCGGATTGACCTTGCATTTTATTTGGCTGATCGGAACAGCCAATAGAATGCAAGGTCAATCCGATTGGCTGATTGGATCAGCCAATCGGATTGCGCTTCAATGTGATTGGCTGATTGAATCAGCCAATCAGAATTTTCCTACCTTAATTCCGATTGGCTGATAGAATCCAGCCAATCGGAATTCGAGGGACACCATCTTGGATGACGTCATTTAAAGAAACCGTCATTCATCTGGAAGTCGTTGGCCAGGATGGATGTTCTGTGTTGGAGGTCTTCAGGATGCTGCCGTTCTGCTCCGGATGGATGAAGATCGAAGATTCCGCTTGGATGAAGACTTCAATCAGATGGAAGACCTCTTCTGCCCCGCTTGGATGAAGACTTCAATCGGATGGAGGACCTCTTCTGCCCCGCTTGGATGAAGAATTCAGCTTGGCTGAGTGAAGACGACTCAAGGTAGGGAGATCTTCAGGGGGTTAGTGTTAGGTTTTTTTAAGGGGGGTTTGGGTGGGTTTTAGAGTAGGGGTGTGTGGGTGGTGGGTTTTGTAATGTTGAGGGGGGGGGGGATTGTATTTTTTATTTACACGTAAAAGAGCTGATTACTTTGGGGCAATGCCCAACAAAAAGCCCTTTTAAGGGATGGTAAAAGAGCTGATTACTTTGTAATTTAGGATAGGGTAGGGCATTTTATTATTTTGGGGGGCTTTTTTATTTTATTAGGGGGTTTAGATTAGGTGTAATTAGTTTAAACTTCTGTAATTTAGTGTTTGTTTTTTTTTGTATTAGAGTTTAGTTTATTTAATTGTATTTTAGTTTAGATAATTGTAGGTAATTTATTTAATTAGTTTAATGATAGTGTAGTGTTAGGTGTATTTGTAAATTAGGTTAGGATTTATTTTACAGGTAATTGTGTAATTATTTTAACTAGGTAGCTATTAAATAGTTAATAACTATTTAATAGCTATTGTACCTAGTTAAAATAAATACAAAGTTGCTTTAAAATAGATATAAATCCTAAAATAGCTACAATGTAACTATTAGTTATATTGTAGCTATAGTAGGGTTTATTTTATAGGTAAGTATTTAGTTTTTTGAGAGTAAGCGTGGAAAAGGTGAATGAGAAACAGAGAGGTGAGGGCTTCCGGTAGGCGTGGCAAACAGTAAGCACGATGCTGGAGCGTCTCGTGAGGAACCGACAGCTAAACACTAGCCAGAGAAGATCCTGCCTAAACCGTAGACTCCTATTTTGGGGCATTATAGCTCTGCACAGGGAGCAGCTTGAAGTCAGGCGAGCGGAGGTGCCGGAAGCCCTATTACAACCGCACAAAGGCGCCGGGCGGTACTGGCCCAGACACACACTGAGCCAAGACCACATGAAAAGGGAAAAAAGGCGCAACACACAGGGCAAGGTCGGCAAGTTAACAGTCTGCAGGCGCGACTCTGAGTGGGTAAACCATAAAAATCTTCATAATTCCGTTTCTATGACCCGTGTGACGGAGCAGCCCTACACCGAATGCGAGGTATCGTGCCCCGATGTGGGGAGGATATAAACTAATGGTGAAGTGGTCCGGAGTCGAGGATTAAAAGCCAGGGACAGACACGCAAGTACCAGAGCTGCAAAACCGCAAGTATCATAAGATAAATGTAATGGTACATAAAGTTGTGTTGCTTGAGGCAGAAAAACAGTGTGTGTCAGTGGTGAAGAGAGATACCATAGACTCGGTACAGCAAATGGTTTATTGACTGAGAAAGGACGTGTCTCACAAGACAATAGTATAAATATAAAGTTGTGTTGCTTGAGGCAGAAAAGCAGTGTGTGTCTGTGGTGAAGAGAGATACTATGGACTCGGTACAGCAAAAAGTTTATTGACTGTGAAAGGTCGTGTCTCATACGACAATATTGCAAACAAGGTGGATTTAAAGTGAAAGTGTGCAGTACAGAAAGGATGTTTATATATAGGCACAGCATGCATTGAACTCTCCTTGTGGAACTAACGAATAGTTACGCCTTAGAGCGGGGCGCAGACTCTTGCAGAGCATGAAGGTTCTGGTAAAGGCTGGATAATAGTTACACAGAGAACAGTGAATTAGAACTGCGCAATATTAAAAGGTGGAAGAAAAGGGAAAAGTAAAAGCAGTAAAGCAGGACATTACGCTTAAAAAGTGTGGACGCTACTTATGGAATGGACATTTTTCTTTTTTTTGGGGGGGACACGTTTAAAAAGTGATTTATTTATATTCACCTGTCAGTTTTTTTTTCTTTTTTGTCTTTGTTTTGTTTTTTTGTTTTTTGTTTTTTAAGAAATGAAGTTGGTAATAATGCAATATGCTAGTCTGCAAAAATGCCTAATATGAATGGTTGTACAAGGGAATATTATCTACAACATGTGGGGCGTGTAGTATAGCCAGGCAGATGAAAAACTTCATTCCCATAACAGGATAGAAGAGGATTAAAAATTGATCTTTGGCTTTTTTACAGAAAAAACAGTAGCCAAAGGCAATAAAGCCAGAAAGCAGATCTAACAATTAGAATACTTAAAAATATAGGTGAAAGAATTGTCGGAGTATCTGGGCGGAAGGCAAATTGGGGATACCTGATCAGTAACACTATCTATATAATAGAAAGCATAAAAGAGCAAAGCCCTTAGTGGCTAAAAGTGGGTACTACACATTTTAGATAACACATGATAAGGTTAACCCTCTAAAGGGAGGGGACAGCCATTAATCACACACAAGTATTAAAGGTTTTGAGTCGAAGAGGTATTGATTAAGAAAAAGAGCACTAATTTAGTCACAATCTTAAAGGGCAGGGCCAAAGACACGCATAAGGGGCTGGGATAATTGGGGGCACGGAAAGCACTTAAGCATCTAGGTTAAGAGACAAAATCATTTCTCCACTCCAAGTAATATTAAGGACAAGTGAGGTTACAGCATAGTAAAGGAGTAATACCACAGAAGTAGAAGGAAACTAGTATTGTCACATACCCATTTTTATCCACGTTTCTTCTTATACTTCCTTTTATGGATAAGTATATCACGAATATGAGAAATAGATCCCCTAATATGCCGGTCAAGAAAGACAAAAAGTTGAAAGTTTTGCAGGAAAGCAGCACAGAAATAGATCCAGAGAGCCCAGGAAAAAAAATAGAGACACAGTTAACAATAAATCAACTTGCTGATTTAATTTTACCGCAATTTGAGATAATCAAAAGGGAGATAGCGGATCTTTCTCAGAGGTGAAGCAATTTGCGGTCAGAATTAGAGAAGTTGAAGATAGGGTCTCAGACCTAGAAGATAAAATGTACAATCAGGAAACAAATATGAATTTATATACAGATAAAATTAAAACGTTGCAGTCCAAGGTAGATGACCTTGAGGACAGGTCACGGCGCAGCAACGTGCGAATAGTGGGACTCCCAGAAACAAAGGAGTTACACGGATCTATTAGGTTTGGGGAGACAATTCTGCCTAGCTTGCTAGGGATACAGTTAGGCAATACGAAATTACAAGTCGAAAGAGCACACAGAATTGGGAATAGTAAAGAGTCCATAAATGGTAATATACGCCCACGAATGGTATTGATCAAATATTTAAATTTTCAGGATAAGTTTAATGTGATGAGCCACTATAGAAGAGCACAACCTTTCATGATTGAGAACAAACAGGTATACTTGTTTCAAGATTTCTCTCAAGAGACATCCACCAGGCGTAGGGCAATGGCGCCTTTCTGTACAGCACTGATCAAAGCTGGGCTTAAGGCAAACATGAGGTATCCAGCCAAAATAACGGTACTAAGTATGGAGGGCACCATTGCTTTAAACTCGGTGAATGAAGCAAAAGCCTTTTGCGATGAAAATAATATTGCAGTGTAAAATTTTATTCAGCTCAGTATACTGATTGACACAATATTATCAATTAAATGTATAAAAATAATATTATAACAGAAGTTTTGGGTATGTATAGGAGGGAACGTCCGGGTGTCTCCTGCCCCCTTTTTAAGCCAAAATATACAATTTAGTTAAGGAATGAATGCTACACCTAATACATTAAGTCTATTATCATGGAATGTGGGAGGGATAACCTCCCCGGCTAAACGTAAAAACGTTTTAAAAATGCTTAAAAAAGGTAAACCTGACATCATATGCCTACAGGAATTACACCTGAAAAGACCAGAGATAGAGAAATTAAAGACAAATTGGATTACGGAGATAATTGCCACACCGTGTAATAAACGCAAAAGGGGGGTAGCGATACTCTAATAAAAATCTGAATTACAGTATATTAAAGCAAGAAGTAGATCCGGATGGGAGATATTTGATTGCACCAAATTAAGTCAGGGAATGAGATATGGACCATATGTAATATATACGGCCCTAACGGTCTAGACAAGGGTTTCTGGCAAAAGATAAAACAAAAAGTAACACCATATCTGGGACAAAATCTGATAATTGCTGGGGATGTGAACATGACATTACACCCTGGTATTGATAAATTAAAATCAGAAGTAAACAGGCAAATTACAGGGAAGCAAAGTATCTGAGACATTTTGCTAAGACACTAAAAATAAATGACATTTGGCGGCTGCAACATCCGGACGAGCGAACATTCACATGTGAATCTAAGGCACACAGAAACTTCTCACGTATTGACATGTTCTTAGTAGAAGAACAATTACTCAAACTAGAATTAGAAACAAATATAGCAGATATAATATTGTCAGATCACGCAATAATCTCACTCAAGATTTCAACCACATCTAGACCCGGCAAAAAATAAAAACACATTCCATTACCCAGGGTTTATGTATAACAACCCACATTTTGTAAATTGGCTGCAGAAAACGTGGCAAGAATATCTTACGAACAATAAGGAATATATGAATAGAACGGAAATTCTGTGGGAGGCAGGCAAGGCTGTCCTCAGAGGGGAGGTAAAGGCGCATATGGTGTTGTTGACCCGCAAATATAAGGCTAGGGAGATGCAACTGGCTAACCAGCTCAGAAATGCATTTGAGCAGTATAAAGGAAACCCAAATGAAGATACATGGGGCAGTTATATATCTAAAAAAACGGAGCGAGATAACTTTCTTAAAGAAAAATGGGTTAGAGAAGACTTAAAAGCAAGGGCGGTCTATCAAGGACAACAAGGTATAAATGCTAAACATCTTGCTAAGTTAATCAAATTTCGCAGTAAAAAGAATATAATAACAACAATCAGAACAGGGGACAGAGTGTTAAACTCCTCTTCAGAAATAAGGCAGGCATTTTATACATATTATTCAAATCTCTATTCCAAACAGCAGATAAATCAGGAGGAGAAAGAGAAATTTTGGCAAGGGATTAAGTTACCCCAAATAACAAGAGAGGCACTGCTTAAAATAAATACACCAATTACAGAGACAGAAGTTGTAAAAATTATTAAAAAACTCAAAGTAGGGAAAGCGTCAGGGCCAGATGGTCTACCTGCAGAGTTCTATAAGTCAACAGTAGAATTAGTGACCCCGACACTTATCAAGCTATATAATGAATATTATATGAACAAGGAGATGAACTCGCAATATTTTGCAGATTCAGTTATCACGTTAATCCACAAGAAAGGTAAAGATCCAGAGGACCTAGCCTCATATCGTCCAATCTCATTGTTAAACCAAGATTATAAGATTTTAACGGCGGTTATCGCAGAGAGATTGAAAAGAATTATAGGGGAACTAATACACCCCGATCAGGCAGGTTTTATACCAGGGAGAAACGCAGTACGAAATATGAGAAGAGTACTAACAATGCTAGATTACTACAATTATATTGATAAGGGGGGGGACGGCGGATCGCATGCGATGGAGTTGGGGATCTTGCAGTCATTACAATTGATGCCGAAAAGGCCTTTGACTCCATCGTATGGGACCATCTGTTTTCAGCCCTGGAAAATTTTGGGTTTTCAGGAAATATCATACAGCTGATAGAGTCAATATACAACAAACCAAGATCACAATTATTAGTAAATGGGGAATTATCACAGTATATAACGCTCGGAAAGGGTACACGGCAGGGGTGCCCACTATCACCCTTGTTGTTTGACTTAGCGCTGGAGCCCCTAGCAATTTACATCAGGCAGAAAATACAAGCGGTAGAAATAGGTAGCCAAAAAATGACGATATCTTTATATGCCGATGACATATTATTGTTTTTAAAAGATACTGTTAGTAGTATCCCTTTGGTGCTGGGAATTATAGGCAATTTTAGTTCCTTTACAGGATACAAAATTAACCCTAATAAATCAGAACTTATGTGGGTGAAAAAAAATAGATATAGTCGAAACTGCATCTTCAAGGAAGTAAATTATATTAATTATTTGGGAATTAGAATAAGTAGGGGACCCCAGAGAATGGTACCAGTTAAATTACAGAGATATTTTTGATAATACACAACTAGATTTAGACAAATGGAACATGTACTATCTATCCCTATCTGCTAGGGTTATGCTGTTAAAAACAATCTTCTTTCCAAAAATATTGTTTTTGATGCAAAATCTTCCCATTTTTATTTTGAAAAAGGATCTGGATAAATATAACAGGGCATGTGGAAGGTTTATTTGGGGGAAAAAGAAAGGGCATATGTCAATGGAAAAATTAATACAAAATAAGCAAGTAGGGGGATTTGCCTTACCAAATATTAAATATTACAATATTGTTACCCTAGTAAAGTTTGGCCTTGATTGGCTCACAGAATCAAACTATGTCACATATTATAAGCTGGAAGCAGAAATGGTTAAACCATTCAATTTAAAAGCTATATTACACTGCCCACACAAGAAGTTACCAAGTAATATCAGCAATTTACTAACATGTTCAAATGTAGTGTTGGCATGGCAGAAGTATTGTAAAATCTTAGGACAAAATTACCAGGTCTCTAAAATATTACCAATAATCGGGTGCGTGGATTTTCAACCAGGGTTTCAGAATATAGTATTCCAGGAATGGCAGGAAAAAGGTATTAAAGAATTTGTACAACTAAAGATGTTGGATAACACCGGGATTAAAACATATGAAAATTTAGCAATAGAATATAGACTCCCGGCGAAGAATTTTTATGCATACCTACAAACTCGCCACTACATAGAAATAAAAAATAGTGAACATGGTACGGATTGGGGGCAAGAGTTTACGAATGCAGGTCTAAAAATATATAAGGCAGGCTTTAGATCAATATCATACTGGTACCAGCAGATACTGAAAAATATAGGACATCAACATATAAATAAACTGAAACACCAATTTATGAAATATTTTGGTAATATACAAGAAGAGGACATAACAAGTAGTATTAAAAGAGCAGAAGAGACCACAGACAGGGTTAATCTGAGAGAATCACAACGCAAGTTAATAAATAACTATTACTTAACACCGGAAAGAATGAGTAAATGGGTAACGACACAACAAAATGTGTGCCATAAATGCAGTGAAGATAGGGCTAATATATTACATTGCCTTTGGAGTTGCCCCAAGGTACAACAATACTGGTTAAAGGTACAATTCTGGGTTAATAAATATCTTGGTGACAAGGTGGTATTAGACTCCACAGCAATATTTTTTCTGTGCCATAAGGAGAAAGTGGGGGACAGGCAATTACTGAATATTGTGATTTTACTTGCACGCAATGTAATATTTAAGATATGGAAAAATAAGCAAGCTCCCAGTTTAAGTGAACTAGTTAACAACATAAAGCTGCAGATGATTATTGAAAGACAAAACCTGAGAGTGGATGCCCGAAATACATTTATAAAATTTTTCAAGAAATGGAAGAAGTATATTTGTTCATGGCCAATAGAGCAACAAATACAATTTACAGAGCCACTTAGAAATACAGCTCCATTTATTGAATTAATTGCAGCAGAAGTATTACCTATACAATGGCTAAACTAAACAGAATAATCATGGAAATATGTGGTGGGCGGGTGGATGGGGGGGGGGCAGGGGGGGGAGGGGGGGGGGGGCAGGGGGGAGAGGGGGGGGGGGGGGGGGAGAGGGGGGGGGGGGGGGGGGGAGAGGGAGAGAGAGTAATAACTTTTTTTTTTTTTTGTGTGTGGTCATTTTTGTGATTTGGGAAGTTCCACAAAAAAGAAGGGAAGAAAAGAAAGAAAGAAGGGAGTAAAGAAAGATAAGATTTATTGGATTGGTATTGCATTTTTTGGGTGAATAGGATGCGATTAGTGGAAAATACTAAGATACACTGTTCATCAAAATTGTAAAGGTAAACTAATTGCGGTGTAAATTTTGTTGGTTTTTGCACATCTGTTATCGATGTTATGGTATTTCAAACAATAGAAAATGGAAAATTGAGCCATGGAAATTTTGAAGAGAGAGACAGAGATATGGACTATTAATTGTCTTGGGAGGACCAGAGACTTGTAAATGTAATTTTTTGGTTTTTTTTTCTTTTTTACAATGTGTTAAATAGTCTAAGCTGGAGAAGTTTATGACTCTGTATTCTCTTTCTGCTTGTTGTACTTTTTCTTTTTTGTATGCTCAAAATAAAAAAATAAAAAAAATAAAAAAAGTATATAGTTTTAAATAGGAATAATTTATTTAATTATAGTAAATTTATTTAGATTAATTTAAATTATATTTAAGTTAGGGGGGTGTTAGGGTTAGGGTTAGACTTAGGTTTAGGGGTTAATAACTTTATTATAGTAGCGGCGACGTGGGGGGGTGGAAGATTAGGGGTTAATAACTGTAGGTAGGTGGCGGCGATATTAGGGAGGGCAGATTAGGGGTATATAAGTGTAGGTAGATGGCGGCGACGTTGGGGGGGCAGATTAGGGGGTAATAAATATAATATAGGTGTCGGCGATGTTAGGGACAGCAGATTAGGGGTTCATAGCTATAATATAGGTTGCGGAGGTGTTTGGAGTGGCAGATTAGGGGTTAATAGTATAATGCTGGTGACAGCAATAGCGGGGGCGGCAGATTAGGGGTTAATAAGTGTATGGTTAGGGGTGTTTAGACTCGGGGTTCATGTTAGGGTGTTAGGTGCAGACTTAGAGATTGTTTCCCCATAGGAAACAATGGGGCTGCGTTAGAAGCTGAACCCTACTTTTTTGCAGGTGTTAGGTTTTTTTTTTAGCCAGCTCAGCCCCATTGTTTCCTATGGGGATATCATGCACGAGCACGTTTTTCCAGCTTACCGCTACTGTAAGCAACGCTGGTATTGAGGGTTAAAATGGAGCTAAATTATGCTCAACGCTCCCTTTTATGAGGCTAACGCAGCCATTCAGAAAACTCGTAATACCAGCGTTGTCTTAAGGTTGCGCTGGAAAAAAAGGCTTGTTAGCATCGCAGGTCTTTACTGAAAAAACTCAAAATCTAGGCGTATATAAATCATTGCTTGAATGATTTATTCAGAGCAAGGATTAGCCTGCAATTTGTACAAGTATTTTTATAAATTATATTAGTTATTTAAATATTGGAAAGAATAAAAGTAAAATCATAAAGCAGTGGGTGCCGCCATATTTTATCTTAGGTTACCTTTTCTGCTGAGGCCAATTAGGAATGGTTATAAACGGCTTACTAGAGTATGCCACCAATGGCTGTGTGGAATATAGCTGTGTCTGCACTTCCATGTTTCACATGAATTGGAAAGCCCACAATATTCAGAATTAAATTACAGGGAAGAACAAAATAAATAATGAAATAATGAAATTAAATTTCAAAGTTGTTTTTACTACATGTAATTAAACCATTTATATTAATAACTTGTGGTGTGTAATGTCCCTTTAAAGTTACAGATACTTCATTTACCATCACTGATACACCCCGATCAGGTGGGTTTTATTAAAGACCGGGAAGCACCGAATAACATTAGACGCACATTAGCTTTGGTGGACTATTTGAAAGGTACAGAAATGCCTTCTCTGCTCCTATCCCTGGATGCAGAGAAGGCGTTTGATAGGGTTGATTGGCTATATATGGGGGTGGTGTTGGAGCATTTGGGGTTTGGTAACAAATTCATAGAGGTGATTAAGAATATTTACTCCCAACCAGTAGCAACTATTAGAGCAGCGGGATACCAGTCTAGATCTATAAATATTTTAAATGGCACCCGACAAGGATGCCCACTTTCTCCACTGCTATTTGCTTTGTGTGTAGAACCCTTAGCAGCATGCATACGTAACTCTGGAGACATTCATGGGGTCAAGTTGCAGAAGGGTGAATATAAATTATCATTATTCGCAGATGATATCCTACTCTCGATTACAAAACCTATGATATCGCTGCCCAACTTATACCACCTATTAGAGGATTTCTCCAAGATATCGGGTTTCAAGATAAACTCTGATAAATGCGAAGCGCTCCCTTTGTCATTACCAACGCACACTCGCAAATTGATAGAAGCTAATTTTGATTTTGTATGGGCTAGTAAATCTATTAAATATTTAGGAATTAATATTACAGACACAATAGATACACTACATATGGTAAACTATAACCCAAAATATAAAAGTATCAGGAAAGACTTAACCAAATGGAAAAAAGGGAATTTCTCTTGGCTAGGAAGACTGTCTATAATAAAAATGAACATCCTACCAAGGCTATTGTATCTATTCAGAGCTTTACCTATTAAAATCCCACTGAGGGAATTGGAGGAGATGCAAGCGGAACTTATTAGATTCATAAGGGGACATAAAACTGCCAGAATAGCTGCTTAAGTTTTAAAAACTCACAAACAATTGGGGGTTGTGGGGGTCCCTAATCTTAGAGACTATTATCAAGCAGCCAGACTAGGGCAATGTACATTACTAAATAAGGATTGCAGAGGAATCACATGGCCTAATATTGAGACGGATATAGGAGGACTAAACACCCCGGGAGAAATTCACTGGAACTCACCTAACACACATAGCCAAAGATTACTTACACTGAAAATTACAGAAGAATCCAAGGCCATTTGGAGATCACTAACTAATACACTGAAACTACTCTCCCCATGAACTACTATAATACCATTAGGGGCATTGCTACCAAAAGATTTCCAAAAACAAATATCTAAATGGGAAAACAAGGGATTATACAGGGTAGCAGATTACTTGGACAGAGGGAAAATGCTGACATACACACAACTAAGAGATAAAGTAAGTCCGCACACTCTACATTGGTTCTTGTACCTCCAACTGTCACATGCTATAAATAAATATAGACAAGGGGTGGTGGGTTCTCCGGTTTCTACTCTGGAACACATCACTTTGTCACCTGGTAGAAACAAAAAAATTATCTCACGCTTATATCTGGCGATTCAGGAAGCGAAAAACATAACTCAACCGCTGTTGCATAACAAATGGGAACAAGACTTAGGCTTAACCCTGAGTGAGGTGGAATGGAGACAAGTTTTTTCAGAGTTAGGCAGAGGTCTAATTGGGACAGATCTAGTGGAAAATTCGATTAAAACGGCATACAGATGGTACCTAACGCCACTAAAAACGTCGCATTATATGCCTCAGAATAATAGGTTGTGCTATAGGGGCTGCGCAGAGCTGGGTACTTACCAACACATGTTGTGGGGGTGCCCAAAGATACGACCTATATGGGACAAACTTACACAATTATTTAAGAGAGTTCTGGACGAATCTTTCATACTCCCACCCGCGAAGGCCTTAATACACATTCACTTAGACAAATTAAATCACCCCAATAACAAATGGGTTAATATAGCATGCACAGCTACTAGAATATGTATAGCCAGGAAATGGAAGGTGGGGGCCCCAGAGTGGAGCGAGGTACTTGATAAAATTGAAGACATATATAATATGTCTGAAGCAGCAGCTTGGATGCAAGGTACATCAGAAAACTTTCTTAAAATGTGGTCCTCTTGGATTCTAAATAAACAGAGGGGGTTGGGGGTGCCTGTTACACCTACTTCTGCATAAGGATGATATTTTTGAGTTAAGTAACTTAACAGATAGTTCACACTTTTATTTATTTGGAGGAACATGTTTTAAAGTTTTTTCTAACAATAAAGACACTGCTCGATAGGAAAGGTTCACAGTTGAAAGTTTTATTCAGTTATAAAAAAGTTTATTGTTGGGGGTGGGAAATAGAAAAGGGGAGGTGGGAGGAGTTAGAAAAAAAAGGAGAAAATGCAATGTTCAACGTGTAATGTTTATTTTCCTTTCATCCTATTGTGGATGAGAGATTTTATGCAACCAAACTGATACATGTTGTAACATTATGATGTATTTGATGTGAAACATTAATAAAAAGTATTTCAACTAAAGTTACAGATGCAAATATTTTAAAATCATTAGTAGACAAAGGGTTATAGGAATTCTTAAAATAGAAAAACTTGAATTATGCTTACCTGATATTTTTTCTTTTCTTCAGATGGAAAGAGTCCACAGCTGCATTCATTACTTTTGGGAAATAAGAACCTGGCCACCAGGAGGAGGCAAAGACACCCCAGCTAAAGGCTTACATACTCCCACTTCCCTCATCCCCCAGTCATTCTGCTGAGGAACAAGGAACAGTAGAATAAATACCAGGGTGAAAAGGTGCCAGAAGAATAAAAAATAAGAGACCCCCACAGAAAAAATATGGAAGGGGAGCTGTGGACTCTTTCCATCTGAAGAAACAAAAAATATCAGGTAAGCATAATTTAAGTTTTTCTTCATAAATGGAAAGAGTCCACAGCTGCATTCATTACTTTTGGGAAAACAATACCCAAGCTATAGAGGACACTGAATGCAAAAACGTACAATAGGCGGCCCATTCTAAGGGCACCAGGCCTGAAAAAAACCCAACCCAACCAAACCCCGCTTCATCGGAGCCAAGCAAAAGAACTAGAAGGAAAAGGCCCCAAGGACACTGACCCGCAGATAGTCTGAAAGCCTAACTAGAGACCACAAGCAGACTCACTGAGCCAACACTCCTCCAGGAGAACCATCACCCAGTAGTCAGTCCCCGTACTAGTACAGTACCAACATTCCCAAAAGGGAGAGGACAAGGGTAAGCTAAAGGGATACCCAAAAGGTACAGCAAAATCCATAAAGGAAAAAAAAAACTTCAAAGGAAGGCCAAGTCCACAGAGACCCGAATGGCTCCCAAAAACAAGGGGAGATGATGCCCAACCCACAAGGAGCAACCGGGTATCATCAAGTTGAAGAAACATTTCCCAAACATTGTGCAAGAGCACCAAAAAAAACAGCTGAAGAAAAAGTCCTCAAAACGTCAGAATATAGAGACAACAGAAAATTACAAGTAGCAAACTCAGAAAATAAACATCTGAGTCCAAAACACACTGCCATCCTTAGGAAGACATGGAGAAAACACTATCCATAAGGAAGGAGCGGTCAAGCAAAATAGCAGACTGCCTAACCTCCAAGACATAGATTGCCCTACCTCCAAGACAGAGGACACTCTCCAGACAATCCAGGCCGCCAAGCCTACTCACAGATCTCAAAGGGGGAGAGGCACGGAACCTCTAAAAAAAGAAAGTCCACTGTCACCCCAAGACCTGAGGATGAACAACAGATCTCAGATCCTACACCTAGCCGGACCAGCCCAAGCAATGGCAGATCTGAAAGCAAAGGAACCGAAAGGAACCCCAAAACGGCCCCCAAAAGGGCAGAAGAATGGACACAGCCACTTCAACCTAAAGACAATCGAGCAGGCGTTAGACCCAAAGAGATTTAGCAAGGCCACCTGACTAAGTCTCAATGCGGAGCCAGCAGCTCCCCATATGGAAAGGAACAACTCAAAGAGCAGACCAATCCCTGAACCAGAAAAACATCTGTTCCAAATTCCCAAACACAGTAGAGGCCCCTAAAAAAGGAACCACACCTCCGTAAGGAGGACAACAAGCCCCCTAAAGAGGAGAGTGTCGATAAACACCTGCCCAAAAGACAGGAAGTCGTGGAAGAACCGAGAGGACACAAGGCCACGTCACTGATGAACACAGAAGAACCACTTAAAACACCATTGTGCTAGCACACATACCAGGCGCAAAAGTGACAGCTGAGCAAACCGCAAACCTTCCGTTTGCTAGGCAGGAAAGCCCAACATCAGGTCACGTTATTTGGCTGTTCCAGGGGAACCGTATCGTCCAGCAGACAAGCCCCAAGGATCCCCAGCTCTCAGTAAATCTGGCCAAGTTGTAAAACAGAACAGCTAGAACAAGGGCTAAGCCCATGTACCCCAGAAACTGGAACCTCCAGGCCAGTCCTAGGATCATAAGGTTCGGTAACATCCCACAGCGGCATCCACAAAGAGAAAATGCTGAGTAAAACTTTCAACAACCAGAAGATCAGGACAAGAAGCCCATGCCCCACAAATGTTTATATTAAACAATCTTCCAGGAACATAAATCCCTCGTCTGATATAAAAAAACAGACTTCCCAGGGAAAAAATCCAGAATAACCCAGATAACAAGAGCAAGAATCCCTTGCAAGTCCCAACCCAAAGAGAAGAGACCACCCCTTGCAGGAGCCCAACACTCCAAAGAGCCAGAGCCATGAAAGGACACTAGAGATAACAGGCATCCATGCAACATTAACATGATTGTGCTTGAAAAGTGCAGCTAAGGGACACAAGGCACTGCTCATTTTATCAACCTCGAAAGGAGGTAAAACTGAGTAGACCTTACCGGGGATTGAACTAGCAACCCTCAGTTTGCTACAGTACAGAGTAGCGACACAGCATTAGTATGCTGAGATAGCTGTCCAGCGAGCCACAAGTTCCAGACACAAGGAAAACAGTGAGGACAAGTCACCCGAACAGAGAACCATCAAGCCTCCACATCACCTCAGATTCGAAGTCAGAGACAGTAAAACATGGGTTTGGATGCCACCTAGATGGCAATACTTGACCCATATGAGTGAAAAAACCCTGGGACCTCTTCTATGCCAAGAAAGAGATGAAGAGCATTCCCAACACCGGGGAAGGACCCCTAACTGGAGCCCAAAAAGACCTCACTGTCTAATGTCCTGAAAAAGGAACAACCAACTCCCGGAGGGAATCCAAGTCCTCCAAAGGCAACCCATCAACAAGTAGAAACAGACAAATCCAAGAGGTCTCAATTTAGAAGAGAACCACTAAAGGAACAAACCCAAAAAGGACAATTTCCTAAAGCAACACCGCCCCGACTGGCGGAAAAAAGCTGATAAACCCTCTAATTTTCCCACCACGTGGGAAGGAATACTCTTGGTTCCGAGGGTATCGGAAGCAGCAGAGAGTGATGCCGCAAAATTCACTGACCCAGTCACCAGAGAGATGACTATTTAGGACTTATACAATCCTGAGAGCCACACTGGCCCGCAACTCATCTTGAGAAGGTTTAGCTGAAACCTGAAAAACAAATAACAAGACACATAAATAATGTTAAGAGCACTTGATACCCCAACCTGACCAGCAAAGTATAATAGGCGTCACGTGTCTGAATAAGCCACAAGACAGAAAATCTGAACCCAAGCAGGACCAGCCTGAACCAGGGTCATAACTGCCAAGCTGGCTAAATCCGCCCTCAGAGAGGGAGGAAGAAAAAACAGAAAAACATGGGACTAACGTGTCCCAAAAAACTTCCGTAGAAACAAACAACGAGTATCGATCCCAGAGAAAGTTCCCACAGGAAACATAGTATGAAAAATAAAAATAAAATTCATCCTAACCGGATAAAATAAAATAACAGGCAACCCGAGGGTTAACGCCCAAGAAGAAAAGAAAGATCGACAGAACCAGCCTTACGGAAACCCTGTTCTTCCAAAAAAACTGGGAAGGATCTCGATAACAGTACTTAAAGGAGATTACTTAATCCTCCTATGTCATAACGAGGTGAGCCATTCCAAGGAGGAGACTGATGAGTCCCATACGAGAAGGATAGGGTCCCCAAACAGCTCAAAAATGTCTGTGTAGAACACGAAGACGAGCCAGCCTGTAACAAAAGGCACAACACTCAGGAACAGTTACACCCACTGGGAACTGCACATGCCCTCCTGTGGCCAAGAGACTTGGGGCAATCGGGCACAAAAACAATCGCAAATAAACATCTGGACTTTGTAGACGCGCAAGCGCCAAAAGTATGTAAAAGCGAAAATGTGCCACAACCTCCGGGGGGAACAATCCACCCTCACACATAACTTGGGTTACCCGCATGTGTAGTAGTAGGGACCATTAGGGAACTCACCTCCCAGAAGACAGGGTCCCCCGAGGCAGATGGCTCAGCAGTCCCTTGAATCCCTGAGCCCGAGGAACAAGGCACTCTAGAATGGCCTAAAGGACATAACTGACTGACCTGAATCAATGAGGCCAATTCGCATTCATCACACAACGAAGAATCTGAATCAGAAAGTTGAACAATCTCAAAACCAGCATCCTCCATAACTGGATAAAGGATACCAAAAAATGGACTAAATATAAAAAAATTTAACAGCACCTGACACCCACAATGGCTGGGGCACTCACCACCTCCTATGAACCAGACACCAGCGGACTAAAATTCTCCGTCGCCACACAGTTAGGAATGCAGAAATGGGAGACCAGAACGTAAACACGCCCGGTCACAAGGTGAACCGTACAGTGCAAAAAAAGCACACCTAACCGCAAGGTCATGTCACTTCGAAAGGCGGTTATGTTTTGAAAGCCATGAGCCCAGTTAACACTACACATAAGCAGATTGAATCACATAACAAACATGGTTAAAAAAATCCCTGTTTAATAATCCCCCTCAGGAGATGTTAACTCTTGATTCCAAGATACTAAAGGAGTCCCACTGAGAAACTGTATTTTTCATGTGAGTTTGCAGGAACAAATGAGTTACAGTACAATCATGAAGAAGTAAAATGAAACGATCTTACCGGAATCTACGCCGTGGAAAAGGAACACGGCCCTTCAAGTGTGATGGATAGTAGCCTTGCCTCCGCCATGGACTTGAAACAAGAAAGCAGGCAGCAAAGCGAAGATCGACAGCGCTGATTGCTTGTGGAGTTGTTAAAATGAGTCGGGATGGTTTCACAAAAAGACTCTTCCTGCATCTCCAGACTCCGAACTTTCATCCAAGCCCTCACTGAGAGACTGACAGGATTACTTAAAACTCCCATCCATAAGAGACGAAAAAAAAACTTCTGACACTTCTCTACCAACCTCCTGGGACAAAAGGCAAAGAATGACTGGGGGATGAGGGAAGTGGGAGGAGTATTTAAGCCTTTGGCTGGGGTGTCTTTGCCTCCTCCTGGTGGCCAGGTTCTTATTCCCCAAAAGTAATGAATGCAGCTGTGGACTCTTTCCATTTATGAAGAAACAAATGTTAAATATACAGTAGGTAGAGATAATGGTTTCAAGGTGGGAGTAGAATCAGTTGAGTGTGAAATCTGAAAAGAAAATTCAGAAAACTATAAAACAACATTAATCACAGTATTAATGAAAACCGCACAGGAGTAAATCAATTATTTTGTATACATTGTGATTGTATGTTTCACAGTATGGGGCAGTAGCACAGAAAAAAAACATATCAATAAGATACACATAAACATTTGACTGCTTCTTTGGATGATACCAATAGTTTGATATTTTACAGCAGGTAGCACCTGGATCAATAAATGTGGAATGATGGTTAGGTGTGATTAAATCATCACAGTTCACACAAAAGCAATAAACTGCTTCCTAGAAATAGATGAATTACACATGAGGTTGGCATTGCTGGGATTAACTCTAAAACCACTGGCTATTTGTAGCAGAATTGAATGATGGTCAGCCAATAAGTAGAAAAATACACATGGGAGACAGAAAAGAACAAAATGGCACATTGTGTACATATTTGTTGTTAGTGTGCAGCTTTAAATAAACTCCTAGATTGTGTGGTCTATATTATCATTTATTTATAAAGCACTAACATTTTCTGCACTGCTGTGATAGGTGGATTTGTATGTTCGCGTACAGAGTTATGCTCATGAATTTTCATTTACCACCTTTATACAGGATGATTACAGCATAGAAAGGCAGAGAGAAATGTAATTGACCTACTGTATGAACTCAGAGAAAATTGTTAAATGCAACGCAAGTGTCCTTGAAGAGATGTGCATTTAGCTAATTCCTAACACTCTAAAGCCTTAAGACAAGTTTTATATGATGATGCTAAAAAATCCACAGAATATAGAATTCTAGGAATTATGTGATAAATGATTCTAGAAAAGTCATGTAGGTGACAATATGAAAAAGTAATGACCGAGCCATTGCCAAGAAGCACATGGAAGAATATTTCTAGATAAGGGCATAAAAAAGAGGGTTTATGTTTATGTTGGAGAAAACACTATTGGAATTGTATTATTCAGCATAAGGGAAGTAAAAGGAATATACAGACAGAGATGTAGTGTTTAAAGGGACACTAAACAATTTGAGATGGCAATATAAAATTATAAATCATATACTATATATGAAAACAACTCTGCAATATACTTTATTTATTTTGTCCATTTTTCCTGTAATTCCATTCTGAAATTGTGAACTTTTCAGTTCCTGTTAGAAATAGAAGTGCTGAACATTGTTACATTCAAAACAGAATTTGGCAGCACACTCTAGTAGCCTTTTTTATAATTGTCCCTAATTGACCACAGCAAAGAAGGTAACCAAAGTTACAACATGTTGAAAAAAGCAACAGAGAAAAACAGCTCCTTAGGGTAAATTTGCAAAATCTACAGTAGTTTAAGTATAAATGAACATCAAAAAACATGTGGGTCATATGCAGAAAAGACATAACATGTTTCATGCATTAGATCTGCTCTTCATCAGAGGCTAATGACTCACAGTTTGACATCACTTTATATAGGCTGAATAAATCAATGAGAGCATTAAGTGGTTGGAAACAAACTAGACCCCAATAACCATTCCATATTCTGTCTACAGCTTATTTAAAAAACACCATAAATCACAATCTAAAATAAACTAAATCCCAAAAGTCAATGATTAGCCTATATATTATTATTATTATACTTTATTTATGAAGCGTCATCATATTCCGCAGCACTGTCCATGAATACAGATCATTTAAATAAAACAATAGTATAAAACTTCTAAGACTAAGAGATAGGACAGAATTTACAAACACACATAGGAGGAATTGAGGGCCCTATTCCCGTGGGAACTTACAATTAGAGATGTCGCAAATTATTCGCTGGCAAATAGTTCCCGGTGAACATAGCATGTTCGCGTTCGCCGTGGCAGGTGAACAATGCATATGCGATGTTCGATCCACCCCTATTTATCATCATTGAGTAATACTTTGACCCTGTACCTCACAGTCAGCAGGCACATTCCAGCCAATCAGCAGCAGACCCTCCCTCCCAGACCCTCCTACTTCCTGGACAGCATCCATTTTAGATTCATTCGGAAGCTGCATTCTTAGGGAGAGGAGGGACAGTGTAGCTGCTGCTGATTTATAGGGAAATTGATAGCTAGGCTAGTGTATTCAGTGTCCACTACAGTCCTGAAGGACTCATCTGATCTCTGCTGTAAGGACAGCACCCCAAAAAGCCCTTTTTAGGGCTGTTTTTTTCCCTGTGCAATCTAATTGCAGTTGCCTGCCTGCCAGCATGTGTGCCAGGCTCACAGCGTATACTGTGCCCACTTGCACAGTGCCACCACTCATATCTGGTGTAACAATAGTGTAAAATTAAAAAAAAAACTTTTTTGACTGTGAAACATCAGTCTGCTTGTGTAATCTAATTGCAGTTGCCAGCCTGCCAGCGTGTGTGCCAGGCTCACAGCGTATACTGTGCCCACTTGCCCAGTGCCACCACTCATATCTGGTGTAACAGTAGTGTAAATTTAATAAAAAAAACTTTTTTGACTGTGAAACATCAGTCTGCTTGTGTAATCTAATTGCAGTTGCCTGCCTGCCAGCGTGTGTCAGGCTCACAGCATATACTGTGCCCACTTGCCCAGTGCCACCACTCATATCTTGTTTAATAGTAGTGTACATTTAAAAAAAAAAAAACTTTTTTGACTGTGAAACATCAGTCTGCTTTTTTGTGTCAGGCTCACAGCGTATACTGTGCCCACTTGGCCCCATATGGCAATATAAAATTATAAATCATATACTGTATATGAAAACAACTCTGCAATATACTTTATTTATTTATTTTGTCCATTTTTCCTGTAATTCCATTCTGAAATTGGGAACTTTTCAGTTCCTGTTAGAAATAGAAGTGCTGAACACTGTTACATTCAACACAGAATTTGGCTGCACACTCTAGTAGCCTTTTTTATAATTGTCCCTAATTGACAACAGCAAAGAAGGTAACCAAAGTTACAACATGTTGAAAAAAGCAACAGAGAAAAACAGCTCCTTAGGGTAAATTTGCAAAAACTACAGTAGTTCTAGTATAAATGAACATCAAAAAACATGTGGGTCATATGCAGAAAAGACATAACATGGTGTTATGTCTTGTCATGGTGTACATCTGCTCTTCATCAGAGGCTAATGACTCACAGTTTATATAGGCTGAATAAATTAATGAGAGCATTAAGTGGTTTGAAACAAACTAGACCCCAATAACCATTCCATATTCTGTCTACAGCTTATTTAAAAAAAACACCATAAATCACAATCTAAAATAAACTAAATCACAAAAGTCAATGATTAGCCTATATATTATTATTATTATACTTTATTTATGAAGCGTCATCATATTCCGCAGCACTGTCCATGAATACAGATCATTTAAATAAAACAATAATATAAAACTTCTAAGACTAAGAGACAGGACAGAATTTACAAACACATATAGGAGGACTGTGAAACATCAGTCTACTTTATTGTGTCAGGCTCACAGCGTATACTGTGCCCACTTGCCCAGTGCCACCACTCATATCTTGTTTAATAGTAGTGTAAATGTACAATTAAAAAAAAAAACCTTTTTTGACTGTGAAACATCAGTCTGCTTTTTTGTGTCAGGCTCACAGCGTATACTGTGCCCATTTGCCAAGTGGCACCACTCATATCTTGTTTAATAGTAGTGTAAGTGTACATTTAAAAAAAAAAACTTTTTGGACTGTGAAACATCAGTCTGCTTTTTTGTGTCACGCTCACAGCGTATACTGTGCCCACTTGCCCAGTGGCACCACTCATATCTTGTTTAATAGTAGTGTAAGTGTACATTTAAAAAAAAAAAACTTTTTGGACTGTGAAACATCAGTCTGCTTTTTTGTGTCAGGCTCACAGCGTATACTGTGCCCATTTGCCCAGTGCCACCACTCATATCTTGTTTAATAGTAGTGTAAGTGTACATTTAAAAAAAAAAACTTTTTGGACTGTGAAACATCAGTCTGCTTTTTTGTGTCAGGCTCACTGCGTATACTGTGCCCACTTGCCCAGTGCCACCACTCATATCTTGTTTAATAGTAGTGTAAGTGTACATTTAAAAAATATATATATTTTTTGACTGTGAAACATCAGTCTGCTTTTTTGTGTCAGGCTCACAGCATATACTGTGCCCACTTGCCCAGTGCCACCGCTCATATCTTGTTTAATAGTAGTGTAAGTGTACATTTAAAAAAAAAAAAAACTTTTTGAACTGTTAAACATCAGTCTGCTTTTTTGTGTCAGGCTCACAGCGTATACTGTGCCCACTTGCCCAGTGCCACCACTCATATCTTGTTTAATAGTAGTGTAAGTGTACATTTAAAAAAAAAAAATTTTGACTGTGAAACATCAGTCTGCTTTTTTGTGTCAGGCTCACAGCGTATACTGTGCCCACTTACCCAGTGCCACCACTCATATCTTGTTTAATAGTAGTGTAAGTGTACATTTAAAAAATAAAAAAAATTTGGACTGTGAAACATCAGTCTGCTTTTTTGTGTCAGTCTCGCAGCGTATTCTGTGCCCACTTGCCCAGTGCCACCACTCATATCTTGTTTAATAGTAGTGTAAGTGTACATTTAAAAAAAAAAAACTTTTTGGACTGTGAAACATCAGTCTGCTTTTTTGTCTCAGGCTCACAGCGAATACTGTGCCCACTTGCCCAGTGCCACCACTCATATCTTGTTTAATAGTAGTGTAAGTGTACATTTAAAAAAATGACAGGCAGAGGCAGGCCACCCCGCAGGTTCCGTGATGGTCGTGGTGCTGTGATTCCCTTTGGCCCTAGAATAATGCCCAGTGTTAAGAGGCCACATACCGTGAACTTGAAAAGTTCTGAGGACATAGTTGACTTTTTAACAAAGGACACCCAGTCTTCTATAGCTTCCGCTTGGAACCTTGACGCACCATCCTCCTCCAGCTTAGCTTCAGGCACCTCTCAAGTGCGATATAAGAGTAATAACAAATAATAAAGCTTCAACTACAAAGATAATTAATGCCTGAATTTCGAGCAAAAATATAGAATCAGACTGTGGCAACACTGTGCACTTAAAGTAACACTGCAGTACCGTACCATAGGTGTGATATACAAACAACATAACAATTCAGATTATATGGACATAGAATCTGTATGCCCACCCGGGAACATACTCAAGATAAAGAATTAAAGCATTTTTGAGAGAGAGAAATCTCAGGTGGAAGCTGAAACTATAAATAAAAATAGTCCCCGAGTGCCTAACAAGGAAGGAGACTGAGAGATAGATATACAATAAGCCCACCATTGATAATAAACAGGAGATATATATAGAAAGAAAGACTTTGAACAGTAGGTCTGAGACAAAATTATTAGCCAAAATCCGAGCACATTGGTGTCTTTATTGAATCAAGTGTGCACAAAAAATACATGTAACAGAAATAAGAGATTACTCTATTTACAAGGAAAATAACAGATTTAGTGTATATGCTTATATAATTTATGTAAAATAGGAGTGGAACTTATAAAAATAACTCTGCATATAAGAGATACCCAAATATTGGCATATATACACCTGTATAATAAAGCAAAATAGATTTCAAATTATATAACCACTACCAAGATCCACACACAAATGTGAATAAAACCTGATAACCCCTGCCATCACTCAGGCTTAAGCCCATCCAACTTCACGCTAATACAAGCCTCGGTAAATATAAGAGGCAGCTAAACACAACAGACACCCATTACAAGGTTTTGAGCAACCTGATTTGAGTAATATAACAAAGTACCGACTGATCTAACAAAATTATACATAAAAATATTAAAGACAGCGGTTACTTGAATAATTTAATAGCAACCAGAAATATTTGACACTAGCTATTTAGAGATAGAGATATTTTAATTTGTTTGTGTTCACCCATTCTTTTTAAAGTGGAAAATAAAAGTTAAATTTTAAAAGGTACTAGTGGCTCTACCCCAGTCTGGGCAGAGAGTGCTACACAGCATTTCTTTCCTGGGAAAATATCCCAATTTTTCTGCAACCTCTCAAGTTATCACTCGCCCGCCTGCCACCACCACCAACACTAGCACCACAGCCGCTTCACTTGATTTGTCAGAGGAGTTATTTACACATCAGTTTGAAGAAATGAGTGATGCGCAACCATCATTGACAGAGGATGTAGATAACAGTGATATGTCTCAGTCAGGCAGCATTACAGACATGGACGTATGGTGTGATGATGATGATGTTGTACCAGCTACTGCTTCCTTTGTTGATTTGTCAGATACATGTGAAGGGGTTGATAATGACGATGCATGTCCGTGGATGTCACGTGGGTGCCCGCTAGAAGAGAAGAAGAACAGGGGGAAAGTTCAGATGGGGAGACAGAGAGGAGGAGGAGGAGACGAGTTGGAAGCAGGGGGAGGTCGTCGCAAGGAGCTAGTAGCACAGTCAGACAGCATGCATCGGCACCCGGGGTCAGCCAGACAGCATGCCAATCAACGCATGCTGTAGCCACCACCAGAATGCCATCATCGCAGAGCTCAGCAGTGTGGCATTTTTTTGTGTGTCTGCCTCTAACAACAGCGATGCCATTTGCAACCTGTGCCAAAAGAAACTAAGTCGTGGAAAGTCCAACACCCACCTAGGTACAACTGCTTTGTGAAGGCACATGATCGCACATCACAAATGCCTATGGGATCAACACATGAGTACAAGCAGCACACAAACTCAAAGCCGCCATCCTCCTCCTGGTCCAGCATCTTCAGCCACGTCAACCACTGCTGTAATCCTTGCCCACTCTCAACCATCCGCCACTCCATCTCTTGCCTTGAGCAGTTCCTGCTCATCACCAGCCCACAGTCAGGTGTCTGTCAAGGACATTTTTGAGCGTAAGAAGCCAATGTCACAAAGTCACCCCCTTGCCTGGTGTCTGACAGCTGGCTTGTCTGAACTCTTAGCTCGCCAGCTTTTATTTATTTGCACAAAAGGCAATCCCCAACCTGTACTCGATTGTGTGAAAGGAAGTAATGGCATGTCTGGCACACAGTGTTGGGGCAAGGGTCCATCTGACCACTGATAACTGGTCTGCAAAGCATGGTCAGGGCAGGTATATCACCTACACTGCGCATTGGGTAAAGCCGCTGATGGCTGCCAAGCATGAAATGCGTGGCTCTGCAGAGGAGTTGGTGACACCGCCACGATTTGCAGGCAGGCCTGCTGCCACCTCCTCTACTCCTCCTACTCCATCCTCTTCCATAACCTCCTCGGCTGAGTCCTCTTCTGCTGCTGTGTCTTGCTCCACATCAACGGCACCCCCCCAGCTCCCCAGGTACTATTTCTCATCCCGGATACGGCAGTGTCACGCTGTCTTGGGGTTGACTTGCCTTAAAGCAGAGAGTCACACTGGACCAGCACTCCTGTCCGCCCTGAACGCACAGGTGGATCAGTGGCTGACTCCGCACCAATTGGAGATCGGCAAAGTGGTTAGTAACAATGGAAGCAATTTGTTGGCGGCATTGAATTTGGGCAAGTTGACACATGTGCCGTGCATGGCACATGTGTGTAATCTGATTGTACAACGCTTTGTGCATAAGTACCCAGGCCTACAGGATGTCCTGAAGCAGGCCAGGAAGGTGTGTGGCCATTTCAGGCATTCCTACACGGCCATGGTGCACTTTTCAGATATCCAGCAGCGAAACAACATGCCAGTGAGGCGCTTGATTTGCGACAGCCAGACATGTTGGAATTCAACACTCCTAATGTTCGACCGCCTGCTCCAACAAGAAAAAGCCGTTAATGACTATTTGTATGACTGGGGTGCTAGGACAGCCTCTGTCACGTTAATGGACGCTCATGCACAATGCCTGTAGGCTCATGCGTCCTTTTTAGGAGGTGACAAACCTAGTCAGTCACACCGAAGGCACCATCAGCGACATCATACCATTTGTTTCCTTCCTGGAGCGTGCCCTGCGAAGACTGCTGGATCAGGCTGTAGATGAGCGTGAAGAGGAAGAGTTGTGGTCACCATCACCACCAGAAACAGCCTTATCAGCATCGCTTGCTGGACCAGCGGCAACGCTGGAAGAGGATTGTGAGGAAGAGGAGTCAGAGGAGGAATGTGGCTTTGAGGAGGAGGAGGAAGACCTACCACAACAGGCATCTCAGGGTGCTCGTTGTCACCTATCTGGTACCCGTGGTGTTTTACGTGGCTGGGGGGAAGAAGATACCTTCAGTGAGATAACTGAGGATGAGGAACAGGACATGATTAGCTCGGCATCCAACCTTGTGCAAATGGGGTCTTTCATGCTGTCATGCCTGTTGAGGGACCCTCGTATAAAAAAGCTGAAGGAGAACGACCTGTACTGGGTGTCCAGGCTACTAGACCCCCTGTATAAGCATTAAGTGCCTGAAATGTTACCGAATTACCGCAAGTCAGAAAGGATACAGCAGTTCCAAAAGAAATTAAAAAGTATGCTTTACACAGCGTATAAGGGTGATGTCACAGCACAACGGGAATCTAACAGGGGAAGAGGTGAAAGTAATCCTCCTCCTCCCATGACCACGCTGGCAAGGACAGGACGCTTTACAGACATGTTATTGATGGTGGACATGCAGAGCTTTTTAAGTCCTATGCATCGCCACAGCCCTTCGGGGTCCACTCTCAGAGAACGACTCGACCGACAGGTAGCAGACTACCTTGCCTTAACTGCAGATCTCGACACTCTGAGGAGCGATGAACCCCTTGACTACTGGGTGTGCAGGCTTAACCTGTGGCCTGAGCTATCCCAATTTGTGATAGAACTTCTGGCCTGCTCCGCTTCAAGTGTCCTGTCAGAAAGGACCTTCAGTGCAGCAGGAGGTATTGTCACTGAGAAGAGAAGTCGCCTAGGTCAAAAAAGTCTAGATTACCTCACCTTTATTAAGATGAATGAGGGATGGATCCCGAAGGGACTGACATTGGGTGATACATTCTTCTAAAAAAGGCCTGATGAGATGAGCTGCCTTGGGCTACAAATGGTCCACACGCTGGTGTATTTTATCTCTGAATGCCGGATGACTTGCGTGACTTATCTGCCACCAACTAGGGTTCAAGCCGCAATGTTTTAGGGCACTTTCTGCCTGGGAAACAAACATCAATTTTTCTGGCCGCTGCTACAGCTGCAACAATACCTAATTTTTCAGGCATGTGTACATGACTAATTTTTCTGGCCTCTGGTGCAGCACTGTGGCTTCAAAAACCAAACCAATAAAAAGGCACATAACAGGGATTAAATTTATAGGAATAGTACTGCTTAACACACCACTCCTATCTGGTGGCACATTAGATTGCACGCGCAGTGCCCCAAATTTGAAGTAGGAGGACCGACCAAGCATCTTTTTCCATCTCCCGGTTCCTAAAATCCATGCCATATATACGTCCCCTGATAGGGGACGTAACAGGGATTAAACTGATAAGAATAGTACTACTTAACACACCACTCATATCTGGTGGCACAGTAGATTGCATGCGCAGTGCCCCAAATGTTAAGTAGGAGGACCAACAAAGCATCTTTTTCCATCTCCCGGTTCCTAAAATCCATGCCATATACACGTCCCCTGATAGGGGACATAACAGGGATTAAACTGATAAGAATAGTACTACTTAACACACCACTCATATCTGGTGACACAGTAGATTGCACACGCAGTGTCCAAAATTTGAAGTAGAAGGACCGACCAAGCATCTTTTTCCATCTCCCAGTTCCTTAAAATCCATGCCATATACACGTCCCCTGATAGGGGACGTAACAGGGATTAAACTGATAAGAATAGTACTACTTAACACACCACTCATATCTGGTGGCACAGTAGATTGCACGCTCAGTGCCCCAAATTTGAAGTAGGAGGACCGACCAAGCATCTTTTTCCATCTCCCGGTTCCTAAAATCCATGCCATATACATGTCCCCTGATAGGGGACGTAACAGGGATTAAACTGATAAGAATAGTACTACTTAACACACCACTCATATCTGGTGGCACAGTAGATTGTAAGCGCAGTGCCCCAAATTTGAAGTAGGAGGACTGACCAAGCATCTTTTTCCATCTCCCGGTTCCTAAAATCCATGCCAATATACATGTCCCTTGATAGGGGACGTAACAGGGATTACTTAACACACCTTATAATAACGCAGAGAGAGGCAATGCAGGGAGAGGATTCTGAAGAAGAGGAGTCAGAGGAGGAAGGTGGCTTTGAGGAGGTGGAAGACCAAAAACAGCAGGCGTCCCAGGGGGCTTGTTGTCACCTTTCGGGGACCCTTGGTGCTGTATGTGTGAGTGGAGGAAGATACCTTCAATGACATCAGTGAGGACAAGGAACGGGACATGGCTAGCTTGGTATCCAACCTTGTGCAAATGGGGAGTTTGCGGTTGTGCAAATGGACTGTTTGCGGTTGTTTGCTGTGCGTTAAACGGGGAGTTTGGTCTGTCACTGTGAAGCGGGCGTAACCCTTACACTACCTGATCGATACAACATCATACCTGATGTTTTAAAGCACGTTATTCCAAAAAATTTAGGAATGTTAGGTGATTTATGCCCTTTATGGATTAAAACCAGACTCTGCATCAACTATGTAATTTTCCATGTGAGTTTTGCCATGGATCCCCCTCCGGCATGCCACAGTCCAGGTGTTAGTTCGCCTGCCTATTGAAGTCTATGGCGGATCGACCCGTTCGCGAACAGTTGTGGAAGTTCACGTTCGACGTTCGCGAACCAAAATTTTTAGGTTCGCGACATCACTACTTACAATCTAGAAGGGTAGGAGGTTGAGAAACAGGAGGTGAGGACTGCACGATTGAGAAAGATGTTAATGCAGAGTTAGAGGAGGGAAATATTGTTAGATAAAAGGAATATTATTGAGTTGGGTGGTAGGCTTCTCTGAACAGAAAAGTTTTCAGAGAGCATTTAAAGGAAGAAACATTTGGTCAACAAATATTTCTGTCTAGTTTTAAGAAATAATAACAAAGATAAAGAAAAATCATTGGGCAAGTAAAAAAATAATAAAAATAATCATAATGAAAAAGAAAAAATATATATTTTATTGACTCATCTCCCATATAAACATTCTATCCTATATTTCCACAATATGTTTATAATGAAGAAAAAAAAGCATTTAATATAATATATAATATTATTCCACAAACGTATCTACATCGAATCTTTTATTTATATCATCTGATGTTCTTGGTTGTAATTCTAGAATAAAATATACCTCTCTTCTTAATAGAATTTATAGTCTATTACCTTTTCTGGGAGACCTCTGAATGGTCTCAATGCCAATGAAGGAGAAGTGTTTAGTACCTTCTCCATGAATACTGAAATGTTTTTTTAACCAGTGTTTTGGCATTACTATCAACCAAAGATGTGTTCACGTATTCTATAGTTTAATGGTTGACTTGTGGGGGTCTATTTATCAATCTCCGAACAGAGCATGATGCCCCGTGTTTCTGGCGAGCCATTGCTCCATAACCTGTCCGCCTGCTCTGAGGCGGCGGACAGAAATCAACCCTATCGAATGCGATCAGGTTGATTGATACCCCCTGCTAGCGGCCAATTGGCAGCAAATCTGCAGGGGGCAGTATTGCAACAGCAGTTCCCAAGAACTGCTGGTGCAATGATAAATGCCGACAGCGTACGCTGTCGGCATTTATCAATGTGCGGCGGGCATTGTTCGCTATAGCGGATCATGTCCGTCCGCACAATGAAAAATGAACCCCGTGGTCCCAACATATTGATAAAGGCAATATGGGCAGTTTATCAAATAAATGACAAATTGCAAGGTACAATCTATTATACTTCTTATATTGAATGTGTTACCTGTTTGTGTTGATTTAAAAACTTTGTTTTGTTTTAGTAAACTCACAACTGTTACAGGGAACATGTCCATACTTGTAGAATCCTTTAATGCTATTCAGCCAATTTCTATCTTGGATCTCTTTTCCTGCAAATTTCTCCCCAATATTTTCTCCAATGGTTGGGGTTTTTTTTTATATACATTTTACACCCCTGGTCCTGGAGATGATAGTTTAAAGTGTATCATCTCTTTATAATGTTGTCAATTTTTTTTTTAACTATATTGCAAATTGCCCCATATTATAGACTATTCTTTGTTATAAATATAATATGATCTTGACTGATTTGGTTCCTCTCCTTTTGAAGCAAGGTAGTTCTATTGATCCTGGCTACTTGAAGTTCTAATTTTTTAAGTATATTTTTCTTATAGCCTTTTTCTACTAATATCTGAGTTAATGCATTTGCTTGAGTATGATATAATTTCAAATTAGAACAATTTCTCTGAATACGAAAATATTGTCCTTTTGGAATCTCTTTTTTCATGTGACATGAATCTTCCCTTAAGATAGTATTTCTAGCAAGTGGCTTCCCATAAACTGAGGTCACTATATTATTAAAATGATCTATTCCTAAGCTTAAATCTAAATAGTTTATATCTATAGTACTGGTTGTACTTGTAAAACTAAGGATATATTCATAAACTTTCATGTAATACACAAGAGTTTACTGTTTCTCACCCCCAATCTCTCCATATCAAGATCAGATCAGAATCATAAATGGCCCATATAAGACAATATTATAACAATACATGTATCCCAGTTCCATTCATCCCATATAAATGTTGGCATAAGAGGGAGACATTTTTATCCAATGGCTGTACTGCATCTCTGCATTTACAACATGGTAGCTCCCATTGATTTATAGGGGCCGATTTATGAAAGTGCGAGCGGACATGATACGATGTAGCGTATAATGTCTGCCGCACATCATTAAGTGCATTTATCATTGCACAAGCAGTTCTTCTGAACTGCTTGTGCAATGCCGCCCCCTGCAGATTCACGGCCAATTGACCACTAGCAGGGGATGTCAATCAGCTCGATCGTATAGGATCAGGCGGATTGATGTCCGCAGACTTAGAGCAGGCGGACAAGTTATGGAGCAGCGTTCTTTAGACCACTGCTTCCTAACTGCTGTTTACGGTGAGCCTGAAGGCTTGCATGGAAACAGGGGCATCAAGCTCCATTCGGAGCTTGATAATTTAGCCCCATAGACACTAAAATTTTACACTTATTTTGTCAATGTTTAAATACCCAATGAAACGTTAAAAAAATACATCTACATGTTATTATCAGGCTAATCTTTGAATGCTTTATTCTATCTAGTATTTATTTAGTGTTTAATATCCCTTTAAGGAGTATGAGTCAAAGGTATTCAAGGTAAATTGCATTGAGTAGACAGATGATAGCTTAGGAGACCAGTGAGGACAACATTGCAGTAGTCCATGTATTATATGATGAATTAATATTATAGAATCTTAGATGTGCCTTATTTAAGGATTTAATCGATTTTAAAACTATTTTAAGGTGAATGCAGTGGTAATAGCCAAGGATTGAATATGAGGAACAAATTCATTTTCGGAGAATTTGGCACATGGGTGATGAAATTGTTGTCAACAGAAATTGAGATTTTGAGGTATAAGGATAGTATATGAAATGGGAAAGAGGAGAATCTTAGTTTTGGAGGTGTTGATTTTTAGATAATAATTCATTCAGGATGAGAGAGTGAGAAAAGGAAGAGAATAAGCCTGGCATATAATTTGGGGGTTTTAAGCATAAATGTGATACTAAATCCCAAATGAGTGTTGTGATTTGTACTGAGAAAAGAGCAGCAGACCCAGAACCAAGCTTTGTGGTAAACCAACTGTGAGAGTAGTAAAGGGGCTCAGATTGATCCAGAGAGAGGTCCTTTAAAGGTAAATGCAGATATAAGAAAATAACCACAATAAGGCCCTATCATAAATTTAATGAAGGGGTTTGATAAGAAGAGTCAAAATCTAACAGAGGGAAATAACTTTTGTACTGCATTTGTTTCTACTGTTAATTGTCTATTTTAGTGCAACAGTTACCATATCTGCAACATGCCTTTCCAAATTACTACTGAATCTTCCACTCTTCAAATTCAAATCATGATCAGTTGCCTTCACTAAGCTCCCTTACACATTATTAAAGGGACAGTCTAGTCAAAATTAAACTTTCATGATTCATATAGGGCAATACATGGAATTTTAAACAACTTTCCAATTTTACTTTTATTCTTTGTTGAACACTTAACCTAGGTAGGGTCATATGCTAATTTCTAAGCCCTTGAAGGCCGCCTCTTATCTCTGTGCATTTTTGCAATTTTCACAGCTAGACCACATTAGTTCATGTGCCATATAGATAACATTGTGCTCACTCTTGTGGAATTATTTATGTCAGCACTGATTGGCTAAAATTCAAGTCTGTCAAAAGAACTTAAATAAGGGGCAGTCTACAAAGGCTTAGATACAAGGTAAGCACAGAGGTAAAAAGTGTATTAATATAACTGTGTTGGTTATCCAAAATTGGGGAATGGTAATAAAGGGATTATTTATCTTTATAAACAATAAACATGTTCAAGTCGACTGTCCATTTAAACTTACTAATGTATTGAACATTTTCTATCAAATCTACCTTCTTTCCTTAACATTATTTTCGTAATATAAGATGAGTGCAATTAAGAGGAATAGGGAAAAACTGTTTGCAAACTATCATTATTATTCTTAATTTTTACCATTTAAATGTAGAATGCTAATTGAATTTGCAGTGCAATAAACATGGCTACAATATGCAATGGTGACACTTAAAAGAGACAATAAATAGACTAGGTAAATGGGTAGAAGATCTTGACTGTGAGTTGCCAATTGTTGAAAATCACATTACAAGGCTGAGCTTGTGAGCTTAGATGCTAAGGGGGTGCAAGGAGAATTGATAACAGAAGTACTGGGGTCAGAAAAGGTTTTTAAAGAGCGCTTGAAAATGTGAAAGTTAGTTTGTGGCAAATATGGTTAAGTTCTGTAGATGGAATGTGATAAAGTAACAAGAAAGGAGAAGAGGGAGGTAGGTTTTGGGCAGAGCAATAGGGAATAGTGGCAGCATATCAGATAAGGGTAGACAAAGAGAAAGATGTAGCATTAGTGACGGTGTTGAATTTTACGGTCAATATTCTGAATTTGTTATCTGAATATGTTTGGAAGAACTAAATTGGATTTGCTATGATAACATAAAAAAAATAGATTTTTGGTCCTCTATACTTCACTGGCTTTACAAAAGCGGACAAAGATCGGACTTATGTTGGTTTAACCAATATATTATTTTCTTACATAAAATAGAAACAAATGTTCTTTCTTTTTTAACAATCAGACCTTTTTCTGAAAATAGCTTATTACTAAAGGTTGGATCTTTTGAGCATGGACATTTGAAAGCAATTTATAAATGTGAATAAAAGGAATTCACAGAATTTAATAAGACAGTAGGTCACTGATATGAGACTAACTGTGCTTATGATTTCTCAAGTACAGATAGGAATGTCTTTTTATGTTAAATAAACATTTGAATGGTAGAACAAATGTGCTATGTCTCAAATTTTTTCATAGAATGAGCATCACATTTGTTACATGTCATATTAAAAAAAATAAAAACTAGCATTGTATTCTATATTACTTCAAATTATGGGGGGTAGTTGTCAACGTGTCAACTTTCCTGCCTTCGCCAGCCCAATACGCCCGCCTAAGCTTGCCTACCATCGCCGCCGCGGACCTGAAAAAATTTGCCTAAGTTATCAATAAATATGTCAAAAAGCCACGCACCAAGTACGGGGCGATGATCAGCGGACTGTGAGAGTTATCACTCATCCGATCTCGCTGCTCTTCGGCTTTTTCCCAGCTTTCTTGCTAGCCTGTCACTAAGCACCCACACTTACTACACTGTTCTACCCCCTATACCGGCTCCCCCGGAGCCACCCGCAACTCAATAAAGTTACTAACCCCTAAACCGCCGCTCCTAGACCCCGCCGCAACTGTTATAAATGTATTAACCCCTAAACTGCCGCTCCTAGACCACGCCGCAACTCTTATAAATGTATTAACCCCTAAACCGCCGCCCCCGGACACCGCCGCAACCTACATTATACCTAGTAAACCCTATCCTGCCCCACCTATACCGCCGCCCTCTATAATAAAGTTATTAACCCCTATCCTGCTGATCCCACACCTTGCCGCAACTAAATAAATAGTTTAACCCCTAAACCGCCGCTCCCAGACCCCGCCGCAACCTATATTAAACTTATTAACCCCTAATCTGCCCCCCCTACACCGTAGCCAACTATAATAAATTTATTAACCCCTATCCTGCCCCCCTACACCGCCGCCACTGTAATAAATTTATTAACCCCTAAACCTAAGTCTAACACTAACCCTAACACCCCCCTAACTTAAATATTAATTAAATAAATCTAAATAATATTTCTATTATTAACTAAATTAATCCTATTTAAAACTAAATACTTACCTTTAAAATAAACCCTAATATAGCTACAATATAAATAATAATTACATTGTAGCTATCTTAGGATTTATTTTTATTTATTTTAACTAGGTACAATAGCTATTAAATAGTTATTAACTATTTAATAGCTACCTAGCTAAAAGAAATACAAAATTACCTGTAAAATAAATCCTAACCTAAGTTACAATTAAACCTAACACTACACTATCATTACATTAATTAAATAATTAAGGTAGGAAAAATCTGATTGGCTGATTGAATCAGCCAATCAGATTGAGCTCGCATTCTATTGGCTGTTCCGATCAGCCAATAGAATGCAAGCTCAATCTGATTGGCTGATTGGATCAGCCAATCGGATTGAACTTCAATCTGATTGGCTGATTCAATCAGCCAATCAGATTTTTCCTACCTTAATTCCGATTGACTGATAGAATCCTATCAGCCAATCAGAATTGAAGGGACACCATCTTGGATGACGTCCCTTAAAGGAGCCTTCATTCGTCGGTAGTCCGTCGGGAAAGAAGGATGTTCCGCGTCGGCGGGATGAAGATGGATCCTGAAGAAAGAAGATTGAAGACCCCGCTTGGAAGATGACATCGCCCGTATGGAAGACTTCATCAGCGCCCCTTGGAAGATGACATCGCCCGGATGGAAGACTTCATCAGCGCTGCCTGGAGGATCACTTCATCGGATGGAAGACTTCTTCAGCGCCCCTTGGAGGATCACTTCTGCCACTCCGGATCTCCTCTTCAGTTCCATCGGTGGCTCGCCTGAGTGAAGACGACTCAAGGTAGGATGATCTTCAGGGGGGTAGTGTTAAGTTATTTTAAGGGGGGTTTGGGTTAAATTAGGGGTATGTGGGTGGTGGGTTTTAATGTTGGGGGGGTTGTATTTTTCTTAGTTTTAAATAGGAATAATTTATTAAAGTATAGTGTCGTGTTAGGTGTAATTGTAACTTAGGTTAGTTTTTATTTTACAGGTAAATTTCTCTTTATTTTAGCTAGGTAGCTATTAAATAGTTAATAACTATTTAATAGCTATTGTACCTAGTTAAAATAAATACAAAGTTACCTGTAAAATAAATATAAATCCTAAGATAGCTACAATATAATTATTATTTATATTGTAGCTATATTAGGGTTTATTTTAAAGGTAAGTATTTAGTTTTAAATAGGATTAATTTAGTTAATAATAGAAATATTATTTAGATTTATTTAATTAATATTTAAGTTAGGGGGGGTGTTAGGGTTAGTGTTAGACTTAGGTTTAGGGGTTAATAAATTTATTACAGTGGCTGCGGTGTAGGGGGGCAGGATAGGGGTTAATAAATGTATTATAGGTGGCAACGGTGTAGGGGGGGCAGATTAAGGGTTAATAAGTTTAATATAGGTTGCAGCGGGGTCCGGGAGTGGCGGTTTAGGGGTTAAACTATTTATTTAGTTGCGGCGAGGTGCGGGATTGGCAGGATAGGGGTTAATAACTTTATTATAGAGGGCGGCGTTATAGGGGGGCAGGATAGGGCTTACTAGGTATAATGTAGGTTGCGGCGGTGTCCGGGAGCGGCGGTTTAGGGGTTAATACATTTATTATAGTTGCGGCGGTGTCCGGGAGCGGCGGTTTAGAGGTTAATACATTTATTATAGTTGCGGTTGCTCCGGGAGCGGCGGTTTAGGGGGTAATACATTTATTTAGTTGCGGCGGTGTAGGGGGGACAGATTAGGGGTGTTTAGACTCGGGGTACATGTAAGGGTGTTAGGTGTAGACAGCTCCCATAGAAATCAATGGGATGTCTGGCAGCAGCGAACTTGTACTTTCGCTATGGTCAGACTCCCATTGACTCCTATGGGATCCGCCGCCTCCAGGGCGGCGGATTGAAAACCAGGTACGCTGGGCCGGAAAAGTGCCGAGCGTACCTGCTAGTTTTTTGATAACTAGCAAAAGTAGTCAGATTGTGTGCGGAAAATCTGGAGTGACGTAAGAATCGATCTGTGTTGGACTAAGTCCAGCGGATCGAAGCTTACGTCACAAAATTCTACTTTTGCCGGTCTCTAGCCTTTGATAACTAAGGCGAATCAGCCTCGCCACAAATACGCTGCGGAATTCCAGCGTATTAGAGGTTGATGGCTTGATAACTACCCCCCTATGTCCTTTAAAGGGAATTATACTTGTATTCAGATAGGGCATGCACTTTTACAAAACTTTCCATTTTACTTTTTAGCATCAAATTTGCTTTGTTCTCTTGGTAATCTTTGTTGAAAGCTAAACCTAGGTAGGCTCCTATGATAATTTCTAAGCCCTTGAAGGTTGTCACTAATCTCAGTGCATTTGACAGTTTTTTTTTACAGATAGATAGCGCTAGTGCATGTGTGCTTAAAGGGCCACTAAACCAAAAATCTTTCTTTCGTGATTCAGATAGAGAATAGAAATTTAAACAACATTACAATTTACTTCTATTATTTATTTTGCTTCATTTTTTAAATATCCTTATTTGAAGAAAAAGCAATGCACATGGTGAGCCAATCACATGATGCTTCTATGTGCAGCAACCAATCAGCAGCTAGTGAGCATATCTAGATATGCTTTTCATCAAAGAATATCAAGAGAATAAAACAAATTAGATAATATAAGTCAATTAGAAAGATGTTTAATATTTCATTCTCTTTCTAAATCATAAAAGAAAAAATGTGGGTGGCATGTCCCTTTAATGCCGTAGAGTTACCTAGGAGTCAGCACTAATTGGCTAAAATGCAAGTCTGTCAAAAGAACTGATATAAGTGGCAATCTGCAAAGTCTTAGATAGAGGTAAAAAGTATATTAATATAACCGTGTTGGTTATGCAAAACTGGGGAATGGGTAATAAAGGGTATAGCTATCTTTTGAAACAATAACAATTCTGTAGTAGACTGACCTTTAAGTTTTATTACATTCAAGCTTTTTACATTTTTTTTTTGTATTTTAGTGCATTTAGAATCTATTAACAACAGTCTATTTATGATTGTGATTTTAAAAAATCTGATTATGCTTTGAAAGTTTCTGTGCATGGAACGTCCCTCAAAGAAATATAGCAAAATTTGCCTTTCTGGAATCTTGAGAGGAGTCATGTTTCTGAAGGACAATTTTAGATCATCTCATCTTAGGGGGGAGTGTAGACAATTGGCCTTGTATTCTGCCAAATTGTATGGCAGTGCTTTCAGTGGTTTTGGGCATGCATAAAATTTCTCATAGCGCCACACTGAGTCCTGAAAAAAGATCCCCTTTCTTTCATGAATATTGGAAATGAATCAAGAAGTAAATGTATCTCTTAAGCTTTGAGGTAATTGTCACAATTTAAATAAAATTAGTATTTGTTTTACAAAATTATAAGCATTTGGAAAATCAGGTTAACAAGAGAACATTAATTGGTACTTAAAGCTACAATTACTTGCATCCATTCTATGTCCGTTTTTTTAACTGTTTTGATGTGCATGAAGAACGTTTTCAGCAATCCCCAGCATTTTAAGCCATGGATCATTAGTGGCCTAATGGTCGGCACCCCAGACTTTATGGGAGCGCTGATGATGTCACTGCATACGCACATAGTGACATCACAAAGGGAACTGGATGGGGGGAGTTCTTCAAACCCCTTGATCTCAGCAAACATAGCAGATACAAACCTCCAAGACCCCCCATTTGGAGCAGCAATACAAAGCAGATGTTAAAAAATAAAGTTAAATAAAACCTATGTGGATTTACTTGGCAATATAATATTATATGTGCATTAAAATAATATATGGTATGTATAGAGACCCCCAATAAAGTATATTTTCTAGTATACAAGTCACGCTCAAAAAAATATATTAATTTTGTTTGTATAGTCAGGTGCAAGATAAAAAAACAGTGTTTTTATTTCTGTAGTGCGCAATGGGGCCTTTCTTTTTTTTTTTTTTTTATTTTATCTGTATTATAAACCCAAAGAGCCTATGTCGAGCGACCCTGTTAAAATATTTCAAGGGATCCACTGCTATGTCGAGCAAGAATGTCAAAATATTCCAAGCTCCCAACACAGCGGCTAACAAGTGGCTTCACCAAGAGGTGTTTACTGTACATGCCATTGGTGATGATGGCTATAGATAACACCCAGCATCACTGCCCATATCGGCAATGTATAGTAAAGGATCATTTGCCATATAACTGCAGTGCCTAACCCCTAATCCTAATACCCCTGAACTGAAGTACCCCATGATCGCAAACTAACACTACACTTAAAAATATCTAAGCCGCCACATACCCAATGTAAGTATCTATCCTACTAACCCCTATACCGCAACATACCCAATCACAAGTATCTATATTATTAACCCCTATACCACCACATTAGTGATAACATACAGTAGTTATACAGTATATGTTAATATATATTTATGTTAATGTAGTCACAAGCATTACATTATATTTTTACATAACAGGCATGCAATTATGTAGGACTATAATTGTAATTATACTGTCTTTGAAAACAAATAATAAACACAAAAAGCAACATTAAGTATGATATCTATAAAACTAATAATAAATAATCTACATTGTACATGACAATGCATATTTTTTCAAGGCAATGTAGTAAATGCCGAAGGGCTGGCAAAACCTTGCCAGCTTAGCTGGGCTCCGGGAACTGAGCCCTGGTCCAGCATATCTTAAAAGGGGTGAAGATCGAGTAGGGTGCAGTGGATCAAGTCACCCTTTTAGTATGTTGTCTTCAGTTAGATGGTACCTTCTGGGAGGAATTGGGGACACTTTAATTTCCGGTCCCCCATTTGCTAATTTTAAATTTGATAATAAACTGTACTGTTTTATCATCTTGCAACATTTATTTTAATCAAAAATACGAAGAATAAATTATCTAACCATAAAAACAGTAGATACATTTTAAAATAACAAATATTCTGATTTTACTGAGGGGTAACTAATTTTAACATTTTCTCCTAATCCTGTATAAACTCAACATGAAAAAAAAATTGTGAGCTATGAACTATGTTTATATCAACCAAAAATAGCAGTTTCTGCTATGTGATTGTTGTTATGACAGTCACTCAATAACAGAGAAAGTTCAAAGTGTGGAGCTACACTCAATTGACCCAATGAAATGTTCCAATATCACCAGTCAACGATATCTTTAATATCATTAATTATATAGTGAGCAAACTAATGAGTATAGGGCAGGCTCTTAGAAACAAATAGAAAACACACAATGTAGAAAGGCTTGTCAAACTTGAATAGAAATCCTCCCAAAGAAATAGTTGTGTCTGAACCAGGCAGACGATACACATAGCACAATCAAACAAAAAATGCTTCAATATCCCAAAACAAGGCCAATAGAACAATCCATTTGAAGATATAAATTAATGTGCAAACCATCCGAATCCAAACAAATAGAATGAAATATGGAAGTAATAAAAGGATAGGTTCTCACCACTCTTTAGCAGCTCCACCCGTGTATCAGTGCGGTATCTTCAAGGGGGACCAGCCGGTATAAGGATTCCTTACCGCTGCTTCAGCGCTGCCTTCCAGCTGGTACACTCACCTTCTTCCGACCGCACGCCAATTCACCAGGCCACGAGGAGCGAGAGGGCAGTGACATCATCTAATGAAGACAAGCCATTCCGGGATCCGACATCCAATGTAGGCCAATGGGATAGGGGGTGTGTCTGTAGCCAACAGATCCGTGTGCAGCACTGGCCCTTTAACTCACGGCTCACTATATCTGTGCAGTAAATGAACTGTCCTTCTGGCATAGTAAGAATTAAGAATCAAGAGTTGCGGACAGTTCATTAAAACAAAAATATTTATTAGTAGTAATTAAAAATACATGGAAAAAACGTATCATATAGACCAGAGCTTTCCAAACTTTTCATGTTGGTGACACACTTTTTAGACCTACATCATTTAGCGACACAGTAATTCAGTTGTACCAGCAAACAGGAGGATAAACTAACTTGTTTTAAGAGATACAAACACATACATAAATTATATAATAACAAAATGTATTTACAAGTAACAGTAAGTATGTGCAAGAATTAAAAAAAAGTTTAGTAACACCAATAGCTACTTACTATTTTAATGTGATGTATGAGGTTGATGGGATGAACACAGTTTCTGAATATTTAGTGGAATATTAGCTAGACACTCGCATTTCATCATCAAGTATTTTTAAGCTTCCACTTCCTATCCATATATCAAGAGCAGGAGCAGCAATATACTACTGGGAGCTAGCTGCAAAAAAAACTCTTTGCCTTCTGACTTCAGCTCAGCGTTTAAGCTGCTGCCCTCAGAGCTCAGCGAGTTGCACTGACTACTGCCTGCGCTGCAAACACACTGCTGTCCCACTCACTGACTACACATGCAGTCATGAGCCGATTGAGGAGACTACACGTGCAGTCAGGAGCCAATGTGCCGTCAAAGTCCCAACAGGAATAGTTTCAGTTCCCACTGAGCTGTGGCAATAGGTTAAGATGATCTGTGACCCAGTAGGTATCAATCATGTGTCAACCACGTGATATGCGTAGCAGGCAGGCGGAAAGTCGGAAACCAAAAAAAAAATTAAAATAATTTTTAATTAAAAAAAATGTGTTCTGAAGCAGGGACACACCTACACACTGTCGCTGACACACTAATGTGTCACGACACACAGTTTGGAAAGCACTGATATAGACAGAGTAGGCTGACACCTAAACCGGCTATGTCAGCCTACTCTGTCTATATCATACGTTTTTTCCATGTATTTTTAATTACTACTAATAATTTTTTTTGTTTTAATGAACTGTCCGCAACTCTTGATTCTTAAGTCACTCAATAATGATCTTATTTTTTAATCCTTCTCATTACCCCTCTAGAAAATAACCTGGTGCAGTACAATAATCTGGGGAGTACTGTGGAGATCAATATTGTTATCCACTGCATCCAAGTAGGAATGTAAAAAAAAATAATTAAAACATCAGAAATTCAAACCGTCTCAAATTTTTTTGTGATTTTCACCGTTTTGGAGCTCTGCCTACTGGACTTCCAGTAGCTTCACATGAGCTTATAAATTCATGTTTGGATGAGGTCCTAGCTATGCTACAATCCACCTACTCCATATCCATCTCCTACCAAATTCTTTCTCTGGACACTTACCAACGAATTCTACCCTGATTTAACTCCCTATCTTTTTTGCCATGACTCCATCTTTGTATCTCCTTAACTAGGCCACAAGCTTAAAACCCAGAGAGTCTCCAAGAATGTTGTGAGGTATGCTAAGAGGTGTGCTTGAATTACCTTTTGGCTTAACTGACATGTTCTTTAGTCACTTGTCTGTCTTATCTAGTTTTCTTCATGTCAAACCAACCTTTATTCTACTTTTCTCAATTGATCATCCATTCACTTGACATTCTAGGGACAATTTATTAAAGTATCAAAAAGTAGGAATGAGCCTAGGTGAGAGAGTCACTTTGACCCTTACGAATTAATGTCCGACGCCCAAATTTATCAAAAAAATTTCTAGATATTGTTGTGTTGAATCGGGCATGAAGACTGGTGTAGATTGATAAATTAGATGCTAGACTAAACTGGATTTATTAAACTGTTTGCATTGTGGAAGGTGTGATTTTTTCAGCACCTGGCTACAGCTTGCTGATTGGTGGCTAAATGTACCCATCAATCAGAAAGGGCAATCCAGGGTACTGAACCAAATATCAGACGACTCGTAAGCTTACATTCCTGCTTTTTCAAATAAAGATAACATGAGAAAGAAGAACAATTGATAATAGAAGTAAATTAGAAAGTTGCTGAAAAATGCATGCTCTATCTGAATCATAAAAAAAAATTGGATTCAGTATCCCTTTAATCTACAATTGCTATGATGCATTGAATATTTATAATGTTTTGTTTAAAAATTACTAAAATTAAATTCTTACATTATGAATTAATATTAATTAACCCTTTGCATGAGGCACAGGAAAAATTATCTTATATGTATTATAAATAAAGTTGCAATGACTCTTCAAAGAACACACAACTTTACTATGTTCATTAATTTAACAATATTAACAATAATCCTTTTCTATCTTTGCAGGAGAACTTGGAAGGTTATTTGGAAGCATTCTAGCAAACTCTGAGCATGGTTTTGCAAGTACTTTTTGTACGTTTTTTGCCAATACATGTATATTGCAAATATGTTTCTATTCAAATATATAATTCAACTATATGCATTTAAAATCTTGACCAGAATGTCCCTAAAAGAAGTACCAGCTATGAAATGCAATATATCACTGATCCAACATCAGGTTAAATGTATCCAAACAAAAATAAATGGTTCTGTTCTTCTCTCTTGTCACCTCAAGAAGAAACAGATTTCAAGGTAATTTTGAACCTCAGACTGGTGGATCCTGATGAGACTTTCATCGGTATGGGACCTGCCAATAATTTGCAAGAACTTCTAATTCAGAGCCCCTGTTTAAAGAATATAAAGCTCAGGAAGAACATTTGTTCCCTCCTACTCCATCCCCTGGTGTCACACAGAACCATGAAATGTTCCACCTAATGCTATTGTGCAGGAAACCATACCTCAACAGCACTGTGAAGATGTCACAGTGCGTGAATGGGTTGATGTAATAAAGGGGCTACATAGACGGTCAAGTACAGATGATGCAGACTGTTAGTTTATGCATAGAGGCGATGGGCAGAATGGTTGGTGTGCTAGGTAAATCACCTGAGGAGCATTCACAGATCAACCATGAACATTTGGAGCTGATCGGCAAGTTTTTGAGTTGCAGCAGCAAGTGGCCAGAGAGGAATGTGAACATTTGTAGTTAGATCAGCAACGTTTTGAGTGGCAGCAGCAAATGGACAGGGAGATTGCTTTTCTATCTCATGATATGATGATGTCATAAAAGGGACCATGAGTAGTGTGATGCAGCTATTCAAAAAATATGTTCCCCCTATTTCTTATGCATGTTTGCACAAAATGAATGTTTGTTTTTATGTATTTATTAATACATTTGAGCACAAAGCTGCTTGAATAAAGTATATTTTTTCTGTTTGGTTGTTTATACAGTTTTCTATAAACATTTTCACAATTTAAAAAAAAAATATTTTGAAGAAATGATTTTAAGTAACATTTATTTTTTTTATCATATTTTTTTAAAAAAAATGAATTAGCAATACCGTGTGAATCGTACATATACAATGAACACTTAAAAGCAATAGCTTGGCAAATTCTTTCACATTCACCCAGTCTCCTTTTAACATGAGAAACTTGTTTTTTTAGGAATCTTCCTTACGTTTGCATGTCTTGTTGTGGGGGCACCTATAAAACAACAAGAAAGCTTTACATTGATTAGGTTACATTCACTTCTCTTCTTTTGGACTTTTATAAGATTCACTTATGAAAACCATGCTTTATATCAGAGATAATTCAAGGTTGCATACCTGTCTTCTGCTGTGGGGATTCTTCTTCTGGATATTGCTGAGAGGGGGTGTGGGCATTGTACAGGACTGGGATGTTGTGGGCTGTGATGCTGTGGGCGGACATCATGGCCATCTTCTTTTGGATATTGCGGGTAGAGGAGTTTGGAAATTGTACCAGGAGATGGTACAGGGCTGTGATGCTGTGGGCTGGGATGCTGGGAACCAGTTGCTGTGGCAGGGGCATGGCTTGTCCTGTGTATCACTAATAATCCTTCTGACCCTTATTCTCGATCCAATGGACAAGGGCCTGAACCCTGTACACCTGCGGTGATGCTGTGGACTGGGAAGTTTGAGACAGTTGCTGTGGCAGGGACAGGGCTTGAGTTCGGTGCATCTTTATTAGTGACCGTTCTCCCCCTCCTTCTCGGCAATACTGACTCCTGTATGCGTTTGGGTGGTAGGGCTAGCTAAAAAAAACTGGAGAAAATGTGGGGATGAGCAATCACTCCTTGTGATATTTAATGTGGGCCTCAGGTAGCTATCTGTCTTTCACCGAATATAAGCTCTTTCTTGCGATCTGGAAGTAGTATGATAATGATAGTTAAGTAGCTTAAATCTCTCTCTGAAAGTTGTTATAATTTAATAAGGGTTTAATTTGTTATTATTTTTAATAAATCTGTTAATATTTCTGTGATGTTTTACAAGTGGGCCAAACAATGTTATCAAATTTAAGATGTCTGTGACATACATGAAGACTAATAGATATTAACGAAAAAGACAACCTGGAAGTAGCAAGCAACGTCCTAAGTGATTTGTAATAATATTTCTTCTATCTACAGACATTACCATAACGCCTAAGGCATTGGTGCAGGATTTTTTTTTATGCCGCTGACCCTATACATCCTTCTCAGCATTTCATATACTGTATGGTCACAGCTGTACTGTGCTGCCCCTAAGTCCACCTATACGTCATGGAAAATAATGGTCCATACCATAAACTAAAATGAGTAGTTCTCCTTCAGTAAAAGGGGGGTGGCTGCAACATTTTTTTAACAAGTTCCTGAAGTATCCTTGTGGGTTAATAACTTTTATTTGAGTGTTTTGTGAACACAATGGACAATATTAATAAAGTTTTATGACATTTATATGAACCTGTAAAATTCATTGGATTTCTTGCAGTTTTTGTTATCATATTGTGTATGTTATTAGAAACTGGCTCTGTGAAATAAACTTTTTGCATGACATCATTGTTCTCTCCTTAGTGCTTGAAGTTACAAAACAATTGCAAATGAATAAGTCAATTTTGTTGCTCCAATGTTTACTCTTTACTATACATAGTGCCCAAAAAAGTGTATTTGTGCTTGTATTTTTAATCTAAAAATGTTATTTATGAAAAAATAAACAAGAAATGAACCTATCTGAATGATGGAAAAAGAAGGCGCCACAATAGTGCAAATCAATGCGATCAATGGAACACATACGCAGAAAGCATCACCATCATACTCACAAAGTATCAGGCACTTGAGAAGTGCAACAAATACCTTCTGGAACTTTATAAAGTCATCCAGCTAGCTATCCTCTTGGCCAACTCGCTCCAGCAGTTGAGCACCTCCCTGGAAGCTGCTATGATGAGAAGCTTCTATAATGAAAAAACAGCCCCAAAAATGCTCCTAGTTCCTCATTAATCAGTTACTTGAAGTGAAAAAGGAATATAAAATCTTGTTGTGGTTTGTAAAAACAGCTTACATATACAAGTTGTGGTATATAAAATAAGCTTTAATAAAAACAATGTATCACAACACGTTTCTCGGTCATCAATGACTGTTTCTTCAGGTGTATACATTAACTGTGAACAACACGACTTATAAACACTAAAACCGGCATCTTGTAAAACCCAGTGGACATGCCCGAGGTGTCCTATACGTCATCATGTTGTCAGCAAAACTGGAAAGGATATGATTTGACCAAAATAGACCAAAATTTGGAATTACAAAATCCATGCAGACAAAGAATCATTTGCAGGACTACATGTTTAATGGCAAGATACCAACATGCACAGAAAAATACACTAATTAAATGTTAGTAACGAAAAAGCTGAGATAATGAAATAATTGATACAGTAAATGAGAAAAAAAGCATGTTTACGAAAGGAAAATATGAGACTAAGGCACTGTCTCTTTTCATAAGATCTCTTGGTTGAAGGAATATTAACCCCTTAACGACCGATGATGTAAAGGGTACGTCCTACAAAAAACGGTCATTAATGACCATGGACGTACCCTGTACGTCCTCCGGTAATCTGAGCACTGGAAGCGATCGAGGTCGCTTCCAGTTGCTCTAACAGTATTGCATCGATGCCTCAATGTCAAAGCATCCTCATTACTGTTCCTAACTGCCGGGACCTGGATTGATCACTCCCAACGAGTGATCACTTCCAGTTTTGCTCCACGTGGAGCCCGGCAGCCTAGCAGAGCATCGGAAGTGATTGGACAGGCTTCCGATGCTCTGCTTGTGTGCTGAGTGCCTTGGTGGGTCGAGGCACTTAGTAAGTAATAATAGTATAAAAAATATATACAGTATATATATATTTTTTTTATAAATATTTTTTTATTTGGTTTAAACATGACAAATAACAATTGGGGCTCGCAGGACCCCAACATGTATTGACACATAAGCTCATGATCAGAAACAAAGGTCCAATTTCAAGTCTTATTAGAATAATAATATCTATAACATACCTTCCACTCTAAGGGAAGGGAACATCAAATAGACAATTGTAACGTTTGCTAATAAGTGGGTAAACGATATAGTACAGTACAGATAGGGGAGAAAGGGAGAGAGCGGGGGGGGACCTCGCCAGAGTCAATTGTCTAACTAAGTGTGGCATGAGACCTCTTAGGTCATACTGTTGGCTTCCACATAGTGTAATGTTTGTCTTTCCAGTCAGCCCAGGCCATTTCAAATATGTCAACTTTGTCTAGACTGTAGTATATGTCTTTTTCCATCATATATAAATAGGCTATAGTGTTAAGGATCTCGGCCCACCTTGGAGGGAACTCTTTCTTCCAGAACCTAGCGATGTTAGTTTTGCCAGAGGACAGAAGGTATATGCATATCAACCTCTGATGTTTGGTGAGGACATGTAAATCTAAGTGAAGAAGTGCCGTGGCTGGGTTTTTGGGTATTGTGATCCCAAGTGCAGATAGAGTGCGAAAGCACAGGTTCCATAAAGGTTTAATTTTTGGGCACTCCTAACATGTGTGAAGCATGTCACCTGAAAGGCCATATTGCCTCCAACATAGGGGAGAAGTCCCTAGAAACATTTTAGATAGTCGCGTGGGGACCAAATACCAGTGGGATAAGACCTTATAATAGGTTTCAAACATTGTTATACAGTGTAATGTATTTTTAGTCAGCGTGAGAGATCTTTGCCAGGAATTTACAGGAATGTAGATGTGAAGGAGAGTGTTCCATCTGAGTAAGTGTGGTGCCGGATCAGGTGGCACATTACCATCAAGCAAGCTGTAATGTATTGACAGAGGCTTAAGGAGTCTTTGACCCCTAAGCCAGATGGACTCCCATGGGGTAAGCAGGCGGGTAGAATTGGGAAGGAATCCCCAGCTAGAAAGAAAACTTTTAATTCTGGTGAGTTCAAAATGGAGAAAGGGAGGAATGTTTGTGCCTGATTTAGTCTGATCTAATGTGATATATCCGTCTCGGCTGGTCTCAGACCAAAAGTCCGAAACTTGTTTGACTCCTATTCAAGCCCAAGTGTTGGGATGAGTTTCCGCTTGACCCATGAGGAGACCGGCAGTGGCGGATCTTGTCCCAGACAGATAGCTATTCAACTATTACACAATTAGATATTCCTAGAGTTCTGCAGCTATGATCTGGGGTCCAAATTAGATCCTTAAGGAAAATGTTAGATGGTAACAAAGCGTGTTCAATTTCTCTTCATCTATCCTGCGCCTGGAGTACACCCCATTGGGAAACATGCGTGATCATAGCTCCCTCATAATATTTGACAATGGAGGGGGAAGCCAACCCTCCAAGATGAATGGGGAATTGAAGCATTCTATGAGCTACTCTGGGGGTCTTGCCCTGCCAAATAAACTTTGTACATTCACTTTGAAACTGCAGTAGGAGGTGCATAGGTACTCTAATCGGAAGACACCTGAAGAGGTAGGTAAGTGTTGGAAGGAAGGACATTTTGAGGGAGGCTATTCGGCCTATCCAAGATATGGACTTATGATCCCATTCATTTTTTAGGTTACGTAAGTCTGCTAGTAAGGGGAGGAAGTTATCTTTAACCATCTGCCCTATGCTATTGGAAATCTTTACTCCAAGATGGGTAACCTGCTCATTTGACCATTTGAAACTGAATTTATTTTTCAGGCTAAGAATATAGTTTTGAGAATATCCCCACCAGTATATCTCTGTTTTGGGAACATTAAGCTTGTAGAAGGAGAGGTCACCAAAGGCTTCCAGGATCTCTAGGAGTCTAGGAATGGTACAAGCAGGGTCTGCAGAGAATATGGTGATGTCATCCGCGAATAGTGCAATTTTATGTTTTGAACCTCATCGGAGCATATCTTCTCCACTAGAGGCTCAACAGCTAAGGCAAACAGTAATGGGGACAGGGGGCATCCCTGCCGGGTGCCATCTAAACGTTTCCCAGAGATAAGCCCATCTAACCCGATCAAAGGCCTTTTCAGCATCCAAAGAGATGATCGAGAAAGGCTTATTCATTCTTGTTGATTTGCATATAACATTAATAAGACGCTATATATATACATAAACCAGGGATGCACTCACAGGTCTTTTTCTTTTTTTTTTAAAAAAGACCTCTGAGTGCATCCCTGGTTTATGTATGCATTTATATCCTTGCACCCAGGCTGCTGTCGACTTGGAGGGCTGAACTGGAAGTTGTTTATATATATAATTTGATATAAAAGCCCCATATAGCCCCCCTCCCCCTACCCCAATGAGGTTTCAAAGTTGGCAATGCCCAGTGCATCATGGGGCTTCTGGGGGTGTCCCTAGCCTGCCTCATCATAGGGGCAGACTAGAGTCATCCTATCTGAGTTTAAAGCAATAAAAAAAATGATAATAAAATATTTAATTTGTCTGATCATGCCAATATTTGTAAATATTGACTCTGACCAGTGTGGATCTCCCTCCCTCTCCTCACTTGCATTTTTGTGGGAGAGAGCTCTTTGTTTAGGAGAGAGAGATTTATCTAGTATATTTGTTAAAAATTGTGAGACTCAAATGTTCTTTTCAGAGCCATTAACCCCTAGCTTGCCAGTGATCAGTATAAATCACTGACAGTAGCATAGCTGCACTTTTTTGCTGTCTGGGCATTTTTTAGGGGTTAATTTTTTTGTAATTTTTTGTGAAACCCAAAGGCTCTTTTCAGAACCATTTAGCTAGTTAAATTTAATTTATAAAGCCATTAACCTCTAGCTTGCCAGTGATCACTATAAATCACTGGTAGAAGTATAGCTGTACTTTTTTGCTGTCTGTGCATTTTTTTAGGGGTTAATTTTTGTTTTAGTATTTTTGTTGTGAGAGCCAAAGGCTCTTTTCAGAGTCATTTAGCTAGTTTAACTTCATTTTCAGAGCCATTAAGTTCTCAGCTGCAGAAACAAGGACACTCAGGTCCCAGGGAGGTGCGCTCGTGCAAACAAATGGTAGAAGGAAACTGGAGAGGCCGCACTCTTGAAAAAGAAGATCCAACAATGTCGACCTAGAAAAAAAAAAAAAAAGAGAGGCGCCACATGGTGTAGTACAGACAGGATCAGCCAGCAGAAGATAGAACACCTCAAGCCCTTAGCAGGGGAAACTCACAGAGGAAACGGCACGACCGGAGTGCCAGGCAAAACAACACAGGACCCTCAGAGTCGCCCATATGACTCCCAGCTACGAGTGGAGCGTCCGTCGTCAGGTCAGATGACCAGTGGTAACCAATCCAGGAGTGCCGACTGACAGCAGACGCCAGCAGGCTCGAAGGTGCAGACAGAGGGAGCTGTGCATGGCCAATAGGATGATGCTGCAGCTAATAGCATTACGGGCGTGATATAGCCCAAATAAAGTGGTAAAACTCTTTAAAATCAGGAGTAAGTGGACGAGCAAGTGAAGGTATAAAAAGTCTATATTTATTACAATACACAGATAAGTAGCTAAGGGGTTAATTTATTTTTAGTATTTTTTGTGAGACCAAAAGGCTTTTTTCAGAACCATTTAGCTAGTTTAATTTAATTTAATTTAATTTATAGAGCCATTAACCTCTAGCTTGCCAGTGATCACTATAAATCACTGGTAGAAGCATAGCTGCATTTTTTTTAGGGGTTAATTTTTGTTTTAGTAATTTTTTTTTTAGAACCAAAGGCTCTTTTCAGAGCCATTTACTAGTTTAATTTAATTTTCAGAGCCATTAACCCTTAGATAGCCAGTGATCACTATAAATCACTGGCAGTAGCATAGCTGCATTTTTTTGCTGTCTGTGCATTTTTTAGGGGGTTAACTTTTTTTTAGTATTTTTTGTGAAACCCAAAGGCTCTTTTCAGAGCCATTTAACTTTTTTTAGTATTTTTTTGTTTTTAAAAATTGTGAGACCCAAAGTCTCTTTTCATTTAGTTAATTTAAATTTAAATTTTGTGTTGAATTTTTTTTTAGTAATTTTTTTTCTGTGACAGATAAAATAATGTCACAGAGAATATATAGTGCTGAAGAGGCGTATGCCTCTATGTCTGACTCAGACCCCAATTTTGACCCTGCAATATGCTCAGATACATCATTAGATACAGTCTCAACTGATAGTGATGTATCTATGGCTGGTAGCCCCCCAAGTAGCCCCCCCTGCCAGAAGGAGACGTGTTGCTCCAGATGCCATTGCTGCTGAAGAGTGGATTCTGTGCCCCTCTAGGGAGCATCCCCAATTTGACAGGCTGTATAAAATCTGCCCACCGATTACCCACTTTGCTGCCAGGTTTGCAGAGTCTTATACACCTGGAAGGAATATATATGCATGGATGAATTCCTGATTACGTATAAGGGAAGGCTGGGATTCAAGCAGTATATTCCTTCCAAGTGCTCCAGATATGGGGTAAAGGTATATAAGCTCTGTGAGAGCGAGTCTCAGGCCTTCCAGGTGTATGAGGTAAAGGATAGCCACCTTGACCCTCCAAGTTGCCCAGAACATATGGGAATCACTGGCAAGATTGTCTGGGACCTTATATTACCCCTGATGAACAAAGAGTACCACTTGTATTTAGATCATTTCTATACAAGTGTCCTTTTGTTAAAGCTACAGTATTGCTTTGATACAGTAGCTTGCGGTACAATTAAAAAGAACTGCGTGGGTTTCCCAGGATACATTGCACTCACCCAGCTATGAAGAGGGGAGACCTCAGCTCTGCACCAAGAGGAGCTGTTGGCATTTAAGTACAGAGACAAGAAGGATGTATACCTTCTTACCACCATCCACACAGAGAGGACTGTGAAGGTCTCTATAAGTTGCAGAGCTGAGAGCATAATAAAACCAGTGTGCATCAACGCATACAACTGGCATATGGGTGAGGTTGATCTGGCAGATCAGCCTCTGCAGCCCTACCTAATTATGCGGAAAACAAGGGCCTGGTACAAAAAGGTTGCAACTTACTTAATGCAGATTGCAATCCACAACACTTTTTTGTTGTTCAAAATGCAAACCACGGAATGAAACAGACTTTTTTACAGTTTCAGCTCTAGATCATTTCAGGGATTTTGTACCAAGATGCACTTGCTCCCTGGGCGGTGATGGGAGAGAGCAGGGTTGGGGCTATCCATTTTATTTTTAAAATCCCCCCTACTGCCGCAAAGCAGAAATCTCCAAAAAAATGCAGAGTCTGTACCAAGAGGGGGCAGAGAAAGGACACCATATATTACTGTCCTTATTGCCCTGGACAGCCTGGACTCGGCATTTGGGGCCGCTTCAAGTGGTATCATACAATGGTCCATTTAAAAAAAAAAAATGCTGTTTTTCTTTTTTGGTTATGTTCACTGTTAGAGTTTTTTTATTTTTTACTTTTACTGTGATTTATTTCACTACTACCTGTCAAACTTATGCATGGGGTCATATGTGTACTCAGGATGTCTTGCAGAAAACAACCTGAAGTGTTTTTTGTTTTTTTTTGCAATAGCTTACAACAGGCTCTCCAAAATCGTAGTCAAAAAGCAATGTTTGTGTAAAAATAAAAATTGAAAAATTACCACCATACATTTCTCCAATTTTTTGGCTAAAATGGCTGCATTAAAGGCATCGAAGCACAACATATACAATAACTTAGGGTGTCAACATTTCAAATATATACACTTTCATGGCAATAAATAAAACTGGGGTATGCGATAGACCCCAAACTAAAGATCGGCCTATCAGAAGAAATACTCTCATTTTTTTTTAATTTTTTTATTAAATAATCTTTTATTGAGATTTGTGGTAGTTAAACATCAACAGATAGCAAAGCAAATATTATACATGCTCCAATTAGTAAATGCACATTCCATATATCAACATGTGACAATTGTACAATACTTAGCTAACAATAACTTGAGAACCTTGTTTTAAAGTTTTCAGGATAGCAATAAACAGTGCTCAGTTTGATGGTTACTCATGAACCAATTGATCTAGGAAACAATAGCATTCTTAAAATGATAACCACATAAATTATACATATCGGAACATAACAGCGGGTAAACACTGCTTTAAAGTAGATAAAACATTCTTATAAGAACAACTTGATGATGAAGGACAATATAATACAAGATATAGCAATAGAAAAAAAAAAAAAACTATCTCCTAGTTTAGAATCATATAGGGTGTGTTACAGAATAATGGAGGAGCACCCCTTGCATAGCTGCCAGAAGATTATAGTATTATAGGATACTATGAGCCCTAATAATGTACTTAACTACACTTTGCCATTTCAGATTTGGGGTATAAGGTGAGGATATGTGCAGTAGGACTGGTTATGACTCTAATTTTAAAGTCCCTGCCAGGAGGCAGCTTAACCAAGCGGTAATAGGTATACAGGCATACAGGTCCCTCCCTCAGATAGCTATATATGTACATAAAAGGTGGTTAACTAGATATGTGCATGGCGAAAAAATTTGGTTTGGTTCGGATCGATTCAGATTTTTTCAAATTTAGGATCGATTCGAATTTGGAAAAATTTTAATCAATTCGGTTCGGATTCATTTTGGATTCATTCGGATTTGAATAAATTCGTCTGGATTCGGTTCGGTTTGGAAATTCGGAATTTCGGTAAGTATTAGGTGGGATGTGCTGTGTATTAGACTAGTATTATGTACTGTGATATAACCTAATATACTGTACAATACTAGTGTAATCCATGGCCATCCAAATCTACCGAATAAATCAGAATAAATCCAAACTAATTCGAATTTATTTGGTAAATTCAGCAGTATTTTAATTCGGAAATCTGAATCGATCCGAATCCTGAATTTTACGAATTTGTCTGAATTTCCGAATCAATCCGAAATGAATCGCACATGTCTATGGTTAACCCAAGCTTTCAAGAGCTAAAAGTATCCTTAGTTGGATTGTATATGCTAAGAGATTAATTGCGTTTTAAAGAAATGTAAGCATCTACCATAACATTGTAAGAGGGGACTATCTAACATTTTAGGGGTGATAAAGAAACTGCAATTGGGAGTGAATTGTAATGCTGGTTGGTGGGCCAAAAATGTATAACTAGAATAATGGTCAGCCCTGAAGATATTTAGATAATACATCACATCTTTTGCGTAAGTCATAACAGTGTACTACACATATAAATACCAATGGTTAGAGAATTAACAGTATGATAAAGTATGCTGTCTCATAGTTCCCTTCATAGCTTGGTACATCAAACAAAAGTCTTCATAATTAGCTATGCTACTATGAGTATAGAATCATTCTCTTAGGCTACCTTATATTAAGCAGGGACTGTCTGCATATAGGTCCCCCCCTCAGATAGCTATATATGTACATCAAAGGTGGTTAACCCCAGCTTTCAAGAGCTAAGAGCATCCTTAGTAGGATTGTATATGCTTAAGAGATAAATTGTGTCTTTATAAGATGATTCCTTAAAGAAATGTAAGCCTCTACCTATGTTTGAGTCCATCTAGGTATGAAGTTGAGTGTACTTTAATAGCCAAATATTGTGGGAAAAGGACATAATATTGTAATAGGGGACTATCTAAAATTTTAGGGGTGATAAAGAAACTGCAATTGGGAGTACATTGTAATGCTGGTTGGTGGACCAAAAATGTATAACTAGTGCTAACTCACATTGGGGAATAATGATCAGCCCTGAAGATATATAGATAGTACATCACATCTGTTGCATAAGTCATAACAGTGTATTACACATATAAATACCAATGGTTAGAGAATAACAGTATGATAAAGTATGCTGTCTCATAGGGCCCTGCAAAGCTTGGTACATCTAACAAAAGTCTTCATAATTGGCTATGCTACTATGAGTATAGAATCATTCTCTTAGGCTACCTTATATTAAGCAGGGACTGTCTTAAAATAAAGTCTTATTGAGTAAATCAACCTACTTCAAACTTCCAGGCTAATAAGGTTTGTGGGCATGTGTGTGTCTCAAAGCCTCTCAGACCAACAGTCATCTTTACCGGTTGGGACCATGCCTGCTTTTCAGACTCAGAAAACAAATAAGAGGGCAATGATAACTGAAGTTTACCATCTCTCTTGTTAGATAGGTGAGCAGGTATTTCTCGTGGTAGCTTAGTAGTACTCGTGTGATTTCTGGCAGAATCTCTCAGGGCTCTGGAATATTCAAAACCTCCAGAGCTCCTGGACCACTGCAGAGAAGGATTTACCACTTTGTGGAAGGTTAGTGAGCCTCTGGTATCTCTGTAGAGGTCGGCCGCATCTTCTCCTAGCATAGTCGGGGCTATTGCTGTAGCTTGTGGTTCCAGCGGTCCCAGCTTAGGGCTCTGAACATCCCATACTGCTCTCAGAAGTGTAGGCCAAAAAATGCTATCTTGCGTTCCATGAATCACGGGTTCTGGTCTGTGCCCAGTAGAACACTCAGACTCCATCATCGGCAGGTTGGTATCTAACGTTGGCAGTGGATCTACTCATTTGGTTAGAGACACACATAGTTCCCTCAGATCAAAAAATCTATTGTTCATTCAGTGCTCGAAAGCTGTTAATTGCAGAGATTGGAATTAGTGGAAGTCCTTCTTGCTCATTACCCCTGCGAACCGTGGGGGGGGGGGGGTTTAGTGGCGTTTGAAGCTTTAGTAGAAGTTATTCAATGTGCGGCAAGCAAGTCATTAGAAGTAGTGAAGATGAATATATACTTCCAAAGATGGCGTCGTATAATACTCTGGGCTCATAACAGACTTTCAGATCATCCTATCTTTGTAGCATCAAACTCCTTGTTTAATCCCTCAAATAATTTATCCTGCATCCCAGGACTTAGTGAAGAGGGAAGTCACATAAATGGAAAGGTTTGCTTGCTTATAAAAGGGATTTATTTGATCAGAGATCAGGAGCTCAGGGAACACACGTCTTACTTCCTCGGCTGCTAGCTCCATCCCCGAAATACTCTCACTTTTAAATAAAATTACAAGTAATAAAATTGTAACAGAACCTTCCCAAAATCCTGGCAAACCTATGCATTGCTGGAAATCATCATTGAATACGAGCGAGTTGATTGACACCCCCCTGCTAGCGGCCGATTGGCCACAAATCTGCAGGGGGTGGCATTGCACCAGCAATTCACAAGAACTGCTGGTGCAATGATAAATGCCGAGAGCATATGCTGTCAGCATTTATCGATGTGCAGCAGACATGATCCGCAATATCGGATCATGTCCGCTTGCACCTTCTTAAATATGCCCCTATATGTTAAATTTTAAAAAATCAAAAACACATGTCAGAAGTTTGGCATTGCAAACCCCAAACAACCCAATAAATCTATGCATAGGGGGTTATCACTGTACTCAGGAGATGTTGCTGAACAAATATTGGGGTGTTCTTTGGCAGTAACACATAACAGGAACTGAGAATCCATGCCTAAAGTACAATGTGTGTGAAAAAATAACACAAAAAATGACCCAAAAGTTTGTCAAAGACTGGTGGTTGAATTAGTGCATGGAAAGTTTTAAAATACCAGCATTTCAAATACCCTAGGGTGTCTACTTTTCAAAAATATATGGTTTTATGGGGGGTTAATTACATTGGCCGGCTTCAGAAATGTCCCAAATTGGACATGGGTGCATGATGACAGATGAGAAAATTCCAAGTTGGGAAACTTGAATGCTCCCCCTAAAAATAAGGCCTTTTAGCCTCCTGAGAACCCAACAAACCTATTCATGGGTGGTATCACTGTACTCAGGAGATGTTGTGGAACACATATTGAGGTGTTTTTTTGGTCAGTAACATATAACAGGAATTGAGAAAGATAACACAAAACATGACTCCCCAAAGGTTTGACAAAGACTGGCGATTGAATTAGTGCATGGAAAGTGTTAAAATAACAGCATTTCAAATACCCTAGAATGTCTACTTTCAAAAATATATGGTTTGATGAGGGTAAATTACATTGGCCAGCTTCAGAAATGTCCCAAATAGGACATGGCTGCATGATGACAGATGTCAATATTCCAAGTTGGAAAACTAGAATGCGCCCCCTAAAAATTAGGCCTTTTAGGCTCCTAAGAACCCAATAAACCTATTCATGGGTGGTATCACTGTACTCAGGAGATGTTGTTGAATACATATTGAGGTGTTTTGTGTCAGTAACACATAAAAGGAATTGAGAATTCATGCCTAAAATACAATGTGTGTGAAAAATAGCACAAAAAATGACTACCCAAAAGTTTCACAAAGAATGGTGGTTGAATAAGTGCATGGAAAGCATTAAAATATGAGCATTTCAAATACCCTAGGATTTCTACTTTTCTAAAATATATGGTTTTATGGGGGTGTAAATTGCATTGGCCAGCTTCAGAAATGTCCCACATTGGACATGGTGGCATGATGAAAATTCCAAGTTGGAAATCTGGAATGCACCCCCTAAAAATAAGACCCTTTAGCCCCCTGAGAACCCAACAAACCTATTCATTGGTGGTATCACTGTACTCAGGAAATGTTGTTGAACACATATTGAGGTGTTTTTGTCAGTAACACATAACAGGAATTGAGAATACATGCCTAAAATACAATGTGTATGAAAATTTACACACAAAAAATGACTACCCAAAAGTTTGACAACGACTGGTAGTTGAATTAGTGCATGGAAAGTGTTAAAATACCAGCATTTCAAATACCCTAGGGTACCTACCTTTCAAAAATATATGGTTTGATGGGGGTAAAATACATTTGCCAGCTTCAGAAATGACCCAAATAGGACATGGGTGCATGATGACAGATGTGAAAATTTCAAGTTGGAAAACTGGAATACACCCCCTAAAAATATGCCTTTTAGCCCCCTGAGAACCCAACAAACCTATTCATGGGTGGTATCACTGTACTCAGGAGATGTTGTTGAACACATATTGAGGTGTTTTTTGTCAGCAACATATAACGGGATTTGAGAACCCATGCCTAAAGTACAATGTGTATGAAAAATAACACAAACATGACTACCCAAAAGTTTGACAAAGACTGGTGGTTGACATAGTGCATACAAAAGTGTTAAAATACCAGCATTGCAAATACCCTAGCATGTCTACTTTTCTAAAATATATGGTTTTATGGGGCGATATTACATTGTCCAGCTTCAGAAATGTCCCCAATAGCACATTGGTGCATGTTGACAAATGTGAAATTACCAAGTTGGAAAACTGGAATGTGCCCCCAAAAAATAAGGCCTTTTAGCCACCTGAGAACCGAACAAACCAATTCATGGGGGGTATCACTGTACTCAGGAGATGTTTCTCAACACATATTGAGTGTTATTTGGCAGTAATCCTTAACATTCTCAGTAAATGTTTTCTTAAATTGATATTTTGTAAAAAAAATCACCACTTTTTTTTCAAACTTTGGCATAGATTGGTGGTAAATGGTTGCATGAAAAGAGTCAAAATACCTCAACTTTAGTAACTTAGGTTGTCTTCTTTTAAAAAATATATACATGTGAAGGGATATTCAATGATTCCTGACAGATATCAGTGTTCCAATGTTTAAAAAAAAAAAAAAAAAAAAAAAAGGTGTGTTCACTAAGGGGTTAAAATGGGATTTTTAAATGGGATTTTTACATTTAAATGCTAATGAAAAAACTGCTGACGGTTTATTTAAAAATAATAATCAGTTTGTAAGAGTGGAGGAAAATTCTCTATAGCGCAGGTATAGAGAGATTAAAGAGCACATTTGCCATTTTTACCAACGATTGTGTATCCAGCCATTTATGATCCTGGCAGCGGCTACAATGACATGAAAGACTTAACATTATCATTATGGTTGACAGATAGCTCTTCTTGCTTTGTAACTCAGAGACTTCTTTTGTTAAATTCTTTTTTTTTTCAATAAATTAATTGAATCTTAATTGAATAAAGTATTATTTTATTACATAAACATTTCAATTTTTGAGTGATGAAATTCATCTGTTTTAGCTTTCCTCTTTACACACCATTACACTCATGAAACATATTTTTTTCAGTTGTCTTAAATCTTTTTAGTTTAGCAGTTTATTTATTTTCTAACAAGTATGATGAATACTGTGAATCAGTTTTAAATGGCTTTTAATACTAAATATATGGGCTTAAACCAAAATAGCAACATTTTGCTGGTTTTTTTTTTAGCCAACAGTAGAACAAAGTTCTAGACCATAAAATATGAACATATAAGGTAATGTTCTCTTTATTCAGATGTGTGATTTAAACAGAAATATGAAATTTTGCACAGTGTCTAAGTATATGACTGTCTTTATACAAATAACCTTTCCAAACTTAGGGCTAGATTGTGTAGGCAGTGGTGTAGTTAAAAGACCATTAAATACAGTACAGTAAAACAGTGTTAATGCATAATAAAAAGACAATGCAAAAACTGCTCATTTTAATTTAAAATGAGCAGTAGATTTTTTTTTTCCTCACACATTTCAAATTAAACTTCAATTTATTGGCACCTTGTATCATATTAAAGCCATCAGCTAATCACAGGCTCATAAACATATACAGTATATGCACATACTCAGTAGTAGTTTCTGCCTCAGAAAGTGTGCATATAAAATACTTTGCACAATTTGATAATGGAAGTATATTGGAAAGTCTCTTAAAGCTGCAGGTTCTATCTGAATCATGGAAGTTTAATATTGACATTAGTGTCCCTTTAGCAACTGAGCAGGTATTAACTCCTTGTGCCTCAGATCAAATAATTACTACTCCACCTGAGACATCAGATATCAGATTAGATCCTGTACCCTTCCTTCATCTACATCGCAGATCAGAATTCAGATTAGACCTTTGGATCTGCAATCCCTCTATCAATCCTAAGGCACATTAGATCTCAGGCCACTGGCAGCCAACCTATCTGTCTTCATTAATTGGCATAAAAAGGCTTTCAGCAAAAAAATATTTTAGGTCAATGCGTGATGCCAGTATCGCTAACATTAAATTAAACATTTTACATTAGATATTGTTACCATGAAATTTAGAAGATGTGTTCTGTAAACACTTAATACCGATATTTTGTTTGGGTATTAATATATATATGTGTGATTATCTCTTTTGGATCTGTGTGTGTCTCTATAAGTGTCTGTGGGAATGTCTGTATGTGTTGTGGGATTTACACTATGGGGCCGATTCATCAAGCTTCGTATGGAGCTTGATGCAGCTGTTACGGCGCGAGCCTTCAGGCTCGCCGTATACAGGAGTTAAGAAGCAGCGTTCTTAAGACCGCTGCTCTTTAACTCGTCCGCCACCTCTGAGACGGCAGACAGCAAACTGCTTTTGCAATGATAAATGCCGACAGATCACACTTTCATAAATCGGCCCCTAACTGTTACTTACAGGCTTCTTTACACTCTAGGGAACTGTTGCAAATTAAAGAGTAAAGTCAGTCAAATAACAAGAGGAAGAATATAACAGAATAGGCTCCCTTACAGTTTTGTCTCCGTTTGAGCTAAATAACACTGTGTATAAGGAAAAAAGAAAAAAATGGTGCTCCAATGGTGCAGAAAATCACAACAGATACTGCAAATACTCCAATATCCCCTCCACTGAATGATACTCACAGAGGTGGCGCACTATATTGCAGTGCAAGTCAGGCGGGCAGGATAGATCAGAGCCCACAGCTGACTCACTCCCGTAAGCAGGTACAACACCTTCAGGATAGATTTTGCTGTCTCCAATGAAAACTCACAAACCCTTTAAAAGCATACACCCCTGTGCATAAGGGATAATATATTGTACACAAAGTTAAAAGTGTAAATTCAATCTGCAACACATTTCTCAGTGCTTCTGGCACTGTTTCCTCAGGCAGTGAATATAGATAAATGGAAATCACAACATATATAAAGCATTAGGTAACTAAACAATCATTGAAAGTGTTCAATTTCTGTGAGAGGATTTAACCACATCATCATGATTAGCAATAAACTTCTGCTGTGTGATAAATTAACCCCTTTAGAGCATCATTCTGTCATAGTTGTTACTAACCATACATCAAATGAAAAAATACATCATCATCCCTAAAAAACGCTTTTCCATTTGCAGTGTCTCCCTAATATTGTATATTCGAAACAGCTACAAAGTAGTTACCTTGTATCAGGGTCGCCGATCTTTACTGGGACACTGGGAACCATTGAGACTACATCCGCATTCTGATAACCCGATTCTATGACAAACATGTCATGTGATGATACGTCACTCCCAATTAATTTTGGGAAATTAGGCTGCTATAACGTATCCATGGCAGCGAAACAACTCAAAAGTTATTATCAATCAGGTATCAGAAAGCGGGGCTGTCAGTACATAGCCAAAAAGATGGGCTAATTTCGAATTTAACAACGTAAATATAGGGAAAATCTGAAAAAATGGAGAGCGGATAAAGAACTAATCTAACCTAAAAGGTCCTATCTCTTTTCTTATAGCATACATACAAGTAGATTATGAGTCTTGCGTTAGGCTTAAACAGCAGTGTTGGCTGGTCCCAACGCTGCTGTTTAACGCCTGCTGGTATTACGAGTCTTGAAGGTACAGGTGTACCGCTCACTTTTTTGGCCAGACTTGGAAATACCGCAAATTCACTTACATAAATTGCGTATCCTATTTTTTCAATGGGACTTGCATAGCGCCGGTATTACGAGTCTGCCAAAAAGTGAGCAGTAGACCCTCTCCTGTCAAGACTGGTACCACATTTTAAAGTCAGTAGTTAAGAGTTTTACACTACAAAGCCGTAGCATAAAACTCTTAACTAAAGTGCTAAAAAGTACACTAACACCCATAAACTACCTATTAACCCCTAAAACGAGGCCCTCCCGCATCGCAAACACTAAAATTAAATTTTTAACCCTTAATCTGCCGAACCGGACATCGCAGCCACTATAATAAATATATTAACCCCTAAACCGCCACACTCCTGCCTTGCAAACATTAGTTAAATATTATTAACCCCTAATCTGCCATCCCTAACATCGCCGACACCTACCTACATTTATTAAACCCTAATCTGTCGCCCCCAACGTTGCCGCCACTATACTAAAGTTATTAACCCCTAAATCTAAGTCTAACCCTAACCCTAACACCCCCTAACTTAAATATAATTTAAATAAATCTAAATAAAATTACTATAATTAACTAAATAATTCCTATTTAAAACTAAATACTTGGGGCGCAATCCGATATACGGCGTAGTTTTCAAGCGAAGGTACCCGCGACGCCCGTAATTTCACCTCGCACATCGGGCTATCCAATATACGGCGCCGTCAGATGCTAAAGTAGCGTAAGTAGGACAAACTGGCGTTGTTCCAAAAACAAGTACTTACGCCAGTCTTTTGTTCACGTAAAGTCTCAATACAGTGTAGTTTTATGCAAATTTGGCTAAGACTAATAAAAATTACCCGATACTCCATCTAAAACTGCGCAACGTAATTACGCTATTCAAAAGTCATATATAAACCCATGTGCAGCCGCCATTTTGTGTTTGGATGGTTCGTTGAGCTACAGCACACTACAGTGAGTTTAGGATTAGTAAGAGTAGTGAGAGAGGCGCAGCATAATAGTTAGTTAAGTCGGATTGTTGTTTGGGTAAGCTTGTACATTTACTTACACTTATTTTCACATATTGCACACATATTGCATAAATACATATACAAAATACACAACACTTTTTTTTTCTAACACCTCACACATTTTATTTCAATTTTACAGTGTGATAGGCTGAGTGGTTGTTATTGTGTGTGATTGAACTGGGAGTGAGTGTGAGTGTGTGAGTGTGTGTAGTGTGAGGATGGTAGGGAGAGGTTGGGCAGAGGGGAGGAGGGGAGAGGAGTGGCAGGGAGAGGAGTATTGTAGCGGACAGGAGGAGAAGCAGGGTCCCCCGTCAGGGAGTAAGTGGAGTGGGGAGAGGGAAAGCTAGAAGGGATGATGGGAGGGGAGATGCCTGAGAGCTCCAGAGACCAGGCACATCAAGGAGAGGGACAGAGGGTGCACATGGGGACAGAAGGGGGGAGGAGGGAGAGGTTTCATTTTTAGACTTCTTAGGTGATGACACATCTATGGTAAATTGGAAATATACAAATGAAAATCACTCTTTATTTTGTAATTTCTACATTTGTATCGCTTGTTTCATCACAGCCTACACCAGCTGGAACTGTATAGCCTTTTGGATAGTCTGCAAGAATGTTGTCTATACCACAACACTGACTCTGTCTTTTTTGTCAGCAGACCTGGTCAATGGTTTGGTTAGAGGAGCTCTCGCTCCAATGTGAAATCCACCAATTTGATATCAGTCCAGAAGACTCTGGAAATGAAAGGACTCCAATTTTGTGTTTGTATACACTCAATAAAAATAAGTTCAGTATACTCACTGAATCAAAAATCCAGTATCAGCAACGCCACAATATGACAAGAGAGAAACATTGTATTTATAAAAACATAGGTTTATTAAGCTCTACGTGTTTCAATGAACCAGTCATCTTTTTCAAGAGCAAGTTAAAAGGCAAAAGAAGTAAGCTACATTGTGGCAGATACTGGTGGTTTAAATACACTGTGTACAAAAAACAGCTTCCAGTCTAACTTCAGGTGGTTTCACGTAAGAATCACATTCCCAATTCAAATGATTTCCAACTGAAAACAATGAAAAAAAAAAAAAAAATGCTAGAACCAAACTACAAAAAACATAAGTAGAAAAAAAGTTTTCTAAAAAGATCTCATAAAAATTAGCATTAAGCGTTCCTTTCAGGTGGAAATAAAACTAATCAATCCCCATCAAGCTAAAGTTTGAAACAACCAATCATAGTTTGAGTTCCCATTTGAGTAGGCTTAGGTCAGTTAGTCCTCAAATAGGTCCAGCCATATTTGGGAGGTCACGTGATGTTAGTGAGCCAATCCAGATACGGTCTTCGTTTCTGTGTTAGGTTTGTAGTTTCAGTTCCCAAATAAGTCCAAGTGGTCCGGAATGAGTCACATGTTAGATTCAACCAATCATCTGTTACTGGTGTTCCAATCTGACTTGGAAAATCACATGATCATTGGCTTCCAATTGCCGAGTCCCAAAAATGTCAATCTTTGGTACCCATAATGAACCATAAAATGAACAATCTTTACAATACAACCTTATGGAAAAGATAGAAACAATTATTCTTCAGATAACATACATATTCAAATCATACCATTAGAAGGGTATGGTGTTGGAGAAATCTTAGAACTTATTTTAATGCTGGATATTCACGGAGACTTCATAAAAAATACAGCGTATACATATACAAGAATCAATATCCACTTTCAAACAAAAGCTGCAACCCTGATATCTTTATAAAGACCCCATTGGCCGTATGTTCTAAGGGTATTTATCCACCATAGAAACTATGTGATTTTCCAAGTCAAACTAGAACACCGGTAACAGATGATTGGTTGAATCTAACATGTGACTCATTCTGGACAACTCTGACATATTTGGGAACTATAACTACAAATATAACACAGAAGTGAAAACCGTATTCGGATTGGATCACTAACATCATGTGACCTCCCAAATATGGCCGGACCTATTTGAGGACTAACTGACCTAAGCCTATTTGAATGGGAACTCTAAATATGATTGGTCATTTCAAACTTTAGCTTGATGGGGATTGGTTAGTTTTATTTCTACCTTAAAGGAATGCTTTATGATAATTTTTTAAACTTTTTCTCTACTTAAGTTTTTTGTAGTTTGGATGTAGCATTTTATTTTTTTATTGTTTTCAGTTGGAAATAAATTTATTTGGGAATGTAATTCTTATGTGAAACAACCTTCCATTAGACCGGAAGCTGGTTTTTGTACACAGTGTATTTTAACAACCAGCATTTGCCACAATGTAGCTTACATCTTTTGCCTTTTAACTTGCTCTTGAAAAAGACCACTGGTTCATTGAAACGGGCTTAATAAACCTATGTTTTTTATAAAGACACTAAGGTTACTTTTTTGTCATATTGTGGTGTCGCTGATACTGGATTTTTGATTCAGTGAGTATACTGCACTTATTTTTTTTGAGTGTACACAAACACAAAATTGGAGTCCTTTCATTTCCAGAGTCTTCTGGACTGATATCGAGTTGGTGGATTTCACTATGGAGCAAGCGCCCCTCTAACCAAATAATATCTACTAACAGTTCGCTGGTAGAAACTGTGGGAGGCAGAGGCTCTGCTCCTGAAGGGGAGTATTTGTTCTTAACATTAATTCTTACTATTGTTTTTGTATAATCAATTGTTTTAATTTGTGTAGACCTGGTTAATGGAATCCACCTCTAGGTGACTATTTCGGGTGACTGACCAATGAATTACCTACCGGTATACAGATTACAGAGTTTCCGCAGGGCCCACAAATTATGGATACAAACTGACAACAGGTAAAACATATCTAAAGGTAAAGGATATTACTCTAAAAAGGGCAACTAGTCAATTTTGACAGTCTGAAAGAACTGGAATTGGAGAATTCTTTGTGTTCTGACCCTAAAAATCTGAAAAAAATATATAGTACGACAACCTGTAATTGTAAGAAATAAACAGTACTGGCAGATAGAGATGAGACAGCTACAGAAAACACAAAACTTACATTCAACTTTACATCTTTATCCTTTTGGTTATTAAAACATCCATTCTATTGTATTTTAGCAGGTCCACCTAATTCAGGGTTTGTTTTTTTTGTAAAACAATTGCTGCATAATGCTAACACACTCTAATCAGAAAATGGTAAAATGATAAAATGGTTTGGTTTTATGAATGCTGTTTGAAACTGTACAATGAATTGTTACTCACAATACTACATGTTAGGTTTATAGAGGGCTTAACAGACACCCTCATCAGAGGGTTTACCAGATACCCTCATCAGATCAACCCGCTTTACAGGCAGGATCTACAACAAAAGATACTAAGGCCTAGATTTAACAATGGCCAGACAGCTGCAGCTATCTCCACCCTGTCTGCCCGGCATCTTGGCTAGTGGACAGCAATATGTTGCCCGCATTAACCATTGCACACAAGGAAAAGACTGCAACGTAACCTCCTACTTGTGTGCAGCGAATTGCATGCGGGCACGGGGTGTCAATTATCCTAGACAGAAAAGTTGGCATAGTGGGTTAAGAGGCACCAATCTGACACAGCTCTATCAGCTTCTTTAATGAACCTCTAAAGCTCTAATTCAAGACGTGGTTGGTAGTGTAAATGACCCATTCAAGAAAAATTTTGAATTGCTAAACACACCGCAACCTGGAATGATAAAGGGAAATTTGTGTATAAAGACTGTGTTGTACCTGGTTCTAACATACTGAACTTAGTATGTTATGTTACACAGAGTCATAATATTACCAAATGTAATACACCCACAGGATGGAGCACATTTCTGTGTGCAATGGCTGAACTTAACATCCCTTTAAGTGTGGTAGTTAATGTTATAACCTGGGAATACCTTAACTGCTTAAAGTTGAAAGCTAACAATATAGGTGCAAATACATAAACATCTTTACCATTCGCATAAAGATGTTTCCTTTTTAAAGACTAGATCTCTCAGCTCTCCAGGATTAACCCCTTCATGCTCGGCACAAACAGTTTAAAATCAGAACAAAGTTGGTTGTCACACAACCCAGCTAATAAATTACCGCTGCTAATTGGGTCAGTGCCTGTTCCTGCCCAGGACCATCAGTTCCCTGCGGCTCCTGAGCGGTACTTTGCAGTAGTTAAACACAGAGGGCCAGATTACAAGTGGAGCGGTATTTAACACTCCCGCTTGTTCGCTAACTCCGCTAGAAGTAAGGTATTACAAGTTAAAAGTGAAAAGTTTTCGCTCTTTCCCTAACCCGATGTGCGAGAAAACTTAATTCAAATATCGCAAGCACATTAACGTTTTCCCTAAAAAAAAATCAGACTTAGTCAATGCACACTTGCTGTAATAAGGACAGAGGCAAGTGTGCAGTGCACAGAGGTATAATTATTTATATTATTAACACAAAGGAGAAAATTTAGAACAGTAGTGAGAGGCACAAAAAAACAGGTACCTTTCACTAATGATCTAAAAGTATACCATTACCTGGCACAAGACTAATAATGTCATATCAAGAAAAATCAGTAGATAACCACCAATAAATGCTCATAAACTAAACATTTATTACTAAAGTATATGCAGAAATACACAATAGAAAAATATAAAAAAAAAATAATAAACAACAATTTATTGCTCTAAATAAGCCCCTAGAACGGTATATGTGACACTTTTCTACAGCAGATGAATATATTAAATGTCACTCCAATGGTACCCTTATAAGGAGAGTTACGTAGGGAGCTCCCAAAATTAATAGATAAAGACTCTTCACAAGTGTCCAAAGTAATGACACCACAAAAGGAGTATCCCAATTTAGAATTTTTGTCTCCACTTGCATAGGATTATAGACAGTCCATAATGATAGCTGAAACCCAAGTTAGTCGGCAAACAGTGGTAGCAGTTATGCAGCAGTCTCCCCCAGTGAGTGAAAATACTGTCAGTCTCAAGCGTAAGCTAGAACTTAGGCAGGGCAGGTTACAAAAGCATATAATTCTCACCCCTATATATCCAGGGCTGGTATTCCATGTCACCGTAGTGAATGTTCAATGTGCTCACCTGAACCCCTTGTTGGGTCCCTTTCTGGAGATACTCAGTAAGTTAGAACATCAATTGTAGAAAACATGTAGCTGCCTTGCTGCTACCATTACGTGCCGAGTAACCTGGGTTTCAGCTATCATTATGGACTGTCTATAATCCTATGCAAGTGGAGACAAAAATTCTAAATTGGGATACTCCTTTTGTGGAGTCATTACTTTGGACACTTGTGAAGAGTCTTTATCTATTAATTTTGAGGGCTCCCTAAGTAACTCTCCTTATAAGGGTACCCTTGGAGTGACATTTAATATATTCATCTCCTGTAGAAAAGTGTCACATATACCGCTCTGGTGACTTATTTAGAGCAATACATTGTTGTTTATTATTTTTATTTTTTTATTTTTCTATTGTGTATTTCTGCATATACTTTAGTATTAAATGTTTAGTTTATGAGCATTTCTTGGTGGTTATCTACTGATTTTTCTTGATATGACATTATTAGTCTTGTGCCAGGTAATGGTACTGTATACTTTTAGATCATTAGTGAAAGGTACCTGTTTTTTTGTGCCTCTCACTACTGGTCTAAATGTTCTCCTTTTCTCCTTTGTGTTAATAATATGTATATATATATATATATATATATATATATATATATATATATATATATATATATATATATATATATATATAGGATACACAAGGAAAAACGAGGACTCAGGAACTTGATGCCAGGTGACTTTATTAGCTACACAAGGTGAGTAACACTAACACAGGTGTGCAAGGGGTGATAGATCTGGCGCGTTTCGCGCATGCTCACATGCGCTTCATCAGAGATATATATATGTCTATATATGTAATTATGTGTTAAAATGTGTATATTTATCTGTAAACACATATATAAACACATATAAATACATAAATACATATGTACACACATATACTCATATACTGTATATATATATATATATATATATATATATATATATACATACATATATTTTGATATGTATTTTAAGTATCTCTACATTAAAGCCCCTTTTCCTGCCTTTTTCTTTCTTCTAACACCTGAGATCTCATATATTTGAGCCCTTATAACTTTTTTGTGCAATATTTTTTAAAATATTTGTTATTAGATAGTGTTATTATGACTGTTAGTGTTCTTTATAATGTCGTTTTTGTTTAGCAAAACAGTTAACAAGATCTCTGATGACACAGTAATCCTTCTAGCATAAATCGCGATTGCCCTCACATGTTTGCATTTACTTTCAACTTATAATACAAATGCTAAACCTGAGGTGCGCAAACACCCGCGATAAACCCCTTTTAGTTCAAATATAACTGTTAGCGCACCACTCATAATCTGGCCCATAACGTTGCAGGATCATTAGTGTTAAATTACATGCTCTAAAAATTGAAGCATGTAATTTTTCCACTGTAAAAGCCCTTTAAATTATTACAAAAATTGTAAATTTAAAGAATGATAGAAATTAGTATTTAGCAAGTTAAATTAGTGCTTAAATGCTTCAAATGTTATATATGTTGTGCAAAACCATTTTCCCATCATATTTTAAATGGTTCTGAATATGAACCTTCTTAAACTCTAAGGTTACTGTGTGGGAAGATTTATAAATACTAGACATGAATATGACTACGGGTAGCAATGTTTGGCTCTTTTTGGAGCTTGATTTTTTTAGTTTAATAGTGAAATACAAAGAGATCTATGAAAATCCACATCTCTGTGTGCTGCACTGTTAAACAAATAACTTCAGCGCTGACAAAAGCTAAACATCCGCAGCCATAGCGCGCAGTCATTTAGAAAAATGAAAAGCATACAATAGTTAATGTCAGAGATGATCTAGGCTCTAATTTTAAAATTAAAAGTTCATCTTTTATTCATGTAGTTACAGTAAAATACAGGTTTTAACATCACCAGTCAGCAAACAACAGCATTCATCCAACTCTTTTCTAGCCCATACGGCACTTTATCAGGGATACACAGCTGTTCCCTAGTATCCTTTAAATAGGTTAAATCATTATCATTTTCTCTGCAGGTGAAAAAAACTTCAATTCAAAATTTAAGTGACACAACTTTGACTTCCACAAAAGCCTTCTATACATAATGTAACAAAATCTATACATTTTATACAGAAGTAGTTTCAAATTATACTTCATTACTACCATACAATATTTAAAATTTAAAAAAACATCTTAAAAGAAATGGAGTTAAATCAAACATTCACACTCATTACTTATTACATGCATGATCTTTTTATTATCTCTTTTTATTTATTTTTATTATTATTTATGGGAATATTAGAACCTGAATATTAGAGCATTACAGTTATATTGCAAAGTCATGATTTTAGAGCTACATCTCTCAGTAACATATTATTCAGCACTGGTATGTTGTATAAGATATCAGTACAATATTTATGCACAATTAGTGCTTACATGTATGTCACAGACTTCCAACCTCTCAACATCACAAATAGGGAAAGAAAGCAAGGAATACAGGATTTATACCTTGCCTGTAATCACATTCCATCATTAAAGGGACAGTCTAGTATAAATGAAACTTTCATTATTCAGATTGGACTTTTAATTTTAATCAACTTTCCAATTTACTTTTATCATCAAATTAGCTTTTTTCTCTTGGTATTCTTAGTTTAAACTAAACATAGGTAGGCTCATATGCTAATTTCTAAGCCTTTGAAGGCTGCCTCTTATCACATGCTTTTTAAATCTCTTTTCAATACAAAGAGACAGAAAGTACACATGGGCCATATAGATAACACTGTGTTCAGGCACAAGGGGTTATTTAAGACTTAGCACAAACCAATGCTAAATGTAAGACAATAGATAATAAACAGTCACAGTCATGTGATCAGGGGGCTGGAAGAAGGTTCCTAGATACAAAGTAATCACAGACGTAAAAAGTATATTAATATAACTGTGTTGGTTGTACAAAACTGGGGAATGAGTAATAAAGGGATTATCTATCTTTTTAAACAATAACAATTCTATGGTTGACTGTCCCTTTAATTAGTAAATAATTTGATATTTGATATTTTATTAAAGGGCCATAATACCCAAATGTTTAAACACTTGAAAGTGATGCAGCATAGCTGTAAAAAGCTGACTAGAAAATATCACCTGAACATCTCTATGTAAAAAAGAAAGATATTTTACCTCAAAAGTTTCTCAGAAGCCACAACCCATTGTAAAGGACTTCTAAGCAGCATATCAGTATGTCTGTCCCGGGACAGCGGAAAGGGAGAGCTTACGTGCACTCTCATCTTATTTCCCTATTCAGCTTAAAGGAAGTTTGCTATGAAATCTCATGAGAGTTAAGTGAAATCTCATGAGATCACAGTAAAAGAGTTCATGACCTCAGCACTGCTGATGCTGATTGGCTGCTGTTCATTTCTTCTTTTTTTACCTGCAGCTGGGCAGCAGCTGAGTATAACTTTTTACACAGAACTTAGTCTGCTGAGCTGAGGAAATTGTGAGGTCCTTTTTTACATAGAGATGCTCAAGTGATATTTTCCTGTCAGCTTTTTTTTTTTTTTTTTTTTATTGAGGGAATAACAATAACAAAGCATAAAGCAGTTTGCTTGGACAAACACATGACACATAAAATATGGCAAGACAGATATCGTGGACATAAACAAATGCTTAAGAACATATGTAGGGATAGATCCCTCGTCATAACATTCATATAAAACTCACAGGTTGGGATATAAATAAAATGGAAGAACAAACCTCAAGTCACCCTCTTTTCCCCCAAAGATAGCTGAGGCCACTGTTGTACCTCCATAAATTAAATGTACTGCTCAGAGGGCTTTTGGATAGTACAGGCCCAATCAAGGCCTGCACTTTATAGCGTCCTTCCTATGACAGCTAGGACCTCGGGTAGATCTGAAAAACTAATAATAAAAGTGAAGGAGATGAAAAAAATGAAAGATAACATTAACTATGCAAATACCAAACACTGCGTCAGGTAAATAAGACTACAGGGACTGCTTCACATTTGAACTTAAACATTAATAGGTAAAAGCGTGTGACTATTCACATTAAAACAACTGGCAAGAGGTCAATGAAAGTGAGAATCTAAAAGTTGCAGGCCCAAAAGGGTTTGTAATCTAGTAAGAAATATAAAATCTCTGAACCCTTAACATCACGCTAGTAGTTCTAGCACATACATTAGATATAAAAGTGAGCTAACACCTATACTAAAATGATAGTGATAAACAGTCTATAGGTATTAAACACAGAATAATAATCATAGTAAGTTTCCGAAGAGCCATTTTTACAACCATACAGGGACACACTAAGACATAGGCTCTCCGAACAGGGCAGAGACTTCTTAACTCTGCCAAAAGGGAATGTGGAGGATAAGGTGTTTATCCCTAACCACATACTGGGGGGAGGGAGGGAAAAAGAGGGAGAGGGTGGGGAAATAGGAAAAAAAGGGGGTGGGAAGGAGGAAGGGGAAGGGTAGAGAAGGAGGAGGGGAAAGGGGGAGGAAAGGTGGGGAGGAGAAAGGGAGAAGAGAGAGAGAGAGAAGAAAAAGAAAATGGGGGAAGGTGAGGAGGGAAAAGGGAGAGGGGATGGGAGGGGGGTAGAGGAGAGGGGTAAAAGGGAAGAAAGAGGGAAGAAGAGAGGGGGAAGAGGAAGAGAGGGGGGAGAGGGAGAGAGGGGGGGAAGAGGGAGAGAAGGGGAGAAGGAGGAGGGGAGAGAGGGAGAGGGGGGGAGAGGAAGAGGGGGGAGAGGAAGAGGGGGGAGAGGGAGAGGGGGGAGAGGGAGAGGGGGGGTGAGGGAGAGAGTGGGAGAGAGGGAGAGAGAGGGGGAGAAAGAGAGAGGGGGGAAGGGAGAGAGGAGGGAGAGAGGGGGGAGGGGGAGGGAGGAGAGGAGGGGGAGAGAGGGAGAGGGGGGGAGGGGGGAGAGGGAGAGAGGGGGGAGAAGGAGAGAGGGGGGAAGGGAGAGAGGAGGGAGAGAGGGGGGAGGGGGAGGGAGGAGAGGAGGGGGAGAGAGGGAGAGGGGGGAGGGGGAGAGAGGAGGGGGGAGGGGGCGGATCCAGGCCTGGTAATTAACAAAAAGACCCTTAATAGAGACACCAAGGGTACTGAGTTCAATGGTTGTCTATTCGCATAATCGAATTAACTGGTTTAGTACACTAACAAGTACTCATTTAAACCGGTCATCAGGGACTTTACTCAAAAGCAATATTTGCAGCGTAGTAGGTCCCTAAAATGTATACTATATGAGCAACTCTCTCTCCTACTCTTGTGATATATAAATGGTCTCCCAAATATAGTCTCAGACAACATTTCCAAAACAGTTGTAGAGCTTCATATAAGCCAACACAACATTATAATATGTAGTATGAAAAAAAATTATGTACATAGAGCATTAATATATAACTGTACCTCCCACCCTTATGCTCTAGTGAGTACATAGGGCCAGAATCATACCACTCACTGCACTAAGGTGAAATCTTTATCCTGGAGTAGGCTCACATTTTTATATTACCTTAGAGTAAGAGCTGCTCCTAAAGAGCCCAATCAGTGAATAACCCCTTGAGAGCCATAAGGTTCCTAACTCAGTATATTGTGACACTCTAAGGGATCTACATATATATACATACAAACTCAGTTTTCTAGAGGATCACATACATGGTTGAAATGAATATTCAAAGTTTCTCAGTACAAAAATAGCAGTGAATTAGCTTAAGCACAAACTGTAAGTACACATATCAGGCTTTTTCAAGCCTTCATAATGTATCATCATGCTTATTGTGAAGAATGATACTAGAGCACTGACAGGCAAGTCCGTTCAAGAGATGCTGGATACAGCACGGTAATACAGTCCCAGACCCAAGGCTCAACCAATTCCCTGTTTAAGTCTCATATGCGGAGGAGAATAATAGTATTTTGGATCGTGTCTCTGGGGTTGAAGTACACCGCAGGGAGATAGCCGCACAGTAAGTCTAATGTAGGCAACGGACTCAAGGGGACAGCTGCATCATCCAAATAGTCAGCACTAACAAGCGCAGCCGCCCTAGCATTGCACCACTGTTTCACATACCATAGAGTCACGGTCTCACCGTTTTCATCAAGTAGACCCGACCTCCCTTACTGCCCGGTTACAGTAAGGGTATTAGATGGGGTCCTCTGTGGCACTCGCCTCGTGTTTATTTCCTCCCTTGTCTCAGGTACACATGAAGGCTGCAGAGACATCAAAGCAGGGAGCAGCAGATTGCGCTGATGTACGGCCTCTACCATTTCTTCTTTCGTGTCTTACTCCCTCGTGGCAGGCAATGCATCACATGGTGGAGTAGCACTCTGTTGCGATGCAGCTAAGATTCTATCAATCCTGTTTAGGAAATGCCTTTCAAAGTGAGCCGTTAGCTCTCGGATGATAGCATTCGGATTCTCCATGACTAGGATAGGTTCAACAGGCTCAGTGCAGCTTAGAACTTGAGATTTAAGGTAGATATGTGCCTCAAGGCCCCCCAAAAAAGATGGCCACTGTGCAAAAGATTTAATGTAGGTTATCTCACTTGCGATAAAGTAGGATCAGCTATGTCAATACTTCACAAACTCACTCCGACCAGGAATGGTCTCCTTGAGTACAACTTTTCTTTAATAAAAGATTATTTTAAATGCACATAAGCATTCTTTATGTCATGTTAGATCCAGGAGCTCCTCACACACACATCTGGTTCCTTCAAAAGCTGGCTCCGCCCCCCCCTTTCCTGTCAGCTTTTTACAGTTATACTGCATCAGTTTCAAGAGATTTAGCATATGAGTATTATGTCCCTTTAATCCCATTTGGTTTCCCAGTTTTTAAATGATAAATCCAAAATACTTATTTTTTATTAAGTATTAACTGTCTATCGCCTCCTGTAATTCTTTTGGGGACATTATCTATTACTTGGAATTGTAATAAGTTCTGCACGAATAGTAGGTTATCATCATTCCATATGCCCCCTATTCTGTGAGTGGGAAAATGTTTGACTACATGGGATTTGGGAATTTTAAGTTCCAATGATAGCAAATGTTCCTGTATGCGATCTTTTACAGGACGTATTGTTCTACTAGTATATTGACTTGAACATTTGTTACAGGTAGTTAAATAGATGACATAGCTGGTATTGCAATTAACAAAATTATGTATGTCATATATAGTTCCTGTTATTGTAGATCTAAATTTGTTACCAACTGTAACATGCCGGCAACTTTTGCTAGGGCGCCCTCCACACTTGAAACGGCCTTGTTGTTGTGTGAGCCAATTCGTTTTAGGGACTTCATTCCTTTTTTCAGAAAAATCTCTTTTTAGAATATTACCTTTTTTCTAGAAAAATGAGTGCAGAATACACATGTCTCTTACTGTATTTAGCATGCAATGCTTACAAATGTTATGCCAAGCCATTATTGGTTCTTTTATTATATTTGTTTTTAACCTTTAATGGTACATTTTTAATTTACATGTGCAAAATTGCTGAAGATTGAATAGTTTTATTAGGTCTGTTCAATTTCATTATAGTTTTGTGGTTATATTCTAGAAATCAGTATAATCCTATGTTTCCTGAAAGTGCTCAATTATAAAGTTCTATGTTAAGTACAAATTAAACCGCCTTCATTTTAAAAAAAAGTAAATGTTTTTTATATTTATCCAGAGTTGTCATTTACACTAAATAAAGTGCTTAAAACAGTTTGTAAACCTTTAAATATGGCTTAATTTTATTATAAAGGATTTATTTAAATCAAGGGCGCGATCCGATATACAGCGTAACCCGCGCCGCCCGTAGTTTCACCTCGCACATCAGGGTATCCAATATACCCCGCCGGCAGTTGCTAAAGTGCTGTAAGTCGGACAAACTAGCGATGTCCAGAAATAAGCATAAGTACAAATTTCTGGAGTCGCCAGTGACTTACGGCACTTTAGAAACTGCCGTCGCCTACAAAAACTTACTAAAGTATTAAATCTCCTGTAACTGTCTAACACACCTCCCAAACATCATCCCGAAACGTATACCCCTATATCCGCAATCCCCCCTCTTACTCCTAATAATAAATGTATTAACCCCTAAACCACCGCTCCCGGACCCCGCCGCCACCTACATACATTATATGTATTAACCCCTAAACCGCCGCTCCCGGACCCCGCCGCCACCTACATTAAATATATTAACCCCTAATCTGACCCCCCTACACCGCCGCCACCTACATTAAATGTATTACCCTCTAATCTGACCCCCCTATACCGCCGCCACCTACATTATATATATTAACCCCTAATCTGATCCCCCTACACCGCCGCCACCTACATTAAATATATTACCCCTAAACCTAAGTCTAACCCTAACACCCCCTAACTTAATGATTATTTAAATAAATCTAAATAATATTAATATTTTAACTAAAGTATTCCTATTTAAAACTAAATACTTACCTATAAAATAAACCCTAAAATAGCTACAATATAATTAATCATTGCATTGTAGCTATTTTAGGATTTATATTTATTTTACAGGTAACTTTGTATTTATTTTAACTAGGTACAATAGCTATTAAATAGTTAATAACTATTTAATAGCTACCTAGTTAAAATAATTACAAAATTACCTGTAAAATAAATCCTAACCTAAGTTACAAATACACCTAACACTACACGATCAATAAATAAATTAAATTAATTAACTACAATTAGCTAATATAAAATACAATTAAATAAACTAAACTATATTACAAAAACAAACACTAAATTACAAAAAATAAAAAAATATTACAAGAAGTTTAATCTAATTACACCTAATCTAAGCCCCCTAATAAAATAAAAAAGCCCCCCAAAATAATAAAATTTCCCTACCCTAAACTAAATTACAAATAGCCCTTAAAAGGGCCTTTTGCGGGGCATTGCCCCAAAGTAGCCAGCTCTTTTACCAGCCCTTAAAAGGGCTTTTTGTGGGGCATTGCCTCAAAGTAATCAGCTCTTTTACCTGTAAAAAAAAAGAAATACAATACCCCCCAACATTACAACCCACCACTCACCCACCCCTACTCTAAAACCCACACGATCCCCCCTTAAATAAACCTAACACTACCCCATTGAAGATCACCCTAGCTTGAGCCGTGTTCACCCAGCCGGGTCGAAGTCTTCATCCAATCCGGGCACAAGTGGTCCTCCAGCTGGGCAGAAGTCTTCATCCGATCGGGGCAGAAGAGGTCCTCCATCTGGCAGAAGTCTTCATCCAAGCGGCATCTTCTATTTTCATCCTTGCAGCGATGAGCGGCTCCATCTTGAAGACCTCCAGCGTGGAACATCCTCCTCGGCCGACGACTACATAATCCGATTGGCTGATTAAATCAACCAATCAGATTTTTTCTACCTTAATTCCGAATGGCTGATAGAATCCTATTTCGAGGGAGGCCATCTTGGAAGACATCATTTATTTTTTATTTTTATTTTTTTTCTAATATTTTTATTGAGGGAAAAGTGTTGGCAAACAAGTTAAACAATTGAGCATTGTACAGTCATCATCAGAAATTGACAGTAACAAGGTATCATATACAATTTACATTATAGGCTGCATAAACCAAGGTTAATAACAACAATTGTACTATTGAAAGACATAATATGTAAGTGCCAATGATCGTTAAAACCTTCTGTGCAAAAGTAGGAGGCCACTCTTGGACCTCAACCCACGAAAAGGGAGAATGAACATTTGTAGAAGGCTGCCTAGAATAGAAGTGATCACTCAGGGATCCCTTAATATTCACCTCAAATTTTACATTTTTATAATGTTACAACTGGTGACTAATAATGTAGTAAAACAATTTTTGCGATTTATAAACAATATAGTATGTTGCGTTGCAAAATATTTTACTGTAGTAAGATGCGGCATAGGAAAGATAAGCCGCATGAGTAGCCCTCCTAAATAAGGAGGTACATTATTGGGGAGGGGGGGAGAGGAGGTAGGTTGAAATATAGTAAGTGGTATGTATAGCTAAGGAGACTTTTGAATTATAGAATAACCATACCCGCCTAGTAAGGTTTTATTGAAACAGCTTATTCCATAATGTCCTGGAGTACCCATAAGACTAAGCTAAGGAGCATTACTCAGTATACTAGTATATTTAATGTCTAGAAGCAGTGAAGTGCAGACTAGATTATATAAAATACATGAAATAAATGAATTTAAATAAAAATAAGTGAGAGAAAGAATGCCACTGCAGGACACAAAGCTTGACACTGAATCACCACCTCTTTGTTGCATGTGAACTAAATAAACCAGACCTCAAAAAAAAGACCATGGCATATTAGAAGGTGTCTACACACTAGACTTGGGTAGATGTTGGTAATAACACTAGCTAGAAAGTGGGCGGGGTAAGCAAAGTGCAGGCCATAGTCCTCAACGTAATTAATCTGCAATTGTAACTGAGAGATAGGGTATTAGATAAAGAAAGTGGATTTGAACCCAGATAGAGATAAATCAATGTGAAAGTGATTAAACCATTGAAAGTTTCCCCTTCAGAACAAATCTGCCATATCCCCTGGACGTGGGCCCCCCATCCAGGAGCAGACAATTCATAAATGGATAGAACCAAGGGAGGGGAGATTATGAATGCGTATGTTTTGATGCAGTTTGGGTTTAAGGTATGTATATAGCCCCTTAACTCAGGCGTCTAAGCTTGTAAGGGGAAGGCAGCTTTAGAACAAACAGTGATCCCCAGAGCTAATTGAAGGAACTACCTGCGCATTATAAGGTTGACATCAAATTATAAGACCCAGGAGCATATGTACATAATAGACACAGTATTAGCTCTAAGCAAAGTAAAATATGCCAAGTAGTTGATTAACCAAGATATTGAAATGGCCATCTAGACAGCCATATTGAAGAGCAAAATTAGATCGTACTCTATAAAATGGAACTAGGTTAACATGCATAAGTCAAACACCAACAGTAAACCAACTTATATGTAAAATAGATATAAATGAGATGAGGTAACTGTCCATAACTGATATACTGTCTATTTTCTCATGAGGCGAATATTGCTGACAGCGTAGCTAGCCCACTTCACGGTAAGTTAAACTCAGCTCGAATTTTTTTTTTTTAAACCAATATACACTAGAACAGAACACAATGTGCCGACAAAATACTCTGGCGTTTAAAGTGCATAGACAAATTCAAAACTAGCATATCCGTGACCAAATGTGCTAGCCACAGATGACAACCAGGCATCGTTAAGGAGTCGTTGTGAACGGTGTTAACACTGAAGGAGAGGGACTGCAAAATATAATCTGTGAAAAAGTGACTTGTTTTTACTCCCTGTGTGAGTAACGTTCTATGCCAGTGGAACAGCAAACATTGTAAACGCGATTTAGAATGTTGGGTCAGGAGTTTTGTAAGATAAAGCGTCCTCCATGTTCAGTTCATTGATCTGTGGGCATTAAGGCAGTACTGGGATTCCACTATTCACCACCCTGCTCTGAACAGAGTTTAACCCGCAGCAAGTCTCCTCTATCCAACACCAACTTTGTATTGCTGCAACACTAACATCGGGGTCAGAACAAAGAGAGCAATATGTCTTCTCCTTACTCTCCGCTGGAACCTGGTGGGGGAGAAAAGTCCCCAGCTCTGATTTCCCTACTGCCAAAATAAGAGCCCCGAGCTGACAAGTTAGAGTAGCCGGTATATTGATCTCAGGTCCCGACACAAAAACCGTGTTTCCCTTATCCAGCACTGACATCCAGAAATGATAGGTGTGAGGCAGCTCCGCTTCTGATTGAGGACGTGTCCTCTTCGTGTGTGCCGCGGCCATAAGGTATCGTACCGCAGCACTAGCAATAGTTGGGCAGTCCTCTGTAGCTTGATCTGAGGTATCCCACTGCGTTATACACGGAGCTTCCGCTTTCACAGGCTCTACCTCAGCCGCGTATGGGGTAAGGAAAGGGTAAGCAACTTGTTCCATGCGGTTTGCGGCTTTTAGTTGCCGGGGCGGTAGCTCAAAGGAGAGTTCAAGCAACTCGTGGCAAGTATCCAAAAAATTGTAGATTTCCTCCATAATGGCCTCCGGAGGCTCCATAGTGCAGCAGGGAAATAGTCGCCTAAACCAGGGGATATAATAATAGGTTGTAGCTGGTCTTGTTCTACCCCTCTAGCCCTGTACAGGCCGCAAGATGGCTGCTCCGAGTAGCGGTCTTCATTCACAATCACACCGAGGTTGTTAAATCTCCTCAGTGACACCCAGCTCACCATGAAATTTAATGCATCTGTCTGCTAGAGTGTCTGGTCTACAAGAATATCCACTTTTTTGAGCTGGATCAGTCGCTAAATTTGCGTTCTATTATAGTATACCAGGAGCTTTTAAAGTATGCGACCGATCAGCTTCAGAGTTGGCTCCTCCCGGAAGACATCATTTAGACCAGTCATTTGTCGGGTAGTCGTCGGCCGAGGAGGATGTTCCGCACCGGAGGTCTTCAAGATGGAGCCACTCATCGCCGCAAGGATGAAGATAGAAGATGCCACTTGGATGAAGACTTCTGCCAGATGGAGGACCTCTTCTGCCCCGATTGGATGAAGACTTCTGCCCGGCTGAAGGACCACTTGTGCCCGGATCGGATGAAGACTTCGGCCCGACTGGGTGAACATGGCTCAAGGTAGGGTGATCTTCAATGGGGTAGTGTTAGGTTTATTTAAGGGGGGATCGGGTGGGTTTTAGAGTAGGGGTGTGTGGGTGGTGGGTTGTAATGTTGGGGGGTATTGTATTTCTTTTTTTTTACAGGTAAAAGAGCTGATTACTTTGGGGCAATACCCTGCAAAAGGCCCTTTTAAGGGCTATTTGTAATTTAGTTTAGGGTAGGGAAATTTTATTATTTTGGTTGGCTTTTTTATTTTATTAGGGGGCTTATATTAGGTATAATTAGATTAAACTTCTTGTAATTTTTTTTTATTTTTTGTAATTTAGTGTTTGTTTTTTTTTTGTAATATAGTTTAGTTTATTTAATTGTATTTTATATTAACTAATTGTAGTTAATTAATTTAATTTATTTATTGATAGTGTAGTGTTAGGTGCATTTGTAGCTTAGGTTAGGATTTATTTTACAGGTAATTTTGTAATTATTTTAGGTAGCTATTAAATAGTTATTAAATATTTAATAGCTATTGTACCAAGTTAAAATAAATACAAAGTTACCTGTAAAATAAATATAAATCCTAAAATAGCTACAATGTAATTATTAATTATATTGTAGCTATTTTAGGGTTTATTTTATAGGTAAGTATTTAGTTTTAAAAAGGAATACTTTAGTTAATAATATTAATATTATTTAGATTTATTTAAATAATAATTAAGTTAGGGGGTGTTAGGGTTAGACTTAGGTTTAGGGGGTAATATATTTAATGTAGGTGGCAGCGGTATAGGGGGATCAGATTAGGGGTTAATATATTTAATGTAGGTGGCGGCGGTTTAGGGGGATCAGATTAGGGGTTAATATATTTAATGCAGGTGGCGGCGGTGTAGGGGGGTCAGATTAGGGGATAATAAATTTAATGTAGGTGGCGGTGGTGTAGGGGGTCATATTAGGGGGTAATAAATTTAATGTAGGTGGCGGCGGGGTCCGGAAGTGGCGGTTTAGGGGTTAAACACTGTAGTGCGGTGGGGGATTGCGGTTGACAGGTAGATAGACATTGCGCATGCGTTAGGTGTTAGTTTTTTTTTTTGCAGGCATTTTAGGGAGTTTACGGTACTCCCATACTCAGCGCAAGGCCTGCTACGGGTGCTTTTTATGGCGAGGTGAAAATGGAGTAAGTTTTCTCCATTTTCACCATGTAAGGCCTTGCGCTGGATATTGGATACCAAATTGCGCTGCTTTTATATGTTAGCCTATGGGGGGAAAAACTACGTCCACCGGGTGAAATATATGTACCGCATTTATATGCGGCACTGTATATAGGATACCAAACCCACGCAAAAAACGGTGTCGCCGGCTTTTGCGGGCGACGCTGCATATCGGATGGGGCCCCAAGTTATTTGTTCTGTTTTATATATATATATTATTGGAAAATACTTCCCATCTTTTAAAGTCCTTTTGAACTTATTACCTTATTATAAATTAGTTTATATAATTCTGCTGGGTCTCTGGATGTTTTAATCCCAAATACACTAAATAATATTTGATTTCTTTGAAACAATAGTTTTTCATAATTTTCCTCCCTTTAGACACATAATCACAGAATTTCTGATTTTTATGGTATTTATTTTATGTCCTAAAAATGATTTTTTAAGAATAATTAGGTTATTTGTATCAATATTCAGGGCAAAGTGGAGGAATTGTTTGCATAAAGGAAAATTTTAATTTCTGATTAATCTGTCTGCAGCCCTTCAATTTTACTCTGAAGGACTAATCGCTCAATTAATAAAGAGGACAATGGGCATCCCTGTATAGTTTTCCTAGTTTAATAGAAATTGATTAGAGATTGTAAAATGTTCTATTAATAATGAAAATAATTTGTTATATAATGACTTAATTATCTGCTTCCTTCAAATCCAGTTTTTCAATTACTGTAATCAAGTGGTCCCAAATTAATTGCATCATTTGCATCTATAGATAAAGTTGCATTAACTATTTCTAAATTGTTTTCTCTTACCCTTTGTTTGTCCCAATTATGTGCTGAAGTAAAAAAACACTTTTCTTAAATAAGTAACAGATGTTTTGACTTATATAAAGCTAGCTTGATCTACATGGATAATGTCTATTTATATTGTCATAATTTGATTTGAATTAATAATTTATAATCTACTTTTATTAGACACATTGGTCTATATGAATTTGCATTTTCATCTTCTCCAGATAAAGTAAAAGTGTAAGAACTGAACAAATGAAATTAAAAGAAGGTTGTTTTTATTACACTTAATAAGAATTAAGAAGGAACTGCTGGTAACTGGTAAGTCTTTGTGTACGATTTATATTATTCATTCCTGCTCCATTATTTAAGGTTCTTTCTCTATTGATCTCCTTTTCTTCAAACAACAATTCAAGCTATTAACATATTATTTATTTATTGTTGGTTTTTGGATGTTATTTTGTTTTATTATATTTCCCCAAACATATGTTGGAAGAAAATAATTAATTTGTACATTTTCAGTTGTGTGCCTCTTTGCCTGCCGTCACAATATTTTGAGTTGCTTTGACAGATTTGTTTCATAAATAAGCACATCAATTTTCCTTGGTAAATAAAATACATTAATTATATAAATGTACATCTAATCTAAAATATATCAAAACAAATTACTCTATTAAGTACTTGGCTGCTAGATGTAATGTAAACACCAAGTTCCAAGAGGATTCTGGAATTTGCAATCCTCATTTATCAGACAGGAAGTTAATTAATAAATGATGAAGGTCAAATTCTTACCAGACTTCATCTACAAAATTATAAATAAATTCATAATCTAATATTTATTAAAAAAAAAGTTTACCTTTTATGTTTTGATTAAAAAAAAGTAAGGTTGATTCAGTGGACTGGTCCAAATATGGTTAATTCATGATATAAAATCCCATTTCTCTTTAAGAGAGGGTTTTTTAGTTTTTAAGGAACATTAAAGGGACATTGAACTTTACATTTAGCCTACCTTTAAAATATTATAACAAAGAAACTAAATCAGCATTGTCGTATATTTTTGTTTTGATATCTTTTGTTGAACAATACCTCTGAATATTGTTTTCGTTCCACTCCCTTTAAAAATGAGTTGCATTGCCTTTTCCATACTTAAATTGCCATGGAACCCAATTTTGTTAATACAGATAGAGCATGCAATTTTAAACAACTTTCCAATTTACATCTTTTATCTAATTTGCTTCATTCTCTTGTCATCATTTGTTGAAAACCATTCCTTGTTAGGCTTAGGAGCAGCAATAAATTTCTGGGAGCTAGCTGCTTATTGGGGGCTGCACATATCTGCCTTTTGTCACTGGCTCAACTGATGTGTTCAGCTAGTCTCAGAAAAGAACTGATGCTCCTTCAACAAAGTACACTAAAAAATGAAACCAATATGACCAAATAAGTCATTTGGAAAATTGTATGCTCTATCTGAATCAAGAAAAAAAAAAAATTAGGTTTAATGTCCTTTAAGTTTGGTAATGTTACCTGAGCCTGTAGCATTCTAAACAGTGTTTGGTTAGCTCAGAGCAAAAGCTTATTTATATGTCCCTAACTGGCCTTAGTAAATGATTCCAGGAATATGGATTCAACCAATTATTCTAAGGGATCCCTAAACTGGTCTTGTTTTGAAAAACGTTGTAACCTATGCTTAAAGAGACAGTATATACCAGAATTGTTATTGTTTAAAAAGATAGATAATCCCTTTATTATCCATTCCCCTATTTTGCATAACCAACACTGTTATATTAATAAACTTTTTACCTCTGTGATTATCTAGTATCTAAGCCTCTGCAGACTGCCCCCTTATCTCAGTGCTTTTGACAGACATGCAGTTTAGTCAATCAGTGCAGACTCCTAAATAACTCCACGGGAGTGAGCACAATGTTATCTATATGACACACATGAACTAGTACTGTCTAACTTTAAAAAACTTTCAAAATGCTCTGAGCTAAGGGGCGGTTTTCAATGGTTTAGAAATCAGTTTGAGCCTAGCTAGGCTTAGCTTTTCAAAAAACCACCAAGGGAACAAAGCAAATATAATGATAAAAGTCAATTGGAAAGTTGTTTAAAATTGCATGCCCTATCTGAATCATGAAAGTTTAATTTTGGCTAGATTGTCCCTTTAACAATGACACCATTAAATAATTTTAAATCCATTTTTAATTCAAGTATTTCAATGGAGAGCTTAATAGCTACAGTATAAGTTTAATGTCCATCTATTAACTCATTATAGCATATCAACAATTAACATTGCATAAAAAAGATCTATATACAAAATATTTTAAACCTAGCTTCTAGGTCAAAGCACTTTATTATAAGTGGAAAAGGTGTTTATTAACGCTTTAAATTAAATTTAAAAAATGTGAATTTGTTTTGTGTTTTTTTTATGCCACATTTAAATATTTTGCAGGAAATTAAATTTAGATTGTAATTTCATTTTAAATTAGTCATAAACATCTCTTGTAGTTTGATAAAATTATTACATCTGAATAAACTGGGGGCTAGGTCACATTAAATGTAAATTTTTAACATTGAAACACAGGGTAAAATAAATAAGTTCTTATTGTACTCCAGGAACAATTAACATAATAATTGTGTTCTGGTTTAATTGATTATATGTTTCTGTTAACTCTCTCTAATTTCCCTTAAGTCAGACATTGCAAATTGCTACAAACTAGACGTAGAGACACAATGACTTTATTTAGACGTAACAATCTTTTGAAAATGAACTGCAATAGTTTTAAATACAGTGCAATGCTACATTTGTGTAATACAGGCTAGGTAAGCAAATGTATGTATTTTTTTTCCCTTCAAGGTGCTGCTTGTATCCTGTAATTTATGTACTTACAAAGTTTTCATGTTGAGAAATAGCATAATGATCCTTTGCCATGTGCCTGCTACAAACAGGGGCATAGAATACAGAGTGATTAAGTGTTCCACTAAAGTAATTCCCGGGTGCAGCTTTTAAGAAATCTAAAATGTCTTTGTGAAAAGCTAGTGATAGAATTATTGAGAAAATATGTTTCAGACAGTAAAAATAATATTTTTTTCCCAGCTGTAACGAAGAATTTTGAAACAGGCAAGTAAAGCCAGATAAATACAGGTTCTCAAAAGTTTTCACTTATAACAAAAATGATCAACTTTAATTTTCCATATTGTATATGTTCTGGTGTACTATAATAAGCTTTGTCTGTATACCTTCATACATAGGAACATTTATTGAGCTGCAGGTGGACAAGTCCTTAAGCAGAGAATCTGTCCATCTGCAATTGAATCTTATCATGCAGAATTGCCTGGTGAGTTTTAAGATTACACAAGAGCTCTCTTGTGAAAACCCACCCCCTGCTGTTGTGCAACCAATCACACAAGAGCAGGGCCTGTCAATCACCCAAACCATTTTCTGCATAAATTGCAAGATGGTGCACAGTAACAAAATAATAAATTTGGGGCTAGATTACAAGTGGAGCGCAATTGTGCGCACCCTACCGATAACGTGTGTATTGCAAGGGTTTGCACTCATCGGCTTAACGCTAGAATCATTAGCGCATCCTCAGAGCTGTGGTTAACTGTTTCTGTTAACTGTGAAAATAAAAGTTGCACAAAACACATCAAAAATACATTACAAAGCACACTTACACTCATAATAACACAATATAATAAAATAAAAAATAAAAATATTTCACAAAAATGTTATAAGGGCTCAAAGATATGAGATACATACATATACACGTCTAAAGATATGTGTGATATATATATATATAAATATATATATAAATATATATATATATATTTGTGTACATTTGTATTTATGTATTTATGTGTGTATATATGTATTTACAGACATATATACACATATAAACACATAAATATTTATGTACAAATATATAGACATATATAAGTGCTTTGGAGCCCTTTGCTGTTAAGTAGATGAAAACATGTAAACACATATGTATGCAAAATTATTTTTTAATAAAGGATTTTTATGTATTTACTGTAAATATTTTAATGTTCTGCACACAGGAATATATATATATATATATATATATATATATATATATATATATATATATATATATGTATATATATAGTGAGTTGCAGGTGGACAATATATATATATATATATATATATATATATATATATATATATATATATATATATATATATATATATATATATATATATATATATATATATATATATAGGTATAAATAGTCACATAATAAGATAGCACTCACTGGATAAAAAATAAAACTTAGCTTTTATTTGTAGAGTATAAAAGATTTACCGAAGAAAGGGATGTCAGGCTATGTCACCTGCCTGAAGGAACTGAATGATCCATTTGATAAAGGTGCTGGTTGGCACCAAAACATCATGGGACTGTTTTAATCTTTGATACTCTACAAATAAAAGTTAAGTTTTATTTTAATCCAGTGAGTGCTATCTTATTATGTGACTATTTATACTTTGTGATATAGCACCCTGGTGGATGTTTGCTCAGTACTTGAGATTTGGAGTGCAGGTCTCCACTTGTTATACTATATAGGTATAAATATATATTGTAACAAAAAATATCAGATATATGTAGAAATATTTATTTATGAATAAATAGAACATTTTCAGTTGGAATATGAAACATTCATAATTTCATTTCGGGTTTGTGCTAATGAGAATATGTGATTGTTTTTCCGCAAGACAATATTTGAGCGACCACGCAATATTCTAAGTTCTGATTTTTGCGCTAGTCACGTTACCACTAGAGGGAAAACAGTTTACTTTATGAGGGCAACCTAACTAGAGCAAAAATCTTAATTCTAGCGGAGTTATCGTTCTAATGAAAGTGCAAGACACTACTCCACTTGAAATCCAACCCTAAATCTTCTGTTTTTTAATTATTTATTATTGAAATCTTACATTTTGAGGATTTAGTTAGGATAAACCGATGCTAAATGTTGGACAGTAAAACGTGTTTAAAATATTTAAAGGGATATGAAATCCCCAAAAAATGTTTTCTTGATTCTGATAGATCATGAAATTTTAAACAACTTTCTAATTTGCTTCTATTATCAATTTTTCTTCATTCTCTTGGTATCTTTTGTTACTTAAGTATCTCTTCAACACAGAATATCATGGAAAATAAGTAAATTTTATAAATGAAGTACATTTTAAACTTATTTTTTTAAATGGTGTGCTCTGTCTAAATCAGAATATTATATATGCCTAGAAAATTACAGAAAAGTGTCCAGTATGTGGGTGATAGAGACAATCCCCTTTTATCATATTGGGAAGTAGAGTCACAATTGGTGCACCCAGGGTGGGATGTTTCCCGTGCCTTTGGTGCAGCAATTGTGACTCTGTGATAAAAGGGGATTGTTTATATCACCCACATACTGGAAATAAGTATTTCATTTCAAGTTACTTAACCTGCTAATCTGTTTTTCCAATTTATGTCATAAAATGCCCATGTCCTTAATTTATTTAGGTCAAACAACCAGGCAGGTAAGAGAAAGGATTACAGAGCATAAGTCAAACATACATTGTAAGAATACGGATGCCCCAGTTGCCGCCCATTTCCTAGAAAAAGGTCACAATATAAGCCAGTTGCATTTTCAAATAATAGAAGATGTAAAGATGCTCAAAAGGGTTGGTGACAGAGAGGCTATGCTGAACAGAAGGGAAATGTACTGGATTTTTCCATTGGATACAATGACCCCTAGGGGGGTGAATCATGACTTTGACTGATCTGTGTTTTGGTAGATTTGGATACTGATATACATTGAATTATGGAAGAATATGTGCCAAATGAGATTTTTTTCTTTACCTGATTTTAACTTTTAAGTATGATATTATACATACAGATGTCATTTAGTGGTGTTTGACCTTTATATAATATTTTGTATAGATTGATGCCATAATTAAATATGGCTACTGGGTGGTAATATAGCAGATAATATGTGTAATCACAGGTATTGTTAACTTTAGGTAAGCATGATGAAGATCAGAGATTGGCTGTAACATTGGACCCATGGTGAAATAATAAAGGTCATTTTAATACAAGAGCTGGAGGACTTTTACTTTATACATGGAAAAAGACAGCCCCAGTGGAGTGCCACCATAACAGAAAATGGCTGTAGATGGATGAAGACTGCAACCATGGACGAAGAGGAGCACCACCAGAGCAGATCGCGTAGGAGCCAAAATCATGTTGGGTGAGTAGAAACTCTGGGGTTTAGCTGTAGGAATTTTTTTTGAGTGAAAGGGGGTTTAGGTTAGAGTATTATTCAGCAAAAGAGTTGTAATAGCTTTAAGGCAATTTACTACTAAATGCTCTTTTCAGGGCAACCTTTTTTTTAAGAAAGGTTTTTTTTTTTTAGATTAGGATTTTTTTTAGGATAGGGTTATTTTTTACTTAGTATTTTTTTTAGGATAGGATTTTTTTAGGATCTATTTTTTGTAAGAATATATATTTTTTTTATTCTAATGTTTGTGAGAGTTCACAAGAACTTACTCTTGGGAGGTACATCAACTGGCCACTAACTCTTCCCTTCCAGTAGTTCTTTGCCTTGTCAAGGAGAAGCCAAGGGTTGAGGTGTTTAGTAAATAAATATTAGAAGTATCTTCAATCAAATGTTTATTTTCCTCAATGGGGAGTTCCTAGAAAAGAGGGATTCAGGGGAGTACTACTAGTTCAATGTAATCCTTCTCTATGGAGTCTTAGGGGTCAATTTAACAAAGTGCGAGTGGACATGACACAATGTAGCGTATCATGTCCTCCGCACATCGATAAATGCTGACAGCATACGCTGTCTACATTTATCTTTGCACAAGCAGTTCTGGTGAACTGCTGGTGTAATGTTACCCCCTGCAGATTCGCTAGCAGTGGGTGTCAATTAGCCCGATCTTATAGGATCGGGTGGATTGAACACTGCAGCCTCAGAGGCAATGGACAAATTATAAGGCAGTGGTCTTTAGACCACTGCTTTATAACTACTGTTTCCGATGAGCCTGAAGGCTCTTGCAGAAACAGGGGCATCAAGCTCCTTTCGGAGATTGATAATTCGTCCCCATTGTCACTAGCAGCTCACTGGTGTTGCAGGGCAGTGCCTTAGCCCCCTCCTGTCGGGCGATGGGATTATACTTTCCCTCAAGGTCCCATACTGTCAGTCACAGTTTCAGGACAGTCAGTGGCTGCATATTGGATTTCACAGAGCCGTAGGTATAATGGTGGGTAGGTAAATACCTAAACCGATAGACATTTAAGGCCTCAAGCCTCAGAAAGGGTTTTTTATATTAAAAGCATTGGCCTTACATACCCTTGGTAAGGGGGACCTCTTATGGGCAGTCTCTTTATTATAGTTTGTGCACACTACACAGGTTGTTACACATGGGTGATACTGGCTACATTTTCTTTCCTCTATCAGGAAGTATCTATCAGATAGAACATATTTTAAAGGACTTGAAACTTTATTCAGAGTAGCTAGAGAGCTCAGTGAGCAAGGCTGCAACTCTGCAGACACTGATTTCCAGGTTTAAGGTACTTGTCCCTTTAAGCCCCTCTGTCTCAGGTACCTCAGTGCTCAGGTCACATTCCTCACATTCCAGAGCACTGCAGCAGCAGCAACGACACTTCTGTGTTGTGGATTGGCTGGACTTGTTTTTCCTTTGGCGGTGGAAGGAGTTAACTTTTAGTTTCCAGCCTTGTGAGGGGAATTTTTTGGTGCTCTCCCTACCTCCCTCCTCTCTCTGCGAGTCTGGATGCTGGAAAGAGCAGACTTGGTGCTTCTCAGGAGGGTGTAGAATCCCTATACAAGAGCAAGGGAGGCATATTACATATAATTTATTATATTTACTAGCAGAAAGTAAATTAACAATTTCTGAAAAACTTTATTTTGTTGATTAGTGCTATTTGGAACAATCTGTCGTGCAGAGCTGATATTTATATTGCAGCTACTATAGTTTACATGCATATACCAACTTTTTGGAACACTTTACTTCACTACATAACGCTAGGATCAGCACTCTGTCTTTACAGTTTTTTCATACACAGTACAATTTGGGTGCAGGGACATTTTCTTTTATCTTTTTTTACTACAGTATATCTTTCAGTAAGTTTAATATGGAGAAGTATAAGGCTGCAGCCATTGCAATTGATGGAAATTTAGCTGAGGGGACATTAAACACTTATCTATAGGAATAGACATTGCTATTCCTATAGATAAGTGTTTAACGTGTAAAATAGTGACAATTTATACACCTGCGCAGATGTGCAGCACTTGCTTAGTGTATGTTTTACAGCCTCATTCTCAGGGTGCCAGTTCTGTTTCTGCTATGGAGCATTCTCTTCTGTATATTACCGGGGGGTAACCAAATTTGTATCAGATTTCAAATCTCATTACTAGTCAGCGGTTTCTGAAGCTATTGTTGCACTGCCAATGGCGAGTAAGTGTAAGCGCAAATGTAAGAATATTTATTTTGGCTCTTTGACCAAGTTACAGGTTTCTGAGGCTGAAAGATCTTCTTGTAGCTCAGAAGGTGAGATTTCCTCAGAAAATTATTCTTCATACTCAGATAAGAAGGACATTACTTTCAATTTAAGATAGATCACTTGTGATCCTTACTTATGAAGGTATTAAGAACCTTAGGAGTCCAGTAGTCTAGACCAGTTGATGACAAACCGGTTCAGAAATTAGACCTTATCTTTAGACCTAAGTCTAAGGGTCCAGAAACTTTTCCTGTATCATCATTGCTTTCAGAAATTATTGCTAAGGAATGGGATAAGCCAGGAGTTCCTTTCACTCTCTCTCCCACTTTTAAGATGTTTTTTCCTGTCACTGAGTCTAATTTGGAATTATGGGGGACTATTCCCTAGCAGTGGTTCCTGGTAAATAAGTGCCTGCCTTTCTTTGTTTATATTCCACCCTAAATGTGTGGACTTTTCAGCTTGGGTATTGGTTCCCAAGAATAAGGTCTTGGGACTCTCACAACCATTAAAACATAATCTATTCTTACCTGATAAATTAATGTATTTCTTGGTTGTGAGAGTCCATAAACCTGCCCGGTTTCTTTTGTTAGTGGCAGTAGTTTTAGTTTCACACCTCTTTACCCTACTTTATTTCCTTATTTTCTTCCTATCCTTGACTATATGCACTACTGGGAGGGAAGAGGAAGTAGGAGAGACACTTAAAGTTCTGGAGTGGGGTGTCTTTGCCTCCTCCTGGTGGTCAGGTGATGTAATTCCCAAGAGTAAGGGCTCATGGATTCTCAAAACCAAGAAAGAAATTAATCAGGTAAGAATAAATTATTTATTTTATGGCCAAAATAGCTATAATCACTATAGGGAAATACCATACAAATGCCCTTATCAGGGCAATTGTTCAAATATGTTTTAGTGTTAATATAGGGTATTTTTTTTAGGGGTAGGCTTTTTTTTAAGGATACTTTAGTTTTAAGATAGGTATAACTGTTTGGTTTTTTTTGTGTGTAATTTTAGTGTTTGTTATTTTGTGTAAATTAGAAGGTGTTAGGTTATAGGTCTTTAAAGGAACAGTCTACTCCAGAATGGTTATCATTTAAAAAGATAAATAATCCCTTTAATACCTAATCCCCAGTTTTGCATAACCAGCACTGTTATATGCATACACTTTTTACCTCTGTGATTATCTAAGCCTCTGCAGACTACCTTATGTTAGTTTGTCTAACAGACTTGCATTTTTGCCCATGAGTGCTGATTCATAATTAACTCCACGGGAATGAGCACAATGTTATCTATATGGCACACGTGAACTAATATTGTCTGGCTGTGAAAAACTGTCAAAATATTTTCAACGTTCGAAAGCTCATAATTTAAAAAAAAACATGTTTTACAGAGTGCAAACGTTATAAAGCGCACTATTGTAAACAGGCAAAGCTGCGGCCACTTTCTTCTGTGAGATATAATTATGCCGTACAAGTAATCTTGTTTGTAAAAACTAAAACACAGCAAAATAAAAAACACATTTTTTGCGGTACGGCTATACCACTGAAAAATTGGACATTGTGCATGGAATGACCAGTAATGCATATTACGAGTCGCGGCGGTATAGCTATACCGCAAGCATTTTAGCCTGTAACGCAACGTTCATTTTGCACTCAAAAAAATGATGTTTGAGTGCCAGATTTTCCATAGCGCCGTATTACAGGTTGTGCGGTCCGGCCAAAATGCTTGCATTACAGCCTATACCGTCACGATCCATTCCACCATCTGAGAGCAGTAGTTATGGATTTCGAGAAACAAAAATGTTTTGCAAAACTCATAACTAAAATGTTACAAATATGGGTGGGCTTTTTTTTTTAGATTAGGGAAGGGCAAAGTAAAAGAGCTGAATGTCCTTTTAAAGGCAATGTCCATACAAACGCCCCTTTAGGGGCAATAGGTAACTTAGGTTTTTTTTAGACTTAGGTTTTTTATTTTGGGGGGTTGGTTGGGTGGTGGGTTTTACTGTTGGGGGGGCTTTGCATTTTTTTTTTAGGTAAAAGAGTTGTTTAACTTAGGGCAATTCACTACAAAAGGCGCTTTTAAGAGCTTATGGTAGTTTATTGTAGGTTAGGGGGTGTTTTTATTTTGGGGGGCTTTTTATTTTTATAGGGCTATTAGATTAGGTGTAATTGTTTTTATTTTTGATCATTTTTTTATTATTTTTGTAATCTTAGAGTTTTTTATATTTTGTAATTTAGTGTTTTTCTAATTTTTTTAATGTTAGATTTATTTATTTTTCATATTAGTTTTTTTTTTTTAATTTAGGTTTTTAATTTGTAGTTTATTTTATTTTATTTAAATAGTTATGTTAGGTTAATTTATAGTTTAATGTCAGGATTTTTTTTTATTTCACAGGTAAATTTTTATTTATTTTAAGATAGTTATATTGTAACTTTTAATTTAAAGTTAGGGGGTGTTAGGTTTAGGGGTTAATAGTTTAATTTAGTGTTTTGCAATGTGGTGTCCGGCGGTTTAGGGGTTAATAGGTATATTTATTAGTTGCAATGTGGGTGGCCAGCGGTTTAGGGGGTAATAGCTTTATTTAGTGTCGTCGATGTCGGGGAGCGGTGGATTAGGGGTTAATCACTTTATTTAGGTGTGGGCGATGTCGGGGGTGGTGGATTAGGTGTTAATAACTTTTATAAGTGTCGGCGATGTCGGGGAGCGACGGATTAGGGGTTAAATACTTTTATTAGTGTTGGCGATGTCGGGGAGCGGCGGATTAGGGGTGTTTAGACTAGGGGTTTATGTTAGGGTGTTAGGTTTAAACGTAACTTTCTTTTCCCCATAGACATCAATGGGTTTGCGTTACGGCGATCTCCATTCCGCGATCGCAGGTGTTAGTTTTTTTTCTTACACTTTCTATCCCATTGATGTCTATGGGGGAAATTGTGCACGAGCATGTAAACTCAGCACAGCACAAGGAGACTTTTCAGTAACTCGTAATGGCAGCGCTATGGAGAGTGCAATAACGCAATGTTTTTGGCGTTATGTTCGCACTCTGTTTAGGACAAAACTCGCAATCTAGGTGATTCTTAGTTAAAATACATAATAAACTTTTTCACAGAATACATACATATGCATGTTCACACACACACATATATATAAATACATATATATATATATATATATATATATATGAAACACACCATATAAACATGATCAGTATACCCACAATGCCCCAGCTCATATAGATTTATTGTTCATTTACAAGTTTAACTATTGTTTTCAAACTAAAGAGTTACATTTCCCTACTGTAAATTGTTGTCATTCTACACTGTCTAAAGGAATAATTTACATTAGTGATGGCCAGCTGGTGGCCCAAAGGCTACATGTAGCCTTGTGCAGCCCCAGGAAATAAGTCAAAATAACAAACGCCTAGATTACGAGTTCTAACGCTGGTATTACGAGTCAGGCAGGAAAGGGTCTACCGCTCACTTTTTTTCCACGACTCTAGGCTACCGCAAATCCCCTTACGTCAATTGCGTATCCTATCTTTTCTATGGGATTTGCCTAACGCTGGTATTACGAGTCTTGGAGAAAGTGAGCGGTAGAGCCTCTTTTCCCGCCAAGACTCCAACCGCAAAAAAAAGTCAGTAGTTAAGAGTTTTATGGGCTAACATCGGAACATAAGACTCTTAACTACAGTGCTAAAAGTACACTAACACCCATAAACTACCTATGAACACCTAAACCGAGGCCCCCCCCCACATCACAAACCCTATAATATTTTTTTTTAACCCCTAATCTTTCGGCCGGACATCGCCGCCACCTACATTATCCCTATGAACCCCTAATCTGCTGTCCCTAACATCTAACCCTAACCCTAACACCCCCCTAAGTTAAATATAATTTAAATAAAACAAAATAAAATTACTATCATTAAATAAATTAATCCTATTTAAAACTAAATACTTACCTATAAATAAACCCTAATATAGCTACAATATAACTAATAATTACATTGTAGCTATTTTAGGGTTTATATTTATTTTACAGGCAACTTTGTATTTATTTTAACTAGGTACAATAGCTATTAAATAGTTAATAACTATTTAATAGCTACCTAGTTAAAATAATTACAATATTACCTGTAAAATAAATCCTAACCTAAGTTACAATTACACCTAACACTACACTATCAATAAATTAATTAAATAAATTAACAACAATTATCTAAACTCAAATACAATTAAATAAACTAAACTATAGTACAACAAAAAAAATTGACCTTGCATTCTGTTGGCTCATCCAATCAGCCAATCGGATTGAACTTCAATCTGATTGGTTGATTAAATCAACCAATCAGATTTTTCCTACCTTAATTCTGATTGGCTGATCCTAATCCTATCAGCCAATCGGAATTCGAGGGACACCATCTTGGATGACGTCATTTAAAGGAACCTTCATTTGGCCTTAGGACATCAGAAGAAGAGGATGGCTCCGCGTTGGATGGATAGAAGATGGCTCCGCTCCGTAAGGATGAAGATAGAAGATGCCGTCTGGATGAAGATGTCTGCCGGTCTGGATGTCCTCTTCTGCCCGGATAGGATGAAGACTTCTGCCGGTTAGGATGTCCTCTTCTGTTCCATCGGTGGCCGGCTGGCTGAACACGGCTCAAGGTAGGGTGATCTTCAGGGGGGTAGTGTTAGGTTTTTTTAAGGGGGGAACGGGTGGTTTTAGAGTAGGGGTGGTGGGTGGTGGGTTGTAATGTTGGGGGGGGATTGTATTTTTTTAACAGGTAAAAGAGCTGATTACTTTGGGGCAATGCCCCGCTAAAAGCCCTTTTAAGGGCTGGTAAAAGAGCTGATTACTTTGTAATTTAGTATAGGGTAGGGAATTTTATTATTTTGGGGGGCTTTTTTATTTTATTAGGGGGCTTAGATTAGGTGTAATTTGACTAAAATTTTTGTAATATTTTTTTATTTTTTATAATTTAGTGGGATTTTTTGGAATATAGTTTAGTTTATTTAATTGTATTTGAGTTTAGATAATTGTAGTTAATTTATTTAATTAATTTATTGATAGTGTAGTGTTAGGTGTAATTGTAACTTAGGTTAGGATTTATTTTACATAATATTGTAATTATTTTAACTAGGTAGCTATTAAATAGTTATTAACTATCTAATAGCTATTGTACCTAGTTAAAATTAATACAAAGTTGCCTGCAAAATAAATATAAACCCTAAAATAGCTACAATGTAATTATTAGTTATATTGTAGCTATATTAGGGTTTATTTTATAGATAAGTATTTAGTTTTAAATAGGATTAATTTATTTAAGATAGTAATTTTATTTTGTTTTATTTAAATTATATTTAACTTAGGGGGGTGTTAGGGTTAGACTTAAGTTTAGGGGTTAATAACTTTATTATAGTAGCGGCGACGTTGGTGGCGGGAGATTAGAGGTTAATAATTGTAGGTAGGTTGTGGCGATGTTATGGAGGGCACATTAGGGGTTAATAAAATTTATTGTAGTATTTGCGAGGCGGGAGTGCGGCGGTTTAGGGGTTAATACATTTATTATAGTGGCAGCGATGTCCGGTCGGCAGATTAGGGGTTAATAAGTGTGTTGGTAGGTGGCGGCGACGTTGGGGGGGGGAAAGATTAGGGGTTAATAAATATGAAATAGGTGTTGGCGATGTTAGAGACAGCAGATTAAGGGTTCATAGCTATAATGTAGGTTGCGGCGGTGTCCGGAGCGGCAGATTAGGGGTTAATAGTATAATGCAGGTGTCAGTGATAGCGGGGCGGCAGATTAGAGGTTAATAAGTGTAAGGTAAGGGGTGTTTAGACTCGGGGTTCATGTTAGGGTGTTAGGTGTAGACTTAGAAAGTGTTTCCCCATAGGAAACAATGGGGCTGGGTTAGGAGCTGAACGCTGCTTTTTTGCAGGTTGTTAGGTTTTTTTTCAGCCAGTTCAGCCCCATTGTTTCCTATGGGGAAATTGTGCATGGGCACGTTTTTCCAGCTCACCGCTACCGTAGGCAACGCTGGTATTGAGAGTTGAAGGGAAGCTAAATTTGGCTCAACGCTCCTTTTTCTGAGGCTAACGCAGCCATTCAGACAACTCGTAATACCAGCATTGGTTTAAGGGTGCACTGGACAAAACTCGTAATCTAGGCAAAAGTATGCCATCATTTTTGTGGCCTAGTGCAACAACACGAAGATCTGGGTTTGCACAAATATTAGTGTGCTGTACTTTCACAAGAATAAATCTGGCTCCAAAAATTGCCAAATTCGTCTTGTGGCCATCATCTACAGCATTTGTTTAGTACTGAAAGGCCCAAGTGTGCATGCCTAATCCTCCTCCATCATCACCTCTTCCATCTCCCATTTCCAGGATTTCTGTTGTGCTGGGTGTTCTCTGTTGCACTAATTGAGGCCCATTAATCAAGCTCCGTATGGAGCTTGAGGGCACGTGTTTCTGGCGAGTCTTCAGACTCGCCAGAAACAGCAGTTATGAAGCAGCGGTCTAAGCACCACTGCTCCATAATCTGTCCGCCTGCTCTGATGAGGCGGACAGGAATCGCCACAATTCAACCCGATCGAAAAAAAATTGACGGGTTGATTGACACCTCCCTGTTGGCGGCCCATTGGCCGCGAGTCTGCAGGGGGCAGCATTGCACCAGCAGCTCTTGTGAGCTGCTGGTGCAATGCTGAATACGGAGAGCGTATTGGTCTCTGCATTCAGCTATGTCTGTCGGACCTGATCTGCACTGTCGGATCAGGTCCGACAAACATTTGATAGATCGGCCTCATTACCTCACTCTGTGAAATTGTCTCACATCTCTTGATTTAAGTGCTCTTTGAAAACCAATCTGTTCAGAGTCGGTTTCCTATTTGTTCATTCCCATTTGCCCCTATATACAATTGTACAAGCTCTGTCAAGCAACCACTACACTTCTTTCTCATTCCCCCCAACATCTGGATTGTAAGTTCTATGGCGCAGGGCCCTCTTCCTCTTAAAACATTGTAAGTTTAATTTTATCACGCTGCATATGGCAGTGATCATGTATTTATAAAGCACTATGGAGAATGTGCCATTTTCCAAATAATTATTATTCATTGTTTAAAGGAATACAAACCCCCACATTTTTGTTTCATGATTCAGATAGAGGACACAATTTAAAAATGTTTCAAATTTACTTGTACTATCAAATTGACTTAGTTTTTGTGCTATTATTTGTTGAAAAGCATGCCTAATTAGGTAATGAGCATGTGTCTAAAGCACTACATGGCTTTTGACAGTTACACACTTTAGAACTCTAGATATCTGCAATGTTCGCACAATATATAAAATTGTTAAAAACATTCTTGCAAAACTGCTGACATATAGGGGCCTAGTTATCAAGCCGTCAACCTCAAATACGCTGGAATTCCGCAGCGTATTTGTGGCGAGGCTGATTCGCCTTAGTTATCAAAGGCTCCAGACCGGCAAAAGTAGAATTTTGTGACGTAAACTTCGATCCGCCGGACTCAGTCCGACACAGATCGATTCTTACGTCACTCCAAATGTTCCGCACACAAGTGCGACACATTCTCACTACTTTTGCTAGTTATCAAAAAACTATCAGGTACGCTCGGCACTTTTCAGGCCCAGCGTACCTGGTTTTCAAACTGCCACCCCTGGAGGCGGCGGATCCCATAGGAATCAATGGGAGTCTGACCATAGCGAAAGTACAAGTTCGCTGCTGCCAGACATCCCATTCATTCCTATGGGAGCTGTCTACACCTAACACCCTAACATGTACCCCGAGTCTAAACACCACTAATCTGTCCCCCCTACACCGCCGCAACTAAATAAATGTAGTACCCCCTAAACCGCCGCTCCCGGAGCCCACAGCAAGCTACTCTATACATATTAACCCCTAAACCGCCGCTCTCGGAGCCCACCGCAACTATAATAAATGTATTAACCCCTAAACCGCCGCTCCCTGAACCCGCCGCAACCTATATTAAATGTATTAACCCCTATCCTGCCCCCCCTATACCGTCGCCACCTATAATAAAATTATTAACCCCTATCCTGCTGATCCCGCACCTCGCCGCAACTAAATAAATATTTTAACCTCTAAACCGCCGCTCCCTGAACCCGCAGCAACCTATATTAAATTTATTAACCCCTATCCTGCCCCCCACTACACCGCCGCCACTGTAATAAAATTATTGACCTCTAAACCTAAGTCTAACACTAACCCTAACACCCCCTAACTTAAATATTAATTAAATAAATCTAAATCATATTTCTATTATTAACTAAATTAATCCTATTTAAAACTAAATACTTACCTTTAAAATAAACCCTAAGATAGCTACAATATAAATAATAATTATATTCTAGCTATCTTAGGATTTCTTTTTATTTTACAGGCAACTTTCAATTTATTTTAACTAGGTACAATAGCTATTAAATAGTTATTAACTATTTAATAGCTTACCTAGCTAAAATAAAGAGAAATGTACCTGTAAAATAAATCCTAACCTAAGTTATAATTACACCTAACACTACACTATACTTTAATAAATTATTCCTATTTACAAAATAATACTGATATAGTAGTGAAACCGGCAGATAAGGGTGGGGGCATTGTCCTAATGGACACAAACTATTATATCCAAGAAGCAAATAGGATCTTACAAGATAAGACTACTTACACTAAACTTAAACAGAATCCATTAAAGCAACAGGAATTAAAACTAGGAACATTACTTAAAGAGGCTAAGAAAGAAGGTATAATTAATGAATCAGAATTTAACTTTTTAAATACAACATATCCTAAGACCCCCACCTTTTACTTTCTACCAAAGATCCACAAAGATCTTAAAAATCCCCCTGGCCGTCCCATAATCTCTGGGATAGGTTCCCTTACATCAGGCCTATCCCAGTATGTAGATTTTTTCCTACAGAAATATGTGATAACGCTACCAGCATATTTAAGAGACTCGACACATTTTCTAAATAAAATCCAAAACCTAGAATGGAAAGAAAATTACATTATGGCAACATGTGATGTCAATTCTTTGTATACTAATATATCACATCATATGGGAAAAGAAGCTATTAAATCATTTTTAGACAGAGATATAGATCTATCTGAGACTCAAAATAAATTTATTCTGGATTGTATTGGTTTTATCCTACAAAATAACAGTTTTTTATTCAATAAGGAGGTATTTCTCCAGACTAAGGGAACTGCAATGGGCACAAGGTTCGCCCCCAGTTATGCTAATTTGTTTATGGGCCATTTTGAAGATAATTACATCTACAATGGCCATTGGGAGGCGAACCTTGTGCTCTATTGCAGATTCATAGATGACATTTTTATTGTGTGGCGTGGGGACGTTGAACTATTAAACATATTTTTAACAGATCTTAACAGTAACAACTTAGGAATATCCTTCTCTCATGAATACAGTTGTAGGAAACTCAATTTTTTAGATATTGCAATAGAAATCAATGATAATCAAATACACACTGAAACCTACTTCAAAGCGATTGACGCTAATAATTATATACATTCATCCAGTTGCCATTTAAATCAATGGAAACACAATATCCCAAAAAGCCAGTATATGAGAGTAAAGAAAAATTGTTCATCTCTAGAAAGCTATCAGACTCAATCCCAGATGTTAACTACCAGATTTATAGAGAAAGGTTATGACAGCAATAGAATAGGCAAAATACAACAAGAGGTTGCTAAAATTGATAGAAACACCTTATTACTACCAAAAAAGAAATCGGTTGCACAAAAATCTAATGAACTGTTTGTACCTTTCATCACTGGGTTTAGCTCAGAACACTATGAAGTCAAAAAGATTTTGAGAAAACATTGGTATTTAATTAAACAGGACCATATACTAGGGAATCAAGTAAAAAACCAACCTGATATAATTTTTAAAAAAGCTAGAAACTTAAATAGTTTATTATCTCCCAGTGAATATAAGGAAAAAAAACAACATTCTACATATAAAGATATGAAAGGAGATAAACTAATTGGTTTTTTTCCGTGTAACACCTGTAAGTCATGCAAACACAGTCATAAGATAAAAGATTTAAAATCACATAACACAAACTTCAGTTTTAAAATAAAGCAATTAATAAGATGTTCTGATAAGAATATAATCTATTGCATCAAATGTTCATGTAATCTGTTCTATTTTGGACAGACGAGTAGGATTTTAAGAGATCGCATTCGGGAACATATTTTAAAAATAGAGCACGGCTCTTCAGAAACAAAATTATATAACCATTTTAAAGAAAAACATGAAGGGAGTCTAAAAGATTTTAAATATTGGGGTGTAACACAAATTAATCTTGGGAGTAGGGGAGGGAATATTAACAATGTATTATTAAAAAAGGAAGCTGAATTTATATTTAATTTTAAAACCCTCCACCCCCATGGCCTGAACTCCGAAATGGATCTTAGTAGGCTAATATGAAAATCCAATTTTTCAAATTTTTCAAAAAAAGAATTTTAAATAATCTTTTTATACACATGTATGATTTTATATTTTATAATACATATGTATATATTTTAAACTAATTCCTAATTTTGCACAAACTTCATGAAATTGCTATTACTTTGTACAAATGTTCGCTATCTCTAACACTATCACATTAACACACACATATAACTACCAAAACCATTTAGAAACTTAGTAGAGACAGAATCCTCTCAAACATTTGTTGTTTATATACACACATATATTTTTATATATTTTTTCCGTATATATTCCAATAACTTTTTTATATTTTTTATATTTTTTCCATAATCAATAAGAGGTTGCCAAGATTGGATTTATTGTATCAAATGAATCAAATAATAGATACTTAAAATCAAGTGTAAACATATGAATTAACAAAACAGTGTAACATTTTTGACTAAAATGTTTGTAACACAATGATTCACATATCTCCAATAGCTTATTCACTATTGGCTGGGTATTATCCAATGAGAAAGGAGAGAGGGCTATTTAAAATGGCCTAAACATTTAGTAAGCATCTTGATAAAGGCCCCTGGAGGCTGAAACGCGTAGAACTTGCTTACTAAACTTTGATACATTTTATATATTTTATACCTCTTTACTAGCTGAGGTATCGTTGGTGGATAGGACAGGTACATTGAGCGGTCACTGATCACAGGTGAGCCGTCTCTGCATGTGTAATTCCTGCCCCAGGACCCACAGAAAACGAACCCAGAGTGCTTTTTAAAGGTCTATCATTCATAGGCTGAAATATTGCACAACGGCGCTTTACTATTTGGAAATCTGAACTGAACTCTAACCCGGAACCTGATCCCTCTGGGACCATTTCCACACGCTGGATACCTGCTGCGAAGGACGGACAGATACTGAAAAAACGGAGGAAAGCCATACAGAAAGAAGATAAAGTTACTCCTCACATCACTCTGTTTTTACCCGGTCTTTGAATTGACATACTGGTAAACATTACCCCCTAAGGAGATCATACTGGTAAACATTACCACCCACGGATCACACTGGTAAACATCATCACCCACGGATAAGTTCCATTTTGGGAATACTGATATCAAGCACTTTTTAATAGACTTTTTAATAGACTTTGTAGTTATTTTATCGGTTTTTGTCATATAGGCTGCCAATAATTCTGGTTAGTTATACATGCTGCTAATAATTCTGTTTAGTCATATAAGCTGCTAATAATTCTGCTAATAAGTTTGTTTATTTGAGAACCTCAGATAGTCACTCTCATTGCAGTCTTTTAGATACACTTAATTTTTTACCTGATGCCGGCATCTTTTATAGGAGTTATCTGTTAGAATTTATGTTAGAATTTATCTTATATTGTTATAATAAATATTGATTTATTTGTACATATATATCCAATCCTTTTTTTTGGCTACGTAGATACGCTAATTTTAATTCGATTTTTATTGTTTATTTATACTAGTAATGTACTATCTCATTAGAGTTTTTTAGCTATCTCATTTGAGTTTTTTAGATATTTTGGCTCTCAGCTATTCGTTAGCGCTATCCCTCCTCCACACTTTCTTTTTAAAATAAAGAGAAATTTACCTGTAAAATAAATCCTAACCTAAGTTATAATTACACCTAACACTACACTATACTTTAATAAATTATTCCTATTTAAAACTAAATACTTACCTGTAAAATAAACCCAAAGATAGCTACAATGTAATTCATAATTACATTGTAGCTATTGTAGGATTTATATTTATTTTACAGGTAACTTTGTATTTATTTTAGCTAGTTAGAATAGTTATTAAATAGTTATTAACTATTTAATAACTACCTAGCTAAAAGAAATACAAAATTACATGTAAAATAAATCCTAACCTAAGTTACAATTAAACCTAATAATACACTATCATTAAATTAATTAAATAAACTACCTACAAATAACTACAATTAAATACAATTACATAAACTAACTAAAGTACAAAAAATAAAAAAAGCTAAGTTACAAAAAATAAAAAAATAAGTTACAAACATTTTAAAAATATTACAACAATTTTAAGCTACTTACACCTAATCTAAGCCCCCTAATAAAATAACAAACCCCCCAAAATAAAAAAATGCCCTACCCTATTCTAAATTAAATAAAGTTCAAAGCTCTTTTACCTTACCAGCCCTTAAAAGGGCCATTTGTGGGGGCATGCCCCAAAAAGTTCAGCTCTTTTGCCTGTAAAAGAAAAATACAACCCCCCCCAACATTAAAACCCACCACCCACATACCCCTAATCTAACCCAAACCCCACTTACAAAAACCTAACACTAATCCCCTGAAGATCATCCTACCTTGAGTCGTCTTCACTCAGCCGAGCAGCGATGGAACCGAAGTGGACATCCGGAGCGGAAGAAGTTAATCCTCCAAGCGGCGCTGAAGAAATCTTCCATCCGATGAAGTCATCATCCAGGCGGCGCTGAAGAAGTCTTCGATCCGGGCGATGTCATCTTCCAAGAGGCGCTGAAGAAGTCTTCTATCCTTGCGATGTCATCTTCCAAGCCGGGTCTTGAATCTACATCCCGCCGACGCGGAACATCCTCCTTTCCCGACGAACTACCGACGAATGAAGGCTCCTTTAAGGAACGTCATCCAAGATGGCGTCCCTTCAATTCCGATTGGCTGATAGGATTCTATCAGCCAATCGGAATTAAGGTAGGAAAAATCTGATTGGCTGATGGAATCAGCTAATCAGATTCAAGTTCAATCCGATTGGCTGATCCAATCAGCCAATCAGATTGAGCTCGCATTCTATTGGCTTTTCCGATCAGCCAATAGAATGAAAGCTCAATCTGATTGGCTCTTGGAAGATGACATCGCCCGGATCGAAGACTTCTTCAGCGCCGCCTGGATGATGACTTCATCGGATGGAAGATTTCTTCAGCGCCGCTTGGAGGATTAACTTCTTCCGCTCCGGATGTCCACTTCGGTTCCATCGCTGCTCGGCTGAGTGAAGACGACTCAAGGTAGGATGATCTTCAGGGGATTGGGTTAGATTAGGGGTATGTGGGTGGTGGGTGGGTTTTAATGTTGGGGGGTTGTATTTTTCTTTTACAGGCAAAAGAGCTGAACTTTTTGGGGCATGCCCCCACAAATGGCCCTTTTAAGGGCTGGTAAGGTAAAAGAGCTTTGAACTTTATTTAATTTAGAATAGGGTAGGGCATTTTTTTATTTTGGGGGGGTTTGTTGTTTTATTAGGGGGCTTAGATTAGGTGTAAGTAGCTTAAAATTGTTGTAATATTTTTAAAATGTTTGTAACTTATTTTTTTATTTTTTGTAACTTAGCTTTTTTTATTTTTTGTACTTTAGTTAGTTTATGTAATTGTATTTAATTGTAGTTATTTGTAGGTAGTTTATTTAATTAATTTAATGATAGTGTAGTATTAGGTTTAATTGTAACTTAGGTTAGGATTTATTTTACAGGTAATTTTGTATTTCTTTTAGCTAGGTAGTTATTAAATAGTTAATAACTATTTAATAACTATTCTAACTAGCTAAAATAAATACAAAGTTACCTGTAAAATAAATATAAATCCTACAATAGCTACAATGTAATTATGAATTACATTGTAGCTATCTTAGGGTTTATTTTACAGGTAAGTATTTAGTTTTAAATAGGAATAATTTATTAAAGTATAGTGTAGTGTTAGGTGTAATTATAACTTAGGTTAGGATTTATTTTACAGGTACATTTCTCTTTATTTTAGCTAGGTAAGCTATTAAATAGTTAATAACTATTTAATAGCTATTGTACCTAGTTAAAATAAATTGAAAGTTGCCTGTAAAATAAAAAAAAAATCCTAAAATAGCTAGAATATAATTATTATTTATATTGTAGCTATATTATGGTTTATTTTAAAGGTAAGTATTTAGTTTTAAATAGGATTAATTTAGTTAATAATAGAAATATGATTTAGATTTATTTAATTAATATTTAAGTTAGGGGGGTGTTAGGGTTAGGGTTAGTGTTAGACTTAGGTTTAGGGGTTAATAAATTTATTACAGTGGCGGCGGTGTAGTGGGGGGCAGGATAGGGGTTAATAAATTTATTATAGGTGGCGACGGTGTAGGGGGGGCAGGATAGGGGTTAATAAATTTAATATAGGTTGCAGCGGGTTCAGGGAGCGGCGGTTTAGGGATTAAACTATTTATTTGCGGCGAGGTGCGGGATCAGCAGGATAGGGGTTAATAACTTTATTACAGAGGGCGGCGGTATAGGGGGGGCAGGATAGGGGTTACTAGGTATAATGTAGGTGGCAGCGGTGTCCGGGAGCGGCGGTTTAGGGGTTAATACATTTATAAGACTTGTGGCGGGGTCTAGGAGCGGCGGTTTAGGGGTTTGTAACTTTATTTAGTTGCAGGGGGCTCCGGGGGCGCCGGTATAGGGGGTAGAACAGTGTAGTTTAGTGTGAGTGCTTAGTGACAGGCTAGCAAGAAAGCTGTCAAACAGCCGAAGAGCAGCGAGATCGGATGTGTGATAACTCTCACAGTCCGCTGCTCATCGCCCCGCAGCTTTTTGACAGCTTTTTTTGATAACTTAGGCATATTTTTTCAGGTCCGCGGCGGCGAAGGTAGGCGAGCTTAGGCGGACGTATTGGGCCGGCGAAGTCAGAAAAGTTGACAGCTTGATAACTACCCCCCATAGTGCTGCAGACACATGCACACTCGTAAGCCTACCTAACTGATTTCCATTGAAGGATACCAAGAGAATAAAGGAAATATGATAATACAAGTAAATTTGAAGTTTTTTTAAATTGTTCAGTATTTGAATCATAAGAGACAATGTGAGTTTCATGTCCCTTTAATATATTATTTTCATATGTATCAGATGTTATAAATAAGTAGAATTTTTTCTTGCTATTTTTCTATCTATTTATCTATCATTTCTCTCTCTCTCTCTCTCTCTCTCTCTCTATATATATATATATATATATATATATATATATATATATATATATATATATATATATGTATCATAGTATAATTCTTTAGGTTTCATTTACTACAAGAGACAATGACATATTTTCAAGTTTGATAACCAAGCCCTTAATGTACTCTTTTAATGTATTACCTTTTAAATATATTGCATAAACAACAAAGGACAACACTACTTGCGCTAACATTCCTAGACTGGTTTGGTACCTACCATCAGCCAACAGAAAAGTTACAAAATTACAGAGACAATGTGGGCGCCTAAGAATGGCAAATCTAGGGGAGAATGAAGTACTCAAAAGAGTATCAACGCACTGTTCCAAGTGTGTGGGATTGTTTTGTAAACAGATTAAATACACTAAAAGAAACAACTTGATAGTCAGTAAAACAAATAAAAAATATGTTTAATATTATATCAATAAAAATACATCAGAATTATGGTAGAAAAAATAAACAGACTATTTGATACACTGAATATTTGGTATATTTGATGAAATGCATACTCTCCTATTATTATGTAGATCAAATATTAAAAATGATTTAAAAAAAGAAGATATTTTGGGGTCAAATTATCAAATGGTGGAAGGATATGATTCGCTGTAGTGAATCATGTCCGCTCAACCTCGCCAAATGCCGACAACATATAACATTGCACAAGCATTTCTGGCAATATACTTGTGCAATGCCACCACTGCATATTCGCTACCAATCAGCTGCTAGCTGTCAATCAGGGGAAGCAATACAGGCTTAGGTAGCAGTATTGTAAGATCATCTGTTCACATCTCTTAAGTGAATATTTATAAGTGAGGCATTACGAATTATACAAGAATTTTACTCAATACTCACCACACTGCTGTTTACTAACTACCAAACTGCCTATTGACATATGCTAAGAAATGCTGAGTTAACCTACTGTCTCCCTTCTCTTTGCACGTTGCAGTAATATATCGCCCACCTGGTTCCGCAATTCTATTTCTAGATCACTTTGCCTCCTGGCTACCTTACTTCCTTTCCTCAGATACCCCTGCCCTCATTCTCAGTGACTTCAACCTTCCTGTTGATAATCCCACTGCTTCCTCTGCAAAACAACTTCTGAAACTCACTTCCTCTTTCGGCCTGTTACAATGGACTGACTCTCCCCCTCACAACCTTGATCTGATTTTCAGCTATCGATTCACTATCTCAAACTTCACAAACTCACCATTTCCTCTTTCTGACCACCACCTCCTCACTTGTAACATCACCTCCCTCCCTACAACTCTCTCTCCTTCTACCCCTGACACTAAACTATACAGAAGTATCAAGTCATTTGATCAGCAACAGCTCGTCAGCTCTCTTGAATCCCTTCTCTAGTCCATCCCCTCCTTTTCCTGTCCTGATGAATCTATCTGCCACTATACCTCCATCCTTACATTGGTCCTTGATAATCTGGCCCCACCTACCATAGCTTGGAAAACATACACTCATCCTCAGCCCTGGCATACTCCTCTGACACGGTAAATATGCAGATGTTCCCAAACTGCTGAGTGACACTGGGGGAAATCTCGGAGTTCTGCTGACTTTCTTCACTATAAGTTCATCTTGAACTCTTACTATTCTGCCCTTAATCTATATAAGCAACATTACTTCTCTACTCTTATCTCTACTCTTTCTTCAAACCCAAAACGTCTGTTCTCCACATTCAATACTTTCCTTCGCCCACCCCTACCACCCACCACAACTTTTCTCTCAGCTCAAGATTTTGCCAACTACTTCAACAACAAAATCGACTCCATCCGAAATAAAATCAGCTCTCAACATACAACCGGTCTCCCACCCCCTCAAAAGCTCACAATCATCCAAAACCCACAAAGCCATAAATTTAGCTCTTCTGCCCCTGTTACAGAGGAAGAAGTTTCTGCCCTTATACTATCCTCTCAGCTCACTACCTGTCTCCTTGACCCCATCCCCTCACATCTACTTCCCTACCTCTCTTTTACCCTTACCCCTATATTCACACACATCTTCAACCTCTCCCTCAGCACTGGTATAGTTCCCACATCTCTTAAACATGCATTAGTCACACCTATCCTCAAAAAACCTTCTCTCGATCCAACCTCACCATCCAACTACTGCCCTATTTCCCTACTCCCTCTTGCCTCAAAGCTTCTTGAAAAGCTAGATCTTGAAAAAGGCTCTGTTGCTGATATGCGTGGATCTGCCCTTACAGCTGATACTATTGAATTAGGCACCCAGGACCACTGCATCTAACCTGAGGTTTGAAATTATAAACCTCGGTTAGTATCGAGACAGCGAGAGGAGCCGTATACTGAAAGATTGGTAAGATCAGTGCACGCACTCATTTAGAACTAAGACCTGCTATTATTGGTCAAAGGAATTCATGTGACCCTGGAGTCACTCTAACGGAACGCCGATGAGAAACACACACGAAGAAAGGAAGTACAACTTATACGAAGGTACCGTGTTAAAACTTTATTCTAAGTACACTGAAGACTAACTAAAAAGAGGAACACAAAAGGAGATATTGTGATCTTTTTGCTGTTTATAAAGTCCTCAGGTCTAAGATAACTTTACAAAACTCTGTTACAGTGCGTCCACGGTGACACTTGTTTTTTGGAATCTTTTGTTATAGACTGTCTGAGATAAAAGTATTAGAAGGAACGATATAAAATATTTGTATTGCTTTTTATTGCTTTAGATTAACTTTCCCCTTGCTGTTTATGATGTTCATATTGTAAAATGGTTTGAACACTGACAACTAATAATTGAAATGAAAGATTCCAGCAAGCTTATACTCCATATTCAGATATCCAGAAAATGGCAATGCTATACTAACCTAATTGGAGTATGGGGAGTGCCTATCAATTAAACATCCCATGGAAGGTTTTTAAGGAGGAGGATGACACAGGATTGTATTCTGGCTTGAGAAAGACTCTACGTGAGCGAAGCATGTTGCCATATTTTTAATCCTTTGTATCGAGAGTGAGACCCTAAACACGCTTCAGAGAAGAAACTACAAACAGCTGTAGGAGGTTTCCTGGAAGTGCAGGGGAGAGGAGCTTGGTGGCTTTCTCCCATGCTCAGACCGTAAGGATTCCCAGAGCTGAAGTTACTCTGATTTCACCTACCTGCAAGGAGAGAAAATATAATATATATATATATATATATATATATACACAACAAATAGGAGCGCACTCGCTGGGTCTTAATTAAATATTGTTTAATTAAAGTGATGTTTCGGGTTTTTAGCCCCATTCTCAGACCATTACATAACATAAAATACATAACATAAAATGGAATCTGACAAGGATAATGACTGGCTAAACAAACTGGAAAATCAACTACAACAATACCAACATGAGCTGACTACCTTTAAGAACAAGAAATGGGATATAGTCACAATGGACTGCAAAGAGAGGAGGGTATACCGCTGGCTACTGAGTCCAGAAGAAAGAAGGGGCATGACTGATATGCGTACCAGGCGACCAAGATACCATAAACCCAGGAATCTGACAACAGTGGATTCATCTGGCAATAGCTCAGAGTCTGATGGGGCTACTGCACCCAATATTGATGCAGTTAACAACAGTCAAGGTGTTATCACACGTTCAAAAAACATGAGGGGCGCAGGCCACATATCAGGAGGGGGGGGATTAAGAGGAAGACCCCCCCAGACAACGACGGTTCTAAATGAGGACATTGTCTTAAACCTGAGTTCACATGTGCTCACACCCACGGAGTCTCATGTATTAAACAAAGGCTTGTCATTTATCCCCACTGAATTTAATGACCCTTTTACAACATATTTGGATGTACAGAAATTTGAACGTACTTTGAGACTACGAGAACATTTTGGTATTAACAACTCAGAAATACCTAGATTCCGGGCTAAAGGGAAATATGATCCCCATAGCTCCAACCTGAGTATAAAAACCTACAGTCGCTTATTAGCAGATCAAGTAAGCAAAGGATGTATGGCTGCCAAAGATCTTTGTAGGAACAATTTGACGAAGATAGAGAAAAAAGCTCTAAAGAATCTAAAGTCAAATCATTCCATTATTTTTCGTGAAGCACACAAGGGTGGGGTGGTAGTACTCCTGGATTATGCATACTATCAACAAGAGATTATGTCCCAGTTGCAAGACAACAACACCTATAGACAACTTCCTGGGGACCCAATTAGGACATTTAAGAGACAAGTGGACGAGTCTTTACACAATGCCCTAACGGGCGGATTGATTGATGAAAAATTGCTGACCTATCTAACAGTACAGTTCCCGAGGACGCCAGTGTTCTATACACTGCCGAAGGTACACAAACATGCCACTCGACCACCAGGGAGACCGATAGTGTCAGCAATAGGATCTTTACTCCAACCAATTGCAGTGTATTTAGACTCCATCCTGCAACCAATTGTTCACAACATGCCATCATTCCTACTAGACTCTATTTCCTTGATTAAAGAACTAAAGGCAATTAAAGGATTCAAGGGAACCGAATATCTGGTTACTCTTGATGTGGTGAGCCTCTATACGGTGATACCACACCACCAAGGTATAGAGGCTGTACATAATCATCTATGCAGATATCCTTATGTAGGTCCAAATATGGATTGGCTACTAGAACTGTTGGAATTCTGCCTCAAGATGAACTATTTTCGCTTTGAGAATAGATATTTTCTTCAATTGCTTGGTACGGCGATGGGGTCCAGTGTGGCCCCATCGTACGCCAACATATACATGGCGGAATTTGAACAACATCATACAGAATTATTCAAGGATACTAGGATACAATTCTTTCGTCACTACATTGACGATTTGTTCTTGGTTTGGGATGGCTCAGAAAGCAAATGATCCAATTGGTTCCAGCAACTGAACCAGGTTCTGCCAAATCTACAGTTTAAAATGGATTACAACAAAACTACAGTGGATTTCCTGGATTTACGAATCTCCATTCAGGGGGATATATTGGGAACCAATCTTTTCCGAAAAATTACGGACAGAAATTCACTATTACAAGCTACAAGTTGTCACCCAGCTGGCTTAAAGCGAGCGCTACCAATATCACAATTCAAATGAGTAGTCTGCAATAATAGTGACCCTGAGAAAGCCAAAGAACAACTACTGGATATGAAAGAAAGATTTCTACAAAGAGGCTATCGACAAGCTCATATTGAACAACATCTCTCAAAATTCTGGAATATGAAACAGGAGGAGGCCCTATGCACAAGAGAACCCCCAGGGACGGAAAATCGTCTGACCTACCTAACTACGTACACCGCTGATAAGAAGGAAGTACCAGGAATTGTAAGAGATCAATGGAACATAGTGACAAGTGATCCAACTCTACCATTTACTACAATGGGACCTCCCAGAGTGACCTATAGATGAGGAAGATCATTAAGGGACATTCTAGTCAAAGTGGATCCCGTGGACAGTTACAAGAAGACAATTTGGCTCCAATCTCCGAAAGTGGGTTGCTACAGATGTCTCGGTTGCACTACGTGCAGTGGATTGAGTAACACCAAGACATTCTTACACCCCCATACCAACAGAAAGTACACAATTAGATATAGAGTAACGTGTACGACAGAATTCATAGTTTATCTCTTGCATTGTCCATGTGGTCTTTTCTATGTGGGCAAGACGGTTGACACCCTCCGTATTCACATGGCCAACCATCGCGCTGCTATTAGGCTGGCAATTCGAGAAAAAGAATCAGAGCAGCCAGTTGCAAGGCATTTTGCGATGTGTGGCCATACGGTTAGTGATCTAAGGTTGCCCAAACTCAGTAGGGGTGGTGATAGAGCCAATCTTCTATTGCAAAAAGAATCCAGGTGGATTTACAACTTGGGGACTTTATCCCCCAAGGGGTTAAATACACAATTGGATTGGCACTGTTTTCTATAATGTTGTCTAGATAGAATGATGTCTCTAGTGCTAGGGAATGTTATAGTGTTTTTAAACAATCTGATGTTTCTCTATATTCTTAGCCCTAATTTAGTCCCACATTTAGGAATATATATTCTTTGGCTTAAGGGAATATCTAAATATAGGGAGTAGTTTATAGGCATGTAATAATGATTTATACAGTAATTTGTGCAAACTATATTATTTGAGCAATTTTATTATCTGCAACATTCTATTTGAGTCTCCAAGATCGTAGTACTAGTACAGTGGTTGGCTTGACAACCAGGTACATATATTATACACTCGCATTACGCTGAAGACTCAAACAGGAGGTATTATAAAATAGAATAACAGTTAGCATAAAGTGTAGATAATGCCCATAAGATTCATGACAGTTATTATTTCTGTGAATGCATTGCTTAATGATTTTTGTTCCGCTTTTCAGTTGTTGACTTGGGTTGCTGGGGCAACCGGTGGACCTGCGCACTGAACCCTGCAGGACACCGGAGGCACTTCCGGTAGTACGTGGTGATGGTGGAGGGTAATGTATAAAAGTTTGTATTGTATTTTATGCTATGTAATGGTCTGAGGACGGGGCTAACAACCCCGAAACGTCATTTTAATTAAACAATATTTAATTAAGACCCGGCGAGTATGCTCCAATTTGTTGTGCATATGCTTATCTTTGAATGCACCCCGGGCAGTTTAACTTTTTGAAAGTGTGTGCAGTGCCCTATGGACATTGATTATATATATATATACTGTATATATATATATATATATATATATATATATATATATATATATATATATGTAACAAAAACTTGCACTCGCTGGTCTGGTTTCGGGGACAAAGTATCCCCTTCCTCAGACACAGTGTAATAGCATCTCATACAATATATAGAGCAAACAAACACAATGACCCCTACCCCCAGTTAAGACCAAAAAAACGCCAAAATGCAGTCATGGTAACAACCTTATGACAATGATAAACAAACAGTGATCATAATAATGGCCTATTAATACAATGTGTACAAAAACTTCATCAAAATAATCAATGACATTATAGTAACCTAACAGCAACATTAAACCATAATTTCTTATGAGAGGCAGTCACTACAACATTTGAGATTTGCATATTCAGAAATTGCGAACAAACACTGCAAATATCTATAATATATCATAGAAATGGCCACATTCCATACTAAAACTATGAAAACCGTTTTCCACTGACAATATAAAACTACCAGATGGTATTGATCAATCTAACAGTGTGTCACTAGTCTGTTGTTGTGCACACCGCAAACAGTACACTAACCTCCACCGGAGCCAAAAATCTGGAAGTACGGGGGAGGAGCGCAGAATGCTAAACACTAGGTCACAGCATATAGATTACCATGGTAACCTGTGATGTAAACACTAAACAAACTGGTGCTGGTACATTACTATACATCACAAACAGGGTATTACATGTAAGTGTCCCCACCTATAACAGTATGCTTAAATTAAAAATAGCCTAATTAAACAAATCTGAAAGTTTAAAATGGCTTAAAAGTGGGAAGTGACAGAGGTAATAAATAGATTGTCAAGAACAATATCGTTAGGAGTGGCTATTTAGGAAAATTCTTAATGTCTATCCCTCATAAGATGGGTCATGGGAATCCTATATAATACTTCAAGGGCACTAACAACCTCGTAATTGTCTATAAGTTTTAGGATGTGAGACACACAAAGCTATATTATAAGCCTGTCAAGAGGAGCAACTACCTAGAGCTCGTAACCTAATAGTGGCCTTTGGAAAAAATGTAAACATCCACACTGGCCAACTAATACATTGAATACAAAGGTGGCTAATCTCACCAACATACAATCTTAGAAACACAGTACAACCAGTAATAAATCATTAGAGCACCATAATGGACTCTTGTAGTGAGTACAGTGCTCAGGCACAAATGTCAAATAATAGGGATCACCCTACAGGCGCAAAAAGACACTATCACAACCACACCTCTGGATTACTCGTGGTTAGTCAGTAAACTCATCCAATTTGCTAGTAATAGATGGTGTGTCAGGGTGCCAGTAATCAGACTGAGACAAGAAGTGCAAAAATAGTCACACCTTTATTAATAGCAAAAAATAATAAAACGTCCACAAGTCAAATAACAAGCCAGGAATCAAAACCAGAACTGGTAATCAGACAAGCCAAGTCAGGAGCCAAAGCGAATAGTCAGATGAGCCGGAATCAGCAACAAGGAGAACAGCAGAGTCAGGAACAAGCCAGGGATCAGGAACCAGGAGGGACGTCAGACAGCCAGGTAATACACAGGAGCTCTCACAAACAGGTCTGAGACAACGCAAGGGCAAAGCATACTGAACAGGGGCCCTTTAAATAATAAGTGATGACATCACAATTCTGAGACTGCATCCTGTCTCACACGGATGATGTACACCAGTCTGGTCATAAAAGGAAGTGCAGGAAATGAGCAGCATCACAAAGTATGCACCAGAGTCAGGAAGAGAGGTGAGTAAAATGGCTGCCAGCAGCAAATGGCAAACATATCAGGGAAATATCTCTGACACAGTGGCTCTCATATAGGTAGAAGAAACAGAAAGTGGCTCCCATCTTAGAAAAAAGGATCAAGAACAGCTCATTAAAGAATGCAATGCCAGTCAACAACTCTGTTAAGTCCATTTGGTTGCACCGTGTTTAAACGGTGTATCCATCACACTTCAGTTTGAAGAAGAATCTTGTTGCGATCACCTCCACGTCACAGCAGAGGGATATGATCAATTAGAACAAATCTCAGGTCATTCACTGTATGGCCGGCCTCAAGGAAATGCCTTGCCGCAGGCTGGTCATTGGTCTTTTTATTCAGGGCTGTCCTGATGGCTGATCTGTGGGTAGCAAATCTTATCTGTGCATCATCAGTAGTTTTCCCGACATAAAAACGCCCACAACAACAATTAAGGAGATATACCACGTGAGTGGTGGTACATGTGATGAAGTGTCTAATCTGAAACCTCCTATTATTGTGGGGATGGCCAAACGTCGGGCCTGGTATCATAGCGCTGCAGGTCATACACCCAGTACACCTACTGTATAGCTGCCATTTTTCTTGTTACGTTGTAGCCAATTGGGTTGGATGTAACCCAATTGGCTACAAGGGTTCTAATATATATTAGAACCCTGTGTTCTAATATATATATATATATATATATATATATATATATACATATAAGAAAAAACAAGAGAAAAATCAGTCCCTCCTATTACTTTAATACCTGCAGAGTGTGAGTGCAGAATACAAAGTGTACTGCATTAACGTGATGCCAGAAAGAAAGTATATGCGGACTCTACAGAAAGGTCAGTCTCTGTGGTTATAGCATAAAGTTTCGACACTACTGCTCACAGTGTCAGAATGTAAGCATGTAAATGAGACCAGATGCCTGTTTGTCTCAGTGCGGGCAGTCTATTAGCAAGTAAGTTGAAACAAAGTACCTGTTTGTCTGAGTGCGGGTGGTCTGTGCAGTGTATGTTGGCGTGTTGTCCGCTGGTAGTAGCCTAAGTGCTAACCAAAGATCTTTATGCCGGAATCCAACCCTAATGACGTCAGACGTACATGGAAGGTGAGTCAGTGGGTAACGAGATCTTCTTGCGAATATGCTGTAATGCTCACAGTATCCTCCGCTGGATGTGACAGTATGACTTGCCCAATTGCCAGGTGCTGGTTCCTCATCAAGTGACGGCAAAATGACACAACAGGTAAGCTTGGTGCGAGATCCAGATCGCCCCACTCCTGGAGAGTCCAGAAAACACTCTGCAGGGGGCAGAACCAAGTGCTCGTAGATGAGTTCCGATTCTCAGGCCAGCTCGGCCATATACAAAATGAAGAAAGACAACAAGGATACTCAGGAACTTGCAACCAAAGTGGTTTATTTAAACAAACAGGTAGAGCACTAAACAGTGTGCAAGGTAGGCAGGATCTGATGTGTTTCGCGCATGCTCACATGCGTTTCATCAGAGATCTACAGGTGTTCACCTTGCACACTGTTTAGTGCTCTACCTGTTCGTTTGAATAAACCACTTTGGTTGCAAGTTCCTGAGTATCCTCATTGTCTTTCTTCATGTTGTATATATGTATATATATATATATACTGGATATCCCAGAGCTCTCACTAAGGTACTTTCAAACTGGATCCGAATACACTGATTACGGTGTTGGATATAACCAAACATCCCACTTCTATACACTATTTTGTGTGGACTTATTTTTTAATCTCTGTCTGCAGCAGATAATTCTATATACTGGACTTTTTATTGTATACTGTATTTTATGCTTAATCTGTGCTAATACTGATCAGTGTTTCTCTTATATTTAGCTCTTTTCATTAGGATTTACCACCTACTGATGTAATTTATGCTATAACTGTGCTAGTATTTCTAGCCCATTCCATCAGGATTTCTTTATCTGTGCATATTAGATTTTGATATCCCTAGACATATAGTAGCTGCTTTTATTTGTATCTGTATTTTTATTCATATAATATTAAATATATTTATAATTTGTTTTACTGACTATCAAGTGTTTTCTTTTAGTGTATTTAATCTGTTTACAAAACAATCTCACATGCTTGGAATTGTGCGCTGATACTGAGTACTTCTGTCTCCCCTAGATTTGCCTTCCTTAGGCGCCAACATTGTCTCTGTAATTTTGTAACCACCAACAAGTACACAATGAAAAGACAATAACACTCTGAATTTTAAGTGAGTAGTAAATTTTTGTTTTTACTTCAATTTGCCGGCCTCCTGTATCATGTGACAGCCAGTAGCCAATCTCAGGCTGATATACATATGCACTGTGAAGTCTTGTACATGGTCAATAGGAGCTTGGGTCTGTGTATAGATACGTCTGTGCACAATTTGATAATACAAGTAAATTGGGATATCTCTTAAAACTGTATGCTCTATCTAAATAATGAAGGTTTAATAAATATTCCAAAATATGTATGAAATTCTTGAGCCAAAGGAGGAGATTTATCAAGCAGGCAATGCTGCTTGCTCCGTCTGATGTTTCTGGCTCGCCGGAAACATAAGATAAGAAGAAGCAGTCGTAAGACCGCTGCTCCTTAATTCATTTGCCACCTCTTAGGTGGCAGACTGCAATCATCCCGATCAGATACCATCAGGATGATTGACATCCCCTGCTAGTGGCTTTTTGGTAGCAAATGTGCAAGGATGGCATTGCACAAGTATTTCACCAGAAATGCTTGTGCAATGTTAAATGCCGAAAACGTATGCTGTCAGCATTTAGCGATGTCGTGCGGAGATGATTCACTACAGCAAATCATATCCGCCCGCTATTTGATAATTCGGCCCCCAAATATCTTTTTTTTTTTAAATAATAATTTTTAATATTTGATCTACATAACAATAGGAGCGTATGCATTTCATCAAATATACCAAACTTTCAGTGTATAAAATAGTCTGTTTATTTTTTCTACCATAATTCTGATATGTGAAGATTATGGGCTAGATTTAACTAGCAGTGGAAGTTGCTGTCTCCACCCAAAGTTTCTGAATTGCCGGAAACTCTGAAGTTAAGAAGCAGCGGTCATAAAGACCGCTACTCCTTAACTTGTCCTCCACCTTTTAGGTGGTGGAAGACTGCAATTATCTTGATACGATACGATCGGGTTGATAGACATCCCCTGCTAGCGGCTGATTGGCTGTCAATATGCAGGGGGCGGTATTGCACACTAGAAATGCTTGTGCAATGTTAAATGCCGACAGCGTATGCTGTTGCATTTAGCGATGTCGGACGGACATGATTCGCTACAGCGAATCATGTCTGCCCAGCATTTAAAAAATCTACCCCCAAAATTGCATATCTAACTGTTCTTTTAAGCCTAGTTTTATTCTGCACTTATAATTAGACCATTTTGGGTCAATTTATTAAATTTGGGAAAGGTTGAATTCCTGAGGAATTCTTGGTCCTCTCTAAACCAAAAATAGCCAAAAATATGCAGTTGTCTTATTTTCATACGATGTCAACTGCCAGAGTGTTCGGCCTATCAGAAATTCAGTTTATGTATGTATATATGTATATATAAAATATATATATATTTATATATATATATATATATATATATATATATATATATATATATATATATATATATATATATACTGTGTATATATATATATATATATATATATATATAATGTGTATGTACATATATATGTATATGTTTTGCTCTTGAGAAAGCGGATATGTTACTGAAATGCATTGCACTATTTTACTGATTTTATTCAAGCTGGTGTGTTTAGATTCTTCAATAAATGCTGAAGACTTTAATATTAGTGCAGCTTTTGGGTCCAAACTGTATGGCACTTTTCTCCTTTTCCTTCTTTTTGAGGTTTGTTGGAAATAGAAACCTTCTTCGAAGAGTACATAGCAACCAATGTACAAGTAAAACTTTTGTTGTACTTTAACTAAAGATTTTGAAAACTTTTTGTAATGTAAGCTACAATAGCTTTGTTTCTTGAACCAGAAAAAGGTATCTGATTCTTATTAATGCAAATCTCATTGTAGAAAATACATTTCCTCACTGTGAAATATAAGAACAAAATCTACTGAATTATGCATTAAACACTAATCTCTTTTTTTGATAAACATAGATATGTAAAGCTTAGATCAAGAAATACTATATATGACTATTGATTTAGTTTAAGCAAATATGATGTCTCTAATCCAACATCATGATACTGAGTTTAATCCATCTGTTGTAGCAAAGTATTTACTTACAAATATTTATAATGTAGGTCAATAGTCAGAACTCATAAATGCACATTCATTATTGATACAGTTTCAATTTCCTCCATTAAAGATTCCATAGCATTAAAAAGACGATACTCTAAAATCAGTTACAGCGGCTATCATTTAATTTACTTGTAGTGTGACATTTGGGAATTTCTTATGGATATGTCTTATCTTCTCATCTGCACAGCAATAAGAAGGAGCTAGACAATGTTATTGCTGTTATCACTTCTTCCGCCGCACTTGACAGTAACCTCCCCTCTGGATACATATGTTCTCTGTTTGTCAAATGAAATTCATAAAATAAAAATAGAAATATTTTAGCTAGGGGATTAGATTAATTGAAGTATAAAGTAGAGACTGCATCAACTGTGTTTCATGCACACCTGTAACACACCTCTCCTTTCATCTTTTTAGGATATGGATGATTATTTTTAGAATTTATAAAAAATATTGTATTTAATATATGACAACAATTTACACAAAATATACTTATAAACAAGAATTACTTTAGTCTATATTCCAGACACGAGATAAAGACATTACATGCTTAAAGGGACATAATACTCATATGCTAAATCACTTGAAACTGATGCAGTATAACTGTAAAAAGCTGACAGGAAAATATCACCTGAGCATCTCTATGTAAAAAAGGAAGATATTTTACCTCATAATCTCCTCAGCTCAGCAGAGTAAGTTCTGTGTAAAAAGTTATACTCAACTGGTCCCAGCTGCAGGTAAAAAAATTTAAAAAAAATGAAGAAATGAACAGCAGCCAATCAGCATCAGCAGTGCTGAGGTCATGAACTTTTACTGTGATCTCATGAGATTTGACTTGACTCTCATGAGATTTCATTGTAAACTTCCTTTAAATGATTGGTGAAATAAGATGAGAGTGCACGATGCTCATCCCTTCAGATGTCCCAGGACAGACACACTAAAATGCTGCTTAGAAATCCTTTACAATGGGAGGTGGCTACTGAGGAACTTTTGAGGTAAAATATCTTTGTTTTTTACATAGAGATGTTCAGGAGATATTTTCTAGTCAGCTTTTTACAGCTATGGTGCATCACTTTCAAGTGTTTAAACATTTGGGTATTATGGCCCTTTAAGCAAAACTTAGATCAAAAGGAAATACTCAGTTCATGAGAAACAATCTAGTAAGGGTATCATTAACCCTTTGAGTGCTAACAATGGCTCTGAGCCGTCGCAAATTGTTCCAGTCAGGTGCTGACGATGGCTCCGAGCCGTCGCTAGCACTCACCCACCTTGAGGGCAATCTGGGGACTCCCACCTTTTCCCGGGGCTTCACGAGTCACACAGTGACATCACACACTATGACGTGATGACGTCACTGTGCAACTTTATTTAAAATTAACAATGGACAATATAGAGAAATGGGGGCATGCTGCTTAGAAGCCTGTGTCTCAGGCATCTAAGGCAGCTACAGACCCCCAAGACCCACCATTGAAAAGTTAACCACCTAACCTTCCTTTACAATGGTATAAATCTTGGGGATCTGGAAAAAAAAAGTAAAAAAGTAAAAAATAAATATATTTAAAAAAAGTAAAAAAAGAAAAGCTAAAATCCAGCTTAGCACCCAGGAGGAAAATGGCTTAGCAGCCAAAGGTTTAATTAATGTGTTCTTCATGCCAAAATGTAGAAAATAAAAGGAGAGAAAAGTTTAGAGGTTGTATCAGTGAACTGAATTATTTTGAAGGAGGATAATGTTAGAAAAAGGACTGATTTCTGATGAAGTAGTCCATTTGTTGTATTTATTGAGTAAGAAAACAATTGTAATTAGATAAGATGGAAAGATGTAGGTATTTTGTATTGCAGTGTAGTTTAAAGAAAGTGCAGAGTTAGAGTGGGTGGGATTGTAGGAAGGGAGGACAGGAAGTGGGGTGGTATTGAGCTCTGTTGTGTTTTAGAGGAGATGAGATGTCATAGAAAGGTATACTTAAGTAAAGAGGATAGCTAAGAAATTTGTAAGGGACTATGTTTTTTTTTTTTTTAACAGAATGAATTAGAGTGGCTTTGACTGCAAATAGGAAGGTAACCTGAAACAAAAGTATTAGTGTAATACATTCAACATATACATAACACTGATAGAAGTGTTAATGAGAATTTCTGGTGGACGACGGTTATTCAGGATGGTACCAACTTTATGAAGCACCAGAGATACTGTAGCTTTTAAGATTGCCTGGACCCATCTAAAGCCATCTATAACCCCCTTAAAAGGAGAGTCAACACCAGAATTTGTGTTGTTTAAAAAGATATATAATTCCTTTATTACCCATTCCCCAGTTTTGCATAACCAACACAGTTATAATAATAAATGTTTTACCTCTGTGATTACCTTCTATCTAAGCCTCTCAAAACTGCCCCTTATTTCAGTTCTTTTGATAGACTTGCATTTAAGCCAATCAATGCTTACTCCTAGGTAACTACACATGCGTGAGCTCAATGTTATTTATATGACACACATGAACTAATACCCTCTAGTGGCGAAAAACTGTCAAAATGCATTCAGATTAGTGGCGGCCTTCAAGGTCTACAAAATTAGCATATGGGCCTACCTAGGTTTAGCTTTTAACTAAGAATACTGAGAGAACAAAGCAAAATTGGTGTTAAAAGTAAATTGGAAAGTTGTTTAAAATTACATGTCCTAACTGAATCATGAAAGGTTTTTTTTTAAATTGACTGGCCCTTTAACAAATAGATCTGTTTTGGACTATTACACCTGCATTTCTGTTCAAGGATAGAATAGTAGATAAACATTTTCTCTACACCTCTTCCTTGAAAGTATTGAATATCATTGGTTGACTTTAGGCATCTTATAATCTAATTTATAATCTAACTTAAGTAAGTATTAGTTATAATCTTTAAGAATTATTGTATAGAAATTAGCAAATCTAAGCAAGTATCCCCTCTTGCTTATCCCCAGAAGTACTCTGTATACATTATTACCAATACACATGGGAACTCTGAGTATTATACTGTATGTAAATTAAATATACAATATCTCATGCTTTTTCTCCCAAGTATTTTCTTTAACCACAACATTCCCCTTTATGGGGTGGGTGCAGCAAAAAAACACTTCTGGATAACTTTTTCAAGTTTATTAACTCATCAGCAGAAGTTTAATTTGTTACTTGGTGAAGATTATTACTTTTATTAAATTGAGTATTTTAATCTCATGCTTTTATCGCGTCCATAACTCAGTATTGTTTTTTCTCTGGAATAAGCTGCTGTATATAAATATAGTAGCATACTTTCTACTCACCATTCTATTGTTTTTCTTTTTGTTTCTCCTGTGCCTCCAGCTCTTTTAAAGGCTATTCTTGTTTTAACCCTTCAAAAGTGCTGGTTAGTGACATTCTGCATCTTCACACTGGGAGCCGCCATCTTGGAACTGAAATATTCTTGTACCCTTTGACAAAATTTGTGTGTATTCACAGATGGGTGATATTTTTGTCTTCTTAACAAGTCATATAGCGCACTTTAGCGCACACAATACAGAGCGGTAGCTGTACATTTTGCAGTGACGGCATTTCTCTATATTATTTGTGAGGGCTCTTTTATATTATGCAACTTTTAAATTATGGGGAAAAAAGATACCAAACTGCAACTATTCTGCGTTCTTTTGTGCAAACTAATCAAAAGAACAAGGCACAGCTGTCAAAAAGTCAGCAATGTTACTGATCTGTAAAATCTTACTGCTTATGTCAAAGAATACAAGGATACATGCGTACATAGATGGTGGCACCCAGTATACTTTACCAATCGGTGTCTGTAATGGATTAAAAAAATAGAACATCTTTAAAGAGAGCTGTGAGGGAAAACAATAGCATTATCAGTAGTAACCATGCTACTGTGGTTGTAGTTTAATGTCCCTTATTTGGTCAAGGAAAACATATTATTAAAAAAAATAATTCCTGTGACAAATGTAAGGGATATTGGTCCCAAGATGTAGGGTATTCTTGCATTATGTGCTGTTTAAAACACAAGTGGGAAATAACATCTCCAACATGAGGTAGATTTTAATACATTTAAATCTTCACATGTAAAGATCAACATGCGCTTACTTTGTGGACAATAAGTTTAAAGAACATAAGAATGTATATGTCTCCAGCGCCAAAGAGTATTACTACTATAGCTCCTAAGTGCAAGATCTCTCAACCTGATCTTGATTTAATATCAGAGAAAGGTGGCTAAGGAGCGCTGAGATAACCTGAAGTAGGAGTCTCTGCTAAGTAGAGTCAAGGAAAATACCAAAAAATTCTAAGTGAGCCAACTTTAAAAGATGTACATATTTATTGTAACAAAGGATTAAAGTAAAAAATAATAAAAGACAATGATGTTAGGCATTGACTCTGATCCAATATTCGTACCCCTGAATAATGATCAAGCTTCTAAATGATATAATTCCAGTGATAAAATATATAGTGCAAATTCTCACATGTGAAACAATCATATAGTAAATAAACAATCAATCAAAAAATGTATCAAAAATAAAATTAGGTGTACACCTACAAAAATAAAAAAAATGTGTGATCTCCTTGTGAATAATATCTGTGGAAAATGTGAAAAAATGTGAAAAAATGAAAAAAGTTTTTCTTAGGAAAATTCTTAAAAAATGTTTTTAAAAAAATGAGAAAAATAGTCTATATAATGTGTGAAATAAATAACAAAAAGTCTCTTGCTGTGAATATCCAAATTTCTTCCAAGTGATATGTGTCCACTTTATATCCTCTTTGGGATGTAATTATTGGTGTTTGTCCTAATGTTCCTAATGATCCTTTAATTGAAGTGCGATTTTAAAACTTCTTCATTGTCCTAAATAAAACATAAAAATACATAGTGCAATATTGTTGTAGAAAATATGGCTATAATTGGTAAAAAAACTCACCGGATGGGGACCTGAGCCGTTTATACCAGTGTATTGTCTACGCGTTTCAATCCTACTGGATCTTTCTCAAGACTGGTATGGCTCTATTAGGTCCCTTGTCTTATATAGGCCGTTTGTCCCAAAAAAAAGCCAAATGATTTTGCGCGCCAAAAAATGCGCTATTATTATTGGTCCATTTGGACCCGGAAATGTAAAGGCTGTTTTGCTGATCCGGATGTTTATAATATACTATACCGGATATATGCTACTGTGTTCATGCATCACTATCTGTGGTCCTCTGTCGGATCTCGCAATCGGATCTCTGTTGTACTACAAAACGAAACCGGAAGTGGTGTTCTGCGTGTGACGTCACTTCCGGAGTTTCGTTTTCTTTGTGTGTCAGCTAGAGGGAATGAAATCCCTAGGGCGGTATAAAGGCTCAAGTCCCTCATCGGGTGTTACATTACCTTACATTGTATAGCCACAGGTATTAACAATCTAAGTTATATCAATACCGATACGATCCTTTAACATAATAATGTTCCTAATTCGAAACTGGGTTACATTCGTGTTAAACACATACATTCGTCCACTGTTATAAGGGGAAGTATAAATAAAATTACGATGTATCTATTAAAACCATTAGTTAAAATACATCCATAGAAATGCATCTGCATAACCTTAGATCTAATTACATTTATAACTTGTATACCAAATCGATATAAAATACATATACAATTCCATATATAAATCCATATAAAATCCTTATAAATAATTAGTATAGAATTAGAATTTTTTGGGATTTTCCTTGACTCTACTTAGCAGAGACTCCTACTTCAGGTTATCTCAGCGCTCCTTATAGCCACCTTTCTCTAAAGAACATAAGAAGTTACTTTTTGTCAACTGTAGCTGCACTGTCTTTCATGTCTCGACTCCTAGATAAAATAACTACTCAGCTACAACTACCTTGAAGATTTAACTGAATGGTTTCTTCAACTTCGAGTTCAAATATGAAAGAGAGTGTGGCTACAGTTAAAGGGACATTGTACACTAGATTTTTCTTTGCATAAATGTATATAGCCCATCTGGGGGTGTTTTTGAAATAATGTATAGTTTAGCGTAATTTTTAATAACATTGTGCTGATTTTAAGACTCCTAACCAAGCCCCAGAGTGTCAGATGTATACATGAGTTTACAGACTAATGCTGTCTCCTAGTTGTATAATTTGTCTTTTCATATGCAGGGAAGGGGGGGGGGGGTCTGCTCCCAGTCCCTTTCAGTGGGTGTCCCAGCCTATCCTCATTAACAGAGCTAAACTGTGAGCTTCTAAGTAAGTTTTTATACTGGATTTTTATATTAGTATCTATGCATATTCTTCTTTATAATAGTGTCTATTATTTGCAGTTATATAAAAATTGGTGTATGCAGTCCCTTTAAGATATGGCTAGGCTTCTTGCAATTACGGTACTTGAACTCATGTTGTAAATTTTTCCCTCAAATGCATTACTTTTCTTGTGCTAGTATATCCAGGCCCTTAAATGTTAAATCGCTTATCTAGAGTATACAATGGCTTCTATTCCAAAGGTTTAAAATTGGAAGCAAAATCATAATTCCAATAAGGCTTTTGTTTTCGTTAATAGTTTTCTAAGCCATTCCAATCAATAAGAAAAAAGCAAAATATTGTCAAACACAAGGAAACCAAAGAAAAAAATATAAGAAATGAGTGTATTTCAGCATTTTAAATTGTTCCACAAATTTCAGAGATATTAACGACCAAAGGGAAAGTAAAACATGACTGGTAATTCTATATTTGTGAGTACTAGAATATGAGCAGTCTTTAAATTGTTCACAAAAACCTGAAATAACTCATGCACAAACGTTGGCGCGCCACTTGCAATCTAATCATCTGTTTGCAAATGTTTTGGTACAACAACACGGATCCGCCAACATTTGCATTACACATGTGTGCAGAATCATTTCACACAAAAAAACATTTCTCATTACATCCAAGATTAGTTTGTGCGGTTGCTACATTTTGTGATCATCATTTGTTTGTTAACATAAATTCATTACAGCCTTGTTCTCTATTGTAAGTATCTTCAGGGGAACAGAGAAGCAGCTGGACAATTTTTTTTCCATCTTTTGTTGCAGTTATTTAACGTCTTGAATTATAAATATAACTAGTCCTAAAGCCCGTTCACACAGGCCATCTTTTGTTCTCTCTCTCTCCCCCCTCTCTTTTGCTCTCTCTCCCCCTCTCTTTTGAGCTTTCTCTCTACCTCCTCTCTTTTGCGCTCTCTTTCCCGCCTCTCTTTTGCGCTCTCTCTCTCCCTCTCTCTTTTGCGCACTCTCTCTCTCTCCCCTCTCTTTTGTGCTCTCTCTCCCCCCCTCTTTTGAGCTCTCTCACCCCTCTCTTTTGAGCTCTCTCCCCCCTCTCTTTTGTGCTCTCTCTCTCCCCCTCTCTTTTGCGCTCTCTCTCACCCTCTTTTTTGCGCTCTCTCTCCCTCCCTCTCTTTTGCTCTCTCTCTCTCTCCTCCCCTCTCTTTTGCACTCTCTCCCCCCCCTCTCTCTCTCTCCCCTCTCTTTTGTGCTCTCCCCCCCTCACTTTTACGTTCTCTCTCTCCCCCTCTCTTTTGTGTTCTCTCCCCTCTCTTTTGCGCTCACTCTCCCCCCTCTCTTTTGCGCTCTCTCTCCCCCTCTCTTTTGCGCTCTCTCTCTCACCCTCTCTTTTGTGCTCTCTCTCTCCCCCTCTCTTTTGCTCTCTCTCCCCATCTCTTTTGCTCTCTCTCCCCTCTCTTTTACGCTCTCTCCCCACTCACTTTTACGCTCTCTCTCCCCCTCTCTTTGTGCTCTCTCTCCTCTCTTTTGCGCTCTCTCTCCCCCTCTCTTTTGCGCTCTCTCTCCCCCCTCTCTTTTGCGCTCTCTCTCCACCCCTCTCTTTTGCTCTCTCTCCCCCCTCTATTTTGTAATCTCTCTCCTCCCTCTCTTTTGTGCTCTCTCTCCCCCCTCTTTTGAGCTCTCTCACCCCTCTCTTTTGAGCTCTCTCCCCCCTCTCTTTTGTGCTCTCTCTCTCCCCCTCTCTTTTGCGCTCTCCCTCACCCTCTTTTTTGCGCTCTCTCTCCCTCCCTCTCTTTTGCTCTCTCTCTCTCTCCCCCTCTCTTTTGCACTCTCTCCCCCCCTCTCTCTCTCTCCCTTCTCTTTTGTGCTCTCCCCCCTCACTTTAATGTTCTCTCTCTCCCCCTCTCTTTTGTGTTCTCTCCCCTCTCTTTTGCGCTCACTCTCCCCCCCTCTCTTTTGCGCTCTCTCTCCCCCTCTCTTTTACGCTCTCTCTCTCACCCTCTCTTTTGTGCTCTCTCTCTCCCCCTCTCTTTTGCTCTCTCTCCCCATCTCTTTTGTGCTCTCTCCCCTCTCTTTTACGCTCTCTCCCCACTCACTTTTACGCTCTCTCTCCCCCTCTCTTTGTGCTCTCTCTCCTCTCTTTTGCGCTCTCTCTCCCCCTCTCTTTTGCGCTCTCTCTCCCCCCCTCTCTTTTGCGCTCTCTCTCCACCCCTCTCTTTTGCTCTCTCTCCCCCCTCTATTTTGTGTTCTCTCTCCTCCCTCTCTTTTGCGCTCTTCCCCCCTCTCTTTTGCGTTCTCTCTCTCTCCCCCCTCTTTTGCACTCTCTCCTCCGCCCTCTCTTTTGCGCTCTCTCTCTCCCCCTCTCTTTTGCGCTCTCTCTCCCCCCTCTCTTTTGCTCTCCCTCCCCCCCCCTCTCCCCCCTCTCTCCCCCCTCTCTCTCTCCCCTCCTCTCTCTCTCTCCCCCCTCTCTCTCTCTCTCCCCTCCCCCCCCCCCCCTCTCTCTCTCTCTCTCTCTCTCCCCTCTCTCTCCCCCTCTCTATTTCTCAAGTTCACAATTGGCTAAGCACTGGGGTAATACATGTAATGCAATGATCTATTACCAGGAATCATGTGTAATGCTCGTGGGATACTCCTTTATCAGACCGAACTCGGCCAGTAGTCTTGTTATCCCAGCGTGGCCGGGATGATAGGGAATATCCCAAAGCAGAGAAAGTTAGTAAGATGAGGAAGGCGGCACTCACCACAGGCAGGACAGTCCCCAGCGGCAACAGCAAAGCAGTCCAAGGACAAACCACTAGAACGGTTAGACAGACAAAGTTTGGCAACCGCAAAGCAGTCTAAGGGCACACCACTAGAATGGTCAGGCAGGCAGGGCAGCAAAGAGGCAATCCAGAACAACAGGGGTTAATAAGCAGAATAGTCAGACAGGCAGGGTTCAGAAGCAGTATATAGATCCAGTAATTAATAGTGATGTCACAAACTTAAAATTTTCCTTTCGCGAACAGCGAACGCGAACGTCCGCAAATATTCGTGAACAGGCGAACCTGGCGAACCGCCATTGACTTTAATAGGCAGGCAAATTTTAAAACCCACAGGGACTCTTTCTGGCCACAATAGTGATGGAAAAGTTGTTTCAAGGGGACTAACACCTGGACTGTGGCATGCCGGAGGGGGATCCATGGCAAAACTCCCACGTAAAATTACATAGTTGATGCAGAGTCTGGTTTTAATCCATAAAGGGCATAAATCACCTAACATTCCTAAATTGTTTGGAATAACATGCTTTAAATCATCAGGTATGATGTTGTATCGATCAGGTAGTGTAAGGGTTACGCCCGCTTCACAGTGACAGACCAAACTCCCTGTTTAACGCACCGCAAACAACCGCAAACAGTCCATTTGCACAACCACAAACTCCCCATTTGCACAAGGTTGGATACCAAGCTAGCCATGTCCCGTTCCTTGTCCTCACTGATGTCATTGAAGGTCTCTTCCTCCACCCAGCCACGTACAACACCTGAAAGGTGACAACAAGCCCCCTGGGATGCCTGCTGTGTTTGGTCTTCCACCTCCTCAAAGCCACCTTCCTCCTCTGACTCCTCTTCTTCAGACTTCTCTCTCTGCGTTGCCTCTCTCTGCGTTATTATAAGGTGTGTTAAGTAGTACTATTCCTATTAGTTTAATCCCTGTTACGTCCCCTATCAGGGGATGTGTATATGGCATGGATTTTAGGAACCGGGAGATGGAAAAAGATGCTTGGTCGGTCCTCCTACTTCAAATTTGGGGCACTGTGCATGCAATCGTGGCCGGACTTTATTTGGCAGACAGACATTTGGCCAACGGACATTTGGCCGACGGAAATTTGGCCGAAACACAAGTGGCTGTCAGATAACAGTCCGGCCACGAGATAGATAGATTTGATAGATAGATAGATACATAGATTAGATAGATAGATCAATAGATGCAATAGATACATTTGAAAGATATGATAGATAGATAGATAGATTTGATAGATAAATAGATAGATTTGATAGATAGATAATTTCCCAGACAGAGAATTACAAGACGTGCGGTCTGGGACCCATGGTAAGGTTCCCAGAGGCAGTTGCGGCGGCCGAGGCTCTGAATTGAACAGAGCACTCTGGAACGTATCTGCCCTCGGCCGATATTGGAACATTCTTTAGCTTTCTGTCTGTCGGCCAAATGTCCGTCTGCCAAATGTCCATCTGCGAAATGTCCTTCTGCATTTTGTCAGAGCACCGCGTGCAATCTACTGTGCCACCAGATATGAGTGGTGTGTTAAGTAGTACTATTCTTATCAGTTTAATCCCTGTTACGTCCCCTATCAGGGGACGTGTATATGGCATGGATTTTAGGAACCGGGAGATGGAAAAAGATGCTTGGTCGGTCCTCCTACTTCAAATTTGGGGAACTGCGCGTGCAATCTACTGTGCCACCAGATATGAGTGGTGTGTTAAGTAGTACTATTCTTATCAGTTTAATCCCTGTTACGTCCCCTATCAGGGGACGTGTATATGGCATGGATTTTAGGAACCGGGAGATGGAAAAAGATGCTTGGTCGGTCCTCCTACTTCAAATTTGGGGAACTGCGCGTGCAATCTACTGTGCCACCAGATATGAATGGTGTGTTAAGTAGTACTATTCTTATCAGTTTAATCCCTGTTACATCCCCTATCAGGGGACGTGTATATGGCATGGATTTTAGGAACCGGGAGATGGAAAAAGATGCTTGGTCGGTCCTCCTACTTCAAATTTGGGGCACTGCGCGTGCAATCTACTGTGCCACCAGATATGAGTGGTGTGTTAAGTAGTACTATTCTTATCAGTTTAATCCCTGTTACATCCCCTATCAGGGGACGTGTATAAGGCATGGATTTTAGGAACCGGGAGATGGAAAAAGATGCTTGGTCGGTCCTCCTACTTCATATTTGGGGCACTGCACGTGCAATCTACTGTGCCACCAGATATGAGTTGTGTGTTAAGTAGTACTATTCTTATCAGTTTAATCCCTGTTACGTCCCCTATCAGGGGACGTGTATATGGCATGGATTTTAGGAACCGGGAGATGGAAAAAGATGCTTGGTCGGTCCTCCTACTTCAAATTTGGGGCACTGCGCGTGCAATCTACTGTGCCACCAGATATGAGTGGTGTGTTAAGTAGTACTATTCTTATCAGTTTAATCCCTGTTACGTCCCCTATCAGGGGACGTGTATATGGCATGGATTTTAGGAACCGGGAGATGGAAAAAGATGCTTGGTCGGTCCTCCTACTTCAAATTTGGGGCACTGCGCGTGCAATTGTGGCCGGACTTTTAGCCGACGGACATTTGGCAGACGGACATTTGGCCGATGGACATTTGGCCGAAACACAAGTGGCTGCCAGATAACAGTCCGGCCACGAGATAGATTTGATAGATAGATAGATAGATACATAGATTAGATAGATAGATAGAAAGATAGATCAATAGATGCAATAGATACATTTGATAGATATGATAGATAGATAGATTTGATAGATAAATAGATAGATTTGATAGATAGATAATTTCCCGGACAGAGAATTACAAGACGTGCGGTCAGGGACCCATGGTAAGGTTCCCAGAGGCAGTTGCGGCGCCTGAGGCTCTGATTAGAACAGAGCACTCTGGAACGTATCTGCCCTTGGCCGAAATTGGAGCATTCTTTAGCTTTCTGTCTGTCGGCTAAATGTCCGTCTGCCAAATGTCCGTTTGCCAAATGTCCGTCTGCCAAATGTCCGTCTGCCAAATTTCCTTCTGCATTTTGTCAGAGCACCGCGTGCAATCTACTGTGCCACCAGAAATGAGTGGTGTGTTAAGTAGTACTATTCTTATCAGTTTAATCCCTGTTACGTCCCCTATCAGGGGACGTGTATATGGCATGGATTTTAGGAACCGGGAGATGGAAAAAGATGCTTGGTCGGTCCTCCTACTTCAAATTTGGGGCACTGCGCGTGCAATTGTGGCCAGACTTTTAGCCGACGGACATTTGGCAGACGGACATTTGGCGGACGGACATTTGGCCGACGGACATTTGGCCGAAACACAAGTGGCTGCCAGATAACAGTCCGGCCACGAGATAGATAGATTTGATAGATAGATAGATAAATAGATACATAGATTAGATAGATAAATAGAAAGATAGATCAATAGATGCAATAGATACATTTGATAGATACGATAGATAGATAGATTTGATAGATAAATAGATAGATTTGATAGATAGATAATTTCCCAGACAGAGAATTACAAGACGTGCGGTCAGGGACCCATGGTAAGGTTCCCAGAGGCAGTTGCGGCGCCTGAGGCTCTGATTAGAACAGAGCACTCTGGAACGTATCTGCCCTGGGCCGAAATCGGAGCATTCTTTAGCTTTCTGTCTGTCGGCTAAATGTCCGTCTGCCAAATGTCCGTCTGCCAAATGTCCGTCTGCCAAATTTCCTTCTGCATTTTGTCAGAGCACCGCGTGCAATCTACTGTGCCACCAGAAATGAGTGGTGTGTTAAGTAGTACTATTCTTATCAGTTTAATCCCTGTTACGTCCCCTATCAGGGAACGTGTATATGGCATGGATTTTAGGAACTGGGAGATGGAAAAAGATGCTTGGTCAGTCCTTCTACTTTAAATTTGGGGAACTACGCGTGCAATCTACTATGCCACCAGATATGAGTGGTGTGTTAAGTAGTATTATTCTTATCAGTTTAATCCCTGTTACGTCCCCTATCAGGGAACGTGTATAACTGTAAATGGCATGGATTTTAGGAACTGGGAGATGGAAAAAGATGCTTGGTCGGTCCTCCTACTTCAAATTTGGGGCACTGCGCGTGCAATCTACTGTGCCACAAGATAGGAGTGGTGTGTTAAGTAGTACTATTCCTATCAGTTTAATCCCTGTTACGTGCCTTTTTTTTTGTTTGGCTTTTGAAGCCACAGTGCAGCACCAGAGGCCAGAAAAATTTGGCATGTACACATGCCTGAAAAATTAGGTATTGTTGCAGCTGCTGCTGTAGCAGCGGCCAGAAAAATTGATGTTTGTTTCCCAGGCAGAAAGTGCCCTAAACATTGTGGATTGAACCCTAGTTGGTGGCGAATAAGTCACACAAGTCATCCGGCATTCGAAGATAAAATACAGCAGCGTGTGGACTATTTTTAGCCCAAGGCAGCTCATCTCATCAGGCCTTTTTTACTCGAATGTATCACCCAATGTTAGTCCCTTCAGGATCCATCCATCATTCATCTTAATAAAGGTGAGGTAATCTAGACCTTTTTGACCTAGGCAACTTCTCTTCTCAGTGCCAATACCTCCTGCTGCACTGAAGGTCCTTTCTGACAGGACACTTGAAGGGGGGCAGGCCAGAAGTTCTATCGCAAATTGGGATAGCTCAGGCCACAGGTCAAGCCTGCACACCCAGTAGTCAAGGGGTTCATCGCTCCTCAGAGTGTCAAGATCTGCAGTTAAGGCGAGGTAGTCTGCTACCTGTCGGTAGAGTCGTTCTCGGAGGGTGGACCCCGAAAGGCTGTGGCGATGCATAGGACTTAAAAAGCTCCGCATGTCCTCTATCAACAACACATCTGTAAAGCGTCCTGTCCTTGCCGGCGTGGTTGTGGGAGTCGGAGGATTACTTTCACTTCTTCCCCTGTTCGATTCCCGTTGTGCTCTGACATCACCCTTATACGCTGTGTAAAGCATACTTTTTAATTTCTTTTGGAACTGCTGCATCCTTTCCGACTTGCAGTAATTCGGTAACATTTCAGTCACTTTATGCTTATACCGGGGTCTAGTAGTGTGGACACCCAGTACAGGTCGTTCTCCTTCAGCTTTTTTATACGAGGGTCCCTCAACAGGCACGACAGCATGAAAGACCCCATTTGCACAAGGTTGGATGCCGAGCTACTCATGTCCCGTTCCTCATACTCAGTGATCTCACTGAAGGTATCTTCTTCCCCCCAGCCATGTACAACACCACGGGTACCATATAGGTACCTGGGATGCCTGTTGTGGTTGGTCTTCCTCCTCCTCCTCAAAGCCACATTCCTCCTCTGACTCCTCTTCCTCACAATCCTCTTTGCTGGTCCGGTGTGACTCTCTGCTTTCAGGCAAGTCAACCCCAAGATAGCGTGACACTGCCGTATCCGGGATGTGGAATAGTACCTGGGGAGCTGGGGGGGTGCCGTTGATGTGGAGCAAGACGCAGCAGCAGAAGAGGACTCAGCCGAGGAGGTTATGGAAGAGGATGGAGTAGGAGGAGTAGAGGAGGTGGCAGCAGGCCTGCCTGCAAGTCGTGGCGGTGTCACCAACTCCTCTGCAGAGCCACGTATTCCATGCTTGCCAGCCGTCAGCAGGTTTACCCAATGCGCAGTGTAGGTGATATACCTGCCCTGACCATGCTTTGCAGACCAGGTATCAGTGGTCAGATGGACCCTTTCCCCAACACTGTGTGCCAGACATGCCATTACTTCCTTTCGCACAATCGAGTACAGGTTGGGGATTGCCTTTTGTGCAAAGAAATTTCGGACGGGTACCTTCCACTGCGGTGTCCCAATAGCTACAAATTTTTTGAACGCCTCAGACTCCACCAGCTTGTATGGTAAAAGCTGGCGGGCTAAGAGTTCAGACAAGCCAGCTGTCAGATGCCAGGCAAGGGGGCCTATACAAATGTCCAGTAATTTGAATACACAATTGGGGGCTATACCAAATAATGGTAATAGTTTGACTTCCAGTAAAATTCAGGGGAAATTCAACACAGAACCCCAATCGGTCCTGGTTTTTTGGTCAGTCCTGAAATCAAAAGGAGGGGGAGGTACAGAAATGATGGCCAACACAAGAGGGGCAAACAGGTACTCCCTCAGAGAGATAGCAAAGAAGTGAAAGAAAATATAGTCATTAATATATATTCTCATACACTCAGTGATACAGAGATCAGGGTACTCATTCTGGGATTGGGATTCTGTCCTACTAGGAAATTTGATTTATTCCAAATGATTATTGATGTGAACAGGTTTGTTCAGAACCGTACCTTATGTAGACACTTTGGTGAGGGGGAAGATATATCATATGACACAATAGATCAAGAATAGAGAAATGAACCTATGATTGAGTCACTCTCTACATTTACAGATATGTGTGACTTAGTTACCCTACAATCGTTGGAGAACAAACAAAATCCTTCCAAGTTTAGGAATAAATCTAGATTTTATCCTGTACAATCGAGAGGTAAACCTTTGGAAAGTTTCCATAAAAGGGTACTGGAAGATCTAAACATTCTGAACGAGACTGCAACAGTTAACCACTCCAATTTAACTAAACAAGAGAGAGAGGCAGTTGTCTCCCTGCAGAACAATATGTCAATCATGATTAAACAATCCGATAAGGGTGGTAACATTGTAGTTATGGACAGACAGTTGTATATTTCAGAAGCCCAACACCAATTAAGTGATACTGTATCATATAAGGCTGTAAGTAGGAATCCCACTCAAATTGTTTCAGGATAAGCTCAGGTCTCTAATGATGGGTTGTTTTAGGGTATCATTGATAGGGATATTTTTTACTATTTGTTTGTGACTGATCCTGTCACAATATTTTTCACCACTTGCCAAAGGTCCACAAGGGTTTGGATGACATAAAGGGTTGACCAATTGTTGCAGGTATTGTATCATTATGTGAACATCTATCAGAATTGAATGATAGTATCCTGCAACCACTGGTCATGTCCCTCCCAAGCTTTTTGAGAGACACAACACATATGCTTAATCTAGTGGAACCTTTTTAAGTGGTGGAAAATATGAGTTGGCTAAGGGTTGATGTTGTTGCCCTTTACACGTCAATACTCCACTCATTGGGATTAGAAGCCATTAAGATCTTTTTTAACTTGATGACTGATTTTCAGGATCAGACAAAGGAGTTCATAGTTAGAGCTACAAAATTCCTATTAGAGCACAATTAGTTCCTTCCAGTTAAGAGGGATGGCGATGGGGGCAAAATTTGCCCCCTCATACACCAATTTGTTCATGGGATAGCTGGAATATAAATACATCTTTGGACATACTAATCCCTTTTCAAACACGATTCTATACTACAGGGAGTGCAGAATTATTAGGCAAATGAGTATTTTGACCACATCATCCTATTTATGCATGTTGTCTTACTCCAAGCTGTATAGGCTCGAAAGCCTACTACCAATTAAGCATATTAGGTGATGTGCATCTCTGTAATGAGAAGGGGTGTGGTCTAATGACATCAACACCCTATATCAGGTGTGCATAATTATTAGGCAACTTCCTTTCCTTTGGCAAAATGGGTCAAAAGAAGGACTTGACAGGCTCAGAAAAGTAAAAAATAGTGAGATATCTTGCAGAGGGATGCAGCACTCTTAAAATTGCAAAGCTTCTGAAGCGTGATCATCGAACAATCAAGCGTTTCATTCAAAATAGTCAACAGGGTCGCAAGAAGCGTGTGGAAAAACCAAGGCGCAAATTAACTGCCCATGAACTGAGAAAAGTCAAGCGTGCAGCTGCCAAGATGCCACTTGCCACCAGTTTGGCCATATTTCAGAGCTGCAACAGCACTGGAGTGCCCAAAAGCACAAGGTGTGCAATACTCAGAGACATGGCCAAGGTAAGTAAGGCTGAAAGACGACCACCACTGAACAAGACACACAAGCTGAAACGTCAAGACTGGGCCAAGGAATATCTCAAGACTGATTTTTCTAAGGTTTTATGGACTGATGAAATGAGAGTGAGTCTTGATGGGCCAGATGGATGGGCCCGTGGCTGGATTGGTAAAGGGCAGAGAGCTCCAGTCCGACTCAGACGCCAGAAAGGTGGAGGTGGAGTACTGGTTTGGGCTGGTATCATCAAAGATGAGCTTGTGGGGCCTTTTCGGGTTGAGGATGGAGTCAAGCTCAACTCCCAGTCCTACTGCCAGTTTCTGGAAGACACCTTCTTCAAGCAGTGGTACAGGAAGAAGTCTGCATCCTTCAAGAAAAACATGATTTTCATGCAGGACAATGATCCATCACACGCGTCCAAGTACTCCACAGCGTGGCTGGCAAGAAAGGGTATAAAAGAAGAAAATCTAATGAAATGGCCTCCTTGTTCACCTGATCTGAAACCCATTGAGAACCTGTGGTCCATCATCAAATGTGAGATTTACAAGGAGGATAAACAGTACACCTCTCTGAACAGTGTCTGGGAGGCTGTGGTTGCTGCTGCACGCAATGTTGATGGTGAACAGATCAAAACACTGACAGAATCCATGGATGGCAGGCTTTTGAGTGTCCTTGCAAAGAAAGGTGGCTATATTGGTCACTGATTTGTTTTTGTTTTGTTTTTGAATGTCAGAAATGTATATTTGTGAATGTTGAGATGTTATATTGGTTTCACTGGTAAAAATAAATAATTGAAATGGGTATATATTTGTTTTTTGTTAAGTTGCCTAATAATTATGCACAGTAATAGTCACCTGCACACACAGATATCCCCCTATAATAGCTATAACTAAAAACAAACTAAAAACTACTTCCAAAACTATTCAGCTTTGATATTAATTAGTTTTTTTGGGTTCATTGAGAACATGGTTGTTGTTCAATAATAAAATTAATCCTCAAAAATACAACTTGCCTAATTATTCTGCACTCCCTGTATAAGAGATTTATAGATGACCTTATTTTTATAGGTACATTTGACCAACAGGAAGCTGACTTTTTTTGTGGAATATCTTAATACATGTATTCTTGAAATTCAATTCACATATGAGTGGCAGATAGAGAAAATACACTTTTTGGATATGGAACATGCTAAGGATTTTACATCTGGAAAGATTGATACCAGGGTATATTGTAAACCCATTTCGGGCAACTCATTTTTACATTCATTGAGTTCACATCCAAAACATGTATTTTGTGGAATAGCAAAGGGACAGTTCATGAGGACAAAGAGAATTAGCTCTAGGGAAGGTATGTTTCACACTGAGTCCATGTCCCTTCAAGAAAGACTGAGGAATTGTGGCTACACAAATAATGTTATTAGCCAAGCCTTTAGGCAGACACAGAAAAGTAAACAAAGTAGCTAATTGAATCCTACCAATCGACCCCAACAGAATAAGGGAAAGAGTAATCTGAGACCAACATTTGCCACTAAGTATTCTATGCAATATTATCAAATATGTAACATCATTAAGAAATATTTACATATTTTATATGGGGATGATTTACTCAAGAATACGATTAAAGGTGGTTGCAGATTTGTCTATACCAGAAACCAGACCTTGGGAAATATGGTTTCACAAAGTCAATTGCGTAATCCTACAAGTCAAAATTCATGGCTGACACATAATGGAACATATAAATGTGGAAGGAATTGCAAAGCATGTGAAGTTATTAAAATGGGCCCTAATTTTACCTCTTATGTGACAGATCAGACATTCAGCACAAAAGGTTGTGTTAATTGCTCGACAACATTTGTGATATACCTCATAGGGTGTACAAGCCATAAATTACAATATATTGGTATGACGACCCATGATGTTCGCACAAGAATTCGTGAACATCTGGGGTATATCAGAATGGTATTTATTGCTCTGAACTAGCCAGGCATTTTATAGATGTACACAAGGGGGATGTGTGTAATTTTGAATAGAATGCAATAGAAACCATTAGAGGTCATCCCAGAAGTGGAGACAAATGGCCAATTTTAGCCAGACAGGAGGTCTATTGGATCCACAAAATGTGTACACTCATTCCCCATGGATGCAACTCAGAAAATTACATTATACATTTTTGGGAGTAAATCAAAGGGGAATCATGTTATTTATATAGCATTAGTATGTACTTGGGTATTTTCCTATATATGTATTTGTTGCCTCTGTATGCCTTTATATCTGAAACTATGCTTAATATTTATCGTTTGCCTAGTAGCTACCCTTTTGAATAAGTACTCATTTATTTATATGTAAGATGTACTGAGCCTTTAAGTTGGTATACAACTGAATTAATGTGTCTTCCTAAGGTGGAATGTATTGCTATTGTGTTTATTGAGTCCACACATTGAATATATACATTAATATATGCACTGTTTTCCTGTTTTGTTCTTTTCCCTGTACCTGCAATTAAATAGTTAACCCTGTTCTTACCTTAAGTGGGAGGAAAAGGAAGTGTTTTTATTAACCAATGGGCATCATAGTGATTGTTTAAATCTGTGTAATACCCGTATGAACGTATAGTCTATGATTACGGCTACACATTACCAAAACGCGTAAGACCGGTTCTTTATCCCCCTAGGGTAGGGTACCCATGTACTTTTAATTGTTGATTAATAAACCTTGCTTTTACTGTTTTGAAACCAAGGTGGTTTGCTTTGGACTTCTTTTTTTCTATAATAATTTGGCAGTTTAGTTGATTATTTGCTTTTTTTCCCAAAAGCCATTTCATAAAAAGATCTACTAAGAGTATGAACAATTATATCTTATAGAATGAAAATTGTTATTTTATGAAAACTATTTTAAAATATAACAAGCATTTGAAGTGTAAATATGTGAATTAATCCAGCGGTTCTTACATAATACTGATTTCTATAACATAGTATTGTTACCAATTTTTTTCTGAACACTTTAACAAGTGTGGTTTTGACTATACGCTGGTATTTGATAACAATGATTTATATAGCCTCAGATTCCTAGGCTATATATAGTTTTTCTTGTTTTTACTCTATGGGGTGCATTTATTAAGCAAAAGATGCGGATTTGGAGCCCCATCGTTTCAGGTCCGCCTGAAACGGAAGTTAAGAAGCAGTGGTCATGAGACAGATGCTCCTTAACTTCTCTGCCACCTTTTAGGTCTGTAATAAAGCACCGTAGGGCAAACTATCTATATACAAAATAAATGTTTAATTGCGTTTGAAACTTTAAAACTCTAAATATTCTGAAAACATAGCGACAATCAATAGTAAGCCAATGAAAACCCTGATAAATATGTTTATCTTATATCCCTTAAGTAACCTATTAAGTGCTAGCTGAAAATAAGTTTGTCCATCACTATAAGCAATTACTATGTAGTATGAAGATTAGTCAGACAACTGGCAGCATTTTGCAACTTACATATGTTACAGGATTTAAGCTGTATTCCTTGTAGAGAAAGTAAAAAGTATCACAATTTACATTAACTATAGTAATTTATTTATAAGGCATTACATTTTAAGATTAATACTTTTTTAAAGCCTAACTTTTGGTTACATGATGTGAGATGCTTTCTTTTCAGCCCACATTTTACACTGAATAGTTAGAAAACCATAAAGCTCCAGGCTGTCCATAATAAACTGCTCTACTAAACTGAGAAAGCATCTCGCTTCAGCAAGCATTCAAAAGCATTAGTTCCATTTTAACTGTATGACTTAAATTGCAACACTGGTTCTGGAGATAGTTTAGCTTCAATTCAGGCTGTGTCTAATGAAGCTGCTGAAGGAAAATGTGGTTGTACAAATGTTTTTGTGCAGCACAAGAATGTTGGACAGATGTTTGTAACACATTACACAAGTCACCCACCTTTAGCCTCATTTGAAAGAGTCAGTTTAGACTTGAATCTGCAGCTGAGCTGAAAGCCACGGACATATTGTTAGTACAAAGTGCATGGTTTTGTAGTTTTTATCTGGTAGGTTTAGGGGTAGATTTATTAAATGTCGGGTGTACATGATCCGCTGCAGCGGATCATGTCCGCCCGACATCGATAAATGCCAACAGCACATGCTGTCGGCATTTATCATTGCACAAGGGTGTGTTAATCATCCCGATCGTATCCGATTGGGATAATTCCTGTCTGGCACCTCAGAGGTGGAGGATGAGTTACGACTTCTGCTTCTTAACTTAAGTTTCTGGCAGACCTGAAACTTTGGGGGTAACTTGCAGCATCCGCTGCTTAGACTTTAAAAGCCTGGCATACCCCTTGTTTCCTGATGTACTACTGAAAATACTAAATGTTTAAAGGGATAGTCTAGAAAAAATTAAACTTTCATGATTCAGATAGAGCAGCAATTTTAAGCGACTTTCGAATTTACTCCTATTATCAATTTTTCTTCCTTCTCTTGGTATCTTTATTTGAATGTAAGCTTAGGAGCCAGATCATTTTTGGTTCAGCACCTGGGTAGCGCTTACTGATTGGTGGCTACATTTAGATACCAATTAGAAAGTTCTACCCAGGTGCTAAACTAAAAATGGGCCGTCTTCTATGCTTACATTCTTGCTTTTTCAAATAAGATACAAAGAGAACAAAGAAAAAATGATAATAGGTGTAAATTCGCCCAAAAAAACAAACAACAACATCCAGGGAGGAATATCATATGCTTTAAAGGATATCAATGCAATTTATGTCCTTAAATCATGTAGCTGAGGATAACCCACAACGAAGATAATCAACAGATGGCATACATTGTAGGAATGACTTCCAACACACAGTGACCCCACAATAGATATAGTCCAAATCGGCATCCACTATAGCGGGGTAAGGGGCTGATCGTTGCCGTCACTCATCCGGTATGAGCATTCATGCAGGGACAGGCGTGCGGGTCAACCCGTATAATCACTTACTTCAGCGTAAGGCGCTGTATTCTCACCTACTCCTCTCCTTGGAACCAGGACCTGACGTCAGCAACAACAAAGGGGTGTGTGTGTGGGTAGGTATGCGTTGATTGGCTAAAAAGCCTGCTCCATAATCCAGTGTTGTCTCTTTACAGCTGTATCTGTAATGCGGGTAATCCTAGGACAACCAAGTGCGGGGACTCAGTATTAAGGAAAACTGCCAGAAAGGATTCCTTGTAATCCACAAAATGTAATAAGCAGCAAAAAGAAATGCAGAGTTCTCAGTATGATTAAAAATTGAACAATTTATTTAAATCAGGATAAAATCAAACAGCAGCATAAGAAATGCGGGACAAGAAAAAATGGTTTGACTAGTTTCGGCTTGTGGCCATAACATAAAACTCTTAACTAAAGTGCTAAAAAGTACACTGACACCCATAAACTACCTATTAACCCCTAAACCAAGGCCCCCACACATCACAAACACTTAAATACAATTTGAACCCCTAATCTGCCGAACCGGACATCGCCGCCACTGAAATAAATATATTAACGCCTAAACCGCCGCACTCCTGCCTTGCAAACACTAGTTAAATATTATTAACCCCTAATCTGCCGTCCCTAACATCGCCGACACCTACCTACATTCATTAACCCCTAATCTGCCACCCCCAACATCGCCGCCACTATATTAAATGTATTAACCCCTAAACCTAAGTCTAACCCTAACCCTAACACCCCCCTAACTTAAAAATAATTTAAATACATCTAAATAAATATTCCTATCATTAACTAAATTATTCCTATTTAAAACTAAATACTTACCTATAAAATAAATCCTAAGCTAGCTACAATATAACTAATAATTACATTGTAGCTAGCTTAGGGTTTATTTTTTATTGTACAGGCAACTTTGTATTTATTTTAACTAGGTACAATAGTTATTAAATAGTTATTAACTATTTAATAGCTACCTAGCTAAAATAAGTACAAATTTACCTGTAAAATAAAACCTAATCTAAGTTACAATTACACCTAACACTACACTATAATTAAATTAATTACCTAAATTAACTACGATTAATTACAATTAAATTAAATAAACTAAAGTTCGAAAAAAACCCCACAAAATTACAGAAAATAATAAAATAATTACAAGTTTTTTAAACTAATTACACCTAATCTAATCCCCCTAATAAAATAAAAAAGCCCCTCAAAATAAAAAAAAATATCCATAACCTATGCTAAATTACAAATAGCCCTTAAAAGGGCCTTTTGCGGGGCATTGCCCCAAAGTAATCAGCTCTTTTACCTGTAAAAAAATACAACCCCCCACAACATTAAAACCCACCACCCACACACCCAACCCTACTCTAAAATCCACCCAATCCCCCCTTAATAAAACCTAACACTATCCCCTTGAAGATCACCCTACCTTGAAACGTCTTCACCCAACCGGGCAGAAGTGGTCCTCCAGACGGGCAGAAGTCTTCATCCTATCCGGGCAGAAGAGGTCCTCTGGACGGGCAGAAGTTTTCCTCCAGGCGGCATCTTTTATCTTCATCCATACGGAGCGGAGCAGGTCCATCTTCAAGACATCTGACATGGATCAGCCAATAGGATTGAGCTTGCATTCTATTGGCTGATTGGAACAGCCAATAGAATGCAAGCTCAATCCTATTGGCTGATTGGATCAGCCAATAGGATTTTTTCTACCTTAATTCCGATTGGCTGATAGAATTTTATCAGCCAATCGGAATTGAAGGGACACCATCTTGGATGACGTCACTTAAAGGTACCGTCATTTAGTCATCGGATGTCGTTGGAAGAGGATGATCCGCGTCGGATGTCTTGAAGATGGACCCACTCCGCTCCGGATGGATGGATGAAGATAGAAGATGCCGCCTGGATAAAGACTTCTGCCCATCTGGAGGACCTCTTCTGCCTGGATAGGATGAAGACTTCTGCCCGTCTGGAGGACCACTTCTGCCCGGTTGGGTGAAGATGTCTCAGGGTAGGGTGATCTTCAAGGGGATAGTGTTAGGTTTTTTTAAGGGGGAATTGGGTGGGTTTTAGAGTAGGGTTGGGTGTGTTGGTGGTGGGTTTTAATGTTGGGAGGGTATTGTATTCTTTTTTACAGATAAAGAGCTGATTACTTTGGGGCAATGCCCAGCAAAAAGCCCTTTTAAGGGCTATTTATAATTTAGTATAGGGTAAGGCTTTTTATTATTTTGGGGGGCTTTTTTATTTTAATAGTGGGATTAGATTAGGTGTAATTATCTTAGCAAACTTGTAATTATTTTATTATTTTCTGTAATTTAGTGGGTTTTTTTCGTACTTTAGTTTATTTAATTTAATTGCAATTAATTGTAGTTAATATAGGTAATTAATTTAATTATAGTGTAGTGTTAGCTGTAATTGTAACTTATGTTAGGTTTTATTTTACAGGTAAATTTGTACTTATTTTAGCTTGGTAGCTATTAAATAGTTATTAACTATTTAATAACTATTGTACCTAGTTAAAATAAATACAAACTTGCCTGTAAAATAAAAATAAACCCTAAGCTAGATACAATGTAACTATTAGTTATATTGTAGATAGCTTAGGGTTTATTTTATAGGTAAATATTTAGTTTTAAATAGGAATAATGTAGTTAATAATAGTAATTTTATTTAGATTTATTGAAATTATATTTAAGTTAGGGGGTTAGGTTTAGGGTTAGACTTAGATTTAGGGGTTAATAACTTTATTTTAGTGGCGGCGACGTTGGGAGCGGCAGATTAGGGGTTAATAAGATTATGCAGGTGGCGACGGTGTCGGGGGAAGCAGATTAGGGGTTAATAACTATAATGTAGGTGTCTGAGATGTTGGGGGCAACAGATTAGGGGTTCATAAGTATAATGTAGGTGGCGGCGGTGTCCGGAGCGGTAGATTAGGGGTTAATAAGATTATGCAGGTGGCGACGATGTTGGGGGCGGCAGATTAGGGGTTAATAAGTGTAAGATTAGGGGTGTTTAGACTCGGGGTTCATGTTAGGGTGTTAGGTGTAGACATAAAAAGTATTTCCCCATAGGAATCAATGGGGCTGCGTTAGGAGCTGAATGCTGCTTTTTTGCAGGTGTTAGTTTTTTTTCAGCCGGATCTGCCCCATTGATTCCTATGGGGAAATCGTACACAAGCACGTTTAGCCAGCTCACCGCTACCCTAAGAAGCGCTGGTATTACAGTGAAATGTGGAGCAAAATTTTGTTCTCCGCTCACTTTTCTGTAGATAACGCCGGGTTTGTAAAAACCCGTAATACCAGCGCTGTCTGTAGGTGAGCGGTAAGCAGAAACTGCTCGTTAGCATCACAAGCCTTACCGACAAAAACTTGTAATCTAGTTGACTGTGTTCTTGTAAAATGCTTGTGCAATATTGCCCCCTATATATTAGCGGCCTATCGGCCGCTAGAAGGGTGTGTCAATCATCCTGATCTTATCAGATTGGGATGATTGCAGCCCACCTCTTAAAAGGTGGCGGAGAAGTTAAGGAACTTCTTAAGGAGCTGCTTCTTAACTTACGTTTCAGGCAAGCCTAAAACTTCAGGCATAGAAAGCAGAATCTGCTGCTTGTTAAATCGACCCCTATGTCTGCTTAAACAGTCTTTTCCTTCTGCGGGGCATGCATTCCTGGTATTGTGCTCCACACTCGAGGACAGGGAGCATAGGGCTGGAGGAGGAGTAAGCAGAGAGAGAGAAAATACTGCAGTTGCACCTTGAGTCACAAGTTTGAATTCAACAGTGAATAAGCAATCATTAGTAAATGTGACAGAATCTCTCTTGCATATTAGCTGCTTCATCACTGTTTGTTGCTTTTATCTTGAACTGCCAGTGCTATCAAATTATGAGGGCCATAAAAACTAGAATTTTAGGTCACATGGACCATCTATTGGCCATCCCTGCTGTAGAGTTTTGACAGGGGGACAGTTGACTTGGTTAGTTTGTTGTTGGGGCTTAATGTACAAACAATTTAGTCATGCAAAACTGTTCCTTCCTCTTCAGTTATTTTAGTTCATATATAGGTAATTATCTTGTGTCTATTACACAAATTATGCTTTTTAGATTGATCATGAAAATGGAGCAAATCTGGAAGAAAGTCAGTAGTATTTGTTGGGAATCTGGTTAATAAAATGTGTATGATGGTTAAACTCATGGCAAACCAGGCAACAATTTTTTCTTCAGAATGGGTAGCCTTTCTGTTAACCTTAAAATATGAAACATGGATCAAAAGTATCATCTAATTTGTGGCAAAGCTTGACAATATGATAACAAGCACGTGTTTGTGTAGTTTGTGGTTTAAAAGTGTCTGCTTATAAAGGCTTATGTCCTCCGAAAGTTTTTCACTTAGATTTTTTTTTTTTTTAAATAACTGTGTTTTTTTCTTGTTTTTTAAGTTTTTTTTTAATTTTTGTTTCCTGTGTAGGTAATTAGGGGAAGGCTTTTTTTTACCTGTTTGGGCCTACACTAGACTATAAATTTAGCACAGTAACTCTTGGAGCCTGCAATCTTCCTTGTTAAAGGAAGATTGCCTGTTTAAGTATAGCAGTTAGCTAAACTAGGTAGTTAGGCAAACAAGGATTTGGAGTAACCAAGGGGAAATATAAGTATTTTATATTTTTAAGTTAAACCTTTTAGTAAGAATGTGTGAGAATCTCATTCAGTGTACAGCTTGCAATATGTTGGCATCACTGGAGCAGCCACTTATGGGATTATATGTTTGTGGCAAGTGTGAGCATATTGTCTCTTTAGAAACTCATATTAGAGTTCTGGAGGAACAAATTGCAACACTCCATGAAATTCAGACACTTGAAAGGGAAATCGATAGGACTGAGCTGGATATTAATGGTTCTAGCAGTGGGAATGGGGAGGATTCAGATGAGGAGACTCCATAATCTAGCTGGGTCACAGTCAGAGGGAGAGGTAAAGGTAAGCGGAAGAGACAGGCCAGTTCTGAGCTGGTACACCCCAACATATTTGCTAGATTAAGGGAAGATGTTGGGGATATCAGTTCAGGGGTGGCAATGTCAGAGAAGGCTGTTTTGCCTATTATAGTGAACAGTCCTTTAGTCATGGAAGAGGATCATACTATGGTGGGCAGTCCTTCAGATATGGTAGAGGGGCATACTATAGTTAGCAGAAAGAGAGGCATACAAGTCAGGGCCTGAGACAGATGTTGGTGGTAGGAGACTCTATTATTAGGAAGGTTGATAGGGCAATTTGTCATCCTTTAAATAGAACAGTTTGCTGTCTTCCAGGGGCTTGTGTTAGGCATAATGTGGAGCGTATTGATAGATTGTTAGAGGGATATGGGTCTGATCCTGCAGTCATGGTACATATTGGTACTAATGAAGGAATCAGCGGGGGATGGAGAGTCCTAAAAATTACTTCAAGGAGTTGGGTAGCAAGCTTAAAGCAAGGACCTCCAAAGTAATATTTTCGGAGATATTACCAGTGCCGTGTGCTAATTCAGTAAGGCAGAAGGAGCTAAGGTCAGTTATCTCATGGTTAAAAGCATGGTGTAAAAATTAGGGGTTTGACTTTTTAGAGACCTGGGCTGACTTTTCACTTGGGTAAAATTTGTACAGTAAGGATGGATTGCACCTGAATGACATGGCTGCAGGTGTGTTGGGGGAAAGGATGGTAGCTCGTTTAGAGAATCTTTTAAACTAGGCAAAGGGGGAGGGTCAGTTAGAACACAATAGAACAGAGAGATCAGTCTCTGTATATGTCAATCCTATAGTATCTCAAGGAAGGAATGACTTAAGAAATGGCACATTAGAAAGTATGAAGGAAAGCATACCAAGTAGCAGCAAAAAGCACATTAAAATTAAATGTATGACAACAAATGCAAGAAGCATGACGAGTAAAATGGGGGAGCTGGAGCTCTTAGTTGCAGGAGTGGACTATGACATTATCATTATAACTGAAACTTGGTGGGATTATTCATGCGACTGGGCAGTTAACTTAGAGGGGTATACTTTATTAAGGAGGGACAGGGATAATAAAAGGGGTGGAGGAATCTGCATGTATATTAAACCTAACCTTAAACCTACAATAAGGGAAAATATTTATGATACAGGTGAAAAATCCTAAAAAAATATTACTTGGAACATGCTACAAGCCCCCTAACATTAGTGACCTGGAGGAAACTCAACTACTTGTGCAAATAGGTAAGGCTGCTAATAACAGTGCTGTAATTATGGGAGATTTTAACTACCCTGATATAAACTGGGCCAACAGAACTAGTAATTCATTGGAGTTACAGAGAAAAGCATACACTTGGGTTGCACTCCTAGGTCAAATTACGAAATAGTTGCAAGTAATAATCACTTAGTTGCTGATCCAAGATTGGAATGTGGTCATTAGATGGAGTAACTCTCTCATTAAGACTTATCAAAAATTACAATTTCAGTTATCTGAGTTATCCTGCATAAATTTATAAGTGTGTTTGAGAGTGAATGCATGGGACCCTAGCCCAATACGCTGAAGTGAATAATTTACATGAGAACCGAGTGTGTGAGGACGTGTTTGGCCGAGATACGGCACGACTAATATAATTCAGTTTCAACTGAGTCCACGCTACTCACACCTGACTGATACCTTACCCATTTAAACACCGCACGGCTGTCATTTATTTAGCTCTATTAGAGCCCATGCTACAATTTACTAATCGGCACTTCACTTGCCTTACTAAGTCTAGTAATCTATATGAGAACTAAGTGGGTGACAGGTATTGGATCTAGACACTACACGACTTATGTCCATTCAGTTTCGACTGAATTTACGCTATTCACTTCTGACTGCGACTATATTTGCTTAGACGCCGCACGGCTAATGTCTGCTGAGCTAGTTGGAGCCCACGCCACAAATAGCTGACTAGGCACTTTATTTACCTTGTACTATTCACAGTGATTTGGGTTAACACTATAGTAGTGCATACCGGCTAAACAATATTGAGCTCATACAGCTCACATCTGACGGGTATTTCAATTGAGTCACAATATTGCGTGCCATCATAACGCTAATCTATTAAGCTCATATATGATAATACTCAATCAGTCATGGTTTAACTACCTGTCTAAATAAAAGTGGTCTTACCCTTTACTCTATTCTCGCACACACGTATTATTATAGAGTGTTAAGCCAACCTATCACTACCACTGGTAATTTACAAGTTATGTATAACGGTAGATAGGTATAATAGGCTTGCATGCAAGCAGGTATAACTGCTTAACTGAACCATTAATTTGCTCATTATATTTCTATATACTACAGTCGGTACTTAAGTGTGGTTTTAATGAGTTTTCCTATTTTAATTGTAAAACCCAATAAAAGTTATATTTTAATGTAGTGTCTATTCCTATTCCCACATTCCAATCTTGGATCAGCAACTAAGTGATTATTACTTGCAACTATTTCGTAATTTGACCTAGGAGTGCAACCCAAGTGTATGCTTTTCTCTGTAACTCCAATACTCATACTCATACACCATGCACCCACATCTTGCCGTACTTTAGTGGCATAATTGAAGATACAAATAGGTCTATCACACATAGGTAGTGCCATTGGTAACTTTTTTCAAATTAAAAGAACTAGTAATTCAGCTAAGGGGGGATAGATTTTTAAATGTTTTCACGGATAACTTCTTGTCACAATTAATAGAGGAGCCAACTAGAAGTAAAGCTATATTGGATTTAGTGCTATCAAACAATACAGATATAATATCAAACATAGAAGTCAAAGTACATTTGGGTAACAGTTATCATAACATGGTCACATTTGAAATCTATTTACATAAGCAGTGTCTTAAAAGTTTAAGACTTTTAATTTTAAGACAGCAAAATTCAACGATTTAAGGAAATCATTAAATAACATAAATTGGGAAAATTGATAACATTTAAAACTTTGTTAATTAAATATACATATCAACAAATACCATATGGTTATAAAAATAAAAAATCCAAGCCAATGTGGCTAAATAAAAATGTGTTAAGAGAAATTAGGAAAAAGCATAGGGCATTTAAATTATACAAAGAAAATAGTACAGACTCAATATACCATATTTATAAGGAATGTAACAATGCATGCAAAAAAGCAATCAATTAGCCAAAATTGAAAATGAAAAATTAATTGCAAAGGATTCTAAGTCTAACCCTAAAAGGTTCTTTAAGTACATAAATAGGAAAAAATCTAAGAAGGACAATATAGGTACACTAAAATGCATGGAGGGTAGCATTATTAACCCCTTAACGACATGAGTCGTACAGGGTACGTCGCACACAACCTGGTCTTTAAAGACCAGCGACGTACCCTGTACGACTTTGGGGATTAAAGCAGCTGGAAGCGATCCTGATCGCTTCCAGCCACTTTACGGTTATTACAGTGATGCCTTGATATCGAGGCATCCTGCAATAACATTTTTCCCCCATCCGATGCAGAGAGAGCCACTCTGTGGCCCTCTCTGCACCGGCATCGATGGCCGCAATCGTTGGTGGGTGGGAGCTTACTGTGGGAGGCGGGTGGACGGCCATCGATGAGAAACTAAAGAGAGAGGGGGGGCGGGATCGGGGGCGGGATCGTCGGGAGCGCACACTGGAGCGCGCGCGTGCACGGGGAGGGAGCGGGTGGGCGCGTGCACAGGGAGGGAGCGGGTGGGAACCGCTACACTACAGCAAAACCATGTTATATGAGTGGCAGTAAGGGGGGATAAAATAACCCACAAAAGTAAATCTAAGGGATCTGGGAGCGGGTGGAGGATTGGTCTGGGGGGGGGGGGGGGAAGCTACACTACAGAAAAAATAAAAAAAATTAAAAAAAAAACATTTGTTTTTGCAAACAGGGTACTGGCAGACAGCTGCCAGTACCCAAGATGGCTCCCAGTAAGGTAGAGGTGGAGGGTTAGAGAGCTGTTTGGGGGGGGGGGGATCAGGGAGGTTGGGGGCTAAGGGGGGATCCTACACAGCTGCATATGTAAACATGCTATAAGTTTTTTAAAAAAATTTAAATATACCTTTTATTTTAGTACTGGCAGACTTTCTGCCAGTACTTAAGATGGCGGGGACAATTGTGGGGTGGGGGAGGGAAGGGAGCTGTTTGGGAGGGATCAGGGGGTCTGATGTGTCAGGTGGGAGGCTGATCTCTACACTAAAGCTAAAATTAACCCTGCAAGCTCCCTACAAACTACTTAATTAACCCCTTCACTGCTAGCCATAATACACGTGTGATGCGCAGCAGCATTTAGCGGCCTTCTAATTACCAGAAAGCAACGCCAAAGTCATATATGTCTGCTATTTCTGAACAGAGGGGATCCCAAAGAAGCATTTACAACCATTTATGCCATACTTGCACAAGCTGTTTGTAAATAATTTCAGTGAGAAACCTAAAATTGTGAAAAATGTTAAGTTTTTTTTTATTTGATCGCATTTAGCGGTGAAATGGTAGCATGAAATATACCAAGATGGGCCTAGATCAATACTTGGGGTTGTCTACTACACTACATTAAGGCTAAAATTAACCCTAGACGCTGTCTACATGCTCCCTAATTAACCCCTTCACTGCTGGGCATAATACACGTGTGATGCGCAGTGGCATTTAGCGGCCTTCTAATTACTAAAAAGCAACGCCAAAGTCATATATGTCTGCTATTTCTGAACAAAGGGGATCCCAGAGAAGCATTTACAACCATTTATGCCATAATTGCACAAGTTGTTTGTAAATAATTTCAGTGAGAAACCTAAAGTTTGTGAAAATATTTGGGAAAAAAGTGAACAATTTTTTTTATTTGATTGCATTTGGTGGTGAAATGGTGGCATGAAATATACCAAAATGGGCCTAGATCAATACTTTGGGATGTCTTCTAAAAAAATATATATACATGTCAAGGGTTAATCAGGGATTCCTGAAAGATATCAGCGCTAATTTTGAAAAAAAGTGGTTTGGAAATAGTAAAGTGCTACTTGTATTTATGGCCCTATAACTTGCAAAAAAAACCAAAGAACATGTAAACATTTGGTATTTCAAAACTCAGGACAAAATTTAGAAACTATTTAGCATGGGTGTTTTTTGGTGATTGTAGATGTGTAACAGATTGTGGGGTCAAAGTTAGAAAAAGTGTGTTTTTTTCCATTTTTTCCTAATATTTTATCATTTTTTTAAAGTAAAAATTTAATGGCGAGAAAAACGGTATATAATATGTATGGGTACAGTAAATGAGTAAGAGGAAAATTACAGCTAAACACAAACACCGCAGAAATTTAAAAATAGCCCTGGTCCTTCAGGGAAAGAAATTGAAAAATGGCCTTGGTCCTTGATGGGGTTAATAGTGACAGGGAGAAGGCTGAGGTACTAAACCAGTTATTTTCTACAGTATACACAAGAGAGGAACCAATGGAGAATACGTTGGAACAAACTAGAACATGCCAGCCCATACCATTAACTGGGTTATGTATAGAGGATATCAGGAAAAAACGGGATAATATTAAGGTAAATAAAACTCTAGGCCCAGATGAAATTCACCCAAGGGTGTTAAGGGAACTGTTATAGACAAATCTCTACTCTTAATTTTTCAAGACTCATTATCCTCAGGCATGGTCCCCCAGGATTGGCGTAAAACTGATGTGGTGCCACTCTTCAAAAAGGGAAGCAGGGATGATCCAGGAAGCTATAGACCATTTAGTCTGACATTAATAGTGGGAAAGATATTTGAAGGGATTATAAGGGATTTTATTGATGAGCATATTCGTGTAAACAAGATTATGAGTTTAAATCAGCATGATTTTATGAGAAATAGATCATGTCAAACTAATCTAATTAGATTCTATGAGAAAGTAAGTAAAAATATAGATAAAGAGGAATCAGTTGATGTGATATAATTAGATTTTGCAAAGGCGTTTGATACAGTGCCAATGCACAAAATTAAGGGAATGGGAATAGCTGAAAATGTTAGCTCATGGATAAATAACTGGATAAAAGATAGGGAGCAACGAGTAGTAGTGAATGGATCGTATGAAAACAAACAGACAGAAGGAATATTCCGGAAAGCAGTCTCAATCCATGTGGGTAAAAAACGATCCTTTATTCTTAAACAATTAAAAAATGATGAAGACAGTTCATAACAGGGTGCAAATCGTTGACAGATCTTACCCGTTTTGGCTAGTGCCGTATTCATAGACCTACTGAGCGCTAAGTCAACCTACTTTAAAAAGGGGCTGGTTTACAGCCATTGGACAGGAAATCAACAATCAATTGTTTATTAAAGTGACTACACCTCATATATAAATTACTGATGTGGGAATGCTAGATATAAGTAAATAATTTCCAACTTAGAATTCATTAGATACACTTATTTACACTGAAATTAAATACTGTTATAAAACAGATGCTAAAATTCAAATGCAAGAATTTAATAATTGTTCAAAAATTAGGGAAAGAATAGATATATGTACAGATTATTCTATTGTATTCACTCGCTATCATTAGCTAAAAAGCTAAGCTTAGAGTAAGTACTTTAGTATTGTTATATCCTCTCTGACTACAGCTTTCCAAAACCTGGTGCATATTTTAGCATTACAGATGATTAAATAAAAAGATTTTTTTATATAAACTCTCTCTGTGCAAAAAAGAAATCACAAAGACAAGGGCGCCACCTCATGTGATACAGTTTGGACAAATGTGGAATAAATTAATACAAATTTATACTCACAAGTGAAGCAACACTCTGTGCTGATAGAGGCAGAATGGGAGTTCACAGTGTCATAGTTCACTGGAAAAGGCAGTGCAGCAAGTCACTCCAGGGTAGGATATACTTCAATCAAGCTCAGACTCTCAGCAAAGAGTTAAAATACCATAATTTAATGGTGAATAAAATACAATATAAAAAGTCACATGTGTGACACAAACAATGGATAAAAAGCAACGCGTTTCTCAGATCTCTGTCTGAGGAAAGATCTTGCTGCTATTCGGCTTTTAACCAACTTTATTTATACTCTGTCACTAAACACCGCCACTATACTAAAATGTTTAACCCCTATCCCGCCGTTATCAGACCCCGCCGCAACTGTAATAAAGTTATTAACCCCTATCCCGCCGCTCCCGGACCCCGCCGCAACTGTAATAAATTTATTAACCCCTATCCCACCGCTCCCAGACCCTGCCACAACTGTAATAAAGTTATTAACCCCTATCCCGCCGCTCCCAGACCCCGCCGCAACTGTAATAAAGTTATTAACCCCTATCCCGCCGCTCACGGACCCCGCCGCCACTAAATAAATGTATTAACTCCTAAACCTCTGGCCTCCCACATCACTACCATTAACCAAACCTATTAACCCCTAAACCACCAGCCCCCCACATCGCCATAAACGAAATTAAGCTATTAACCCCTAAACCTAACAATCCGCTAACTTTACATTAAAATTACCACATCCCTATCTTAAAATAAATTAAAACTTACCTGTAGCATTAAAATAAACTATTTTTAAACTATTAATTAACCTACCCTAACTTTTATACTACAATTACATTAATCTAGCAATTAAATTAACTATATTACATATTAAAAAAAACTAACCCTACTCAAATTATTTAAATCTACTATTAAAAATTACTAAATTACAAAAAAAATAAACGCTAAGTTACAAAAATAAAAAAACACTAAATTACGAGAGAAAAAAACCACAGTATCAAAAATAAAAACGAATTACACCTAATCTAATAGCCCTATCAAAATAAAAAGCCCCCTCAAAATAAAAAAAAAACCCTAGCCTACAATAAACTACCAATGGCCATTAAAAGGGCCTTTTGTGGGGCATTGCCCCAAAGAAATCAGCTCTTTTACCTGTAAAAAAAAACACAAAGAGCTGATTTCTTTGGGGCAATGCCCCACAAAAGGCCCTTTTAAGGGCCATTGGTAGTTTATTTTAGGCTAGGTTTTTTTTTATTTTGGGGGGCTTTAAAAATATTTTATTTTAATTCTACAGGTAAGTTTTAATTTATGTTAAGATAGGGATGTGGTAATTTTAATGTAAAGTTAGCGGGTTGTTAGGTTTAGGGGTTAAAAGCTTAATTTATTTTATGGCGATCTGGGGGGCTGGCGGTTTAGGGGTAAATAGGTTTAGTTAATGGTAGTAATGTGGTGTGGGAGGCCAGAGGTTTAGGGGTTAATACGTTTATTTAGTGACGGCGGGATAGGGGTTAATACATTTATTTAGTTGCGGTGGTGTCTGGGAGCGGCGGAATAGGGGTTAATAACTTTTATTTAGGTAGCAGCAATGTCGGAGTGGCAGATTAGGGGTGTTTAAACTCGGGGGTTATGTTAGGGTGTTAGGTGTAAACGTTATTGGTTTTCTACCATATAAATCAAAGGGATATCTGGCAGCATCGAACATAAGCTTTCACTGCTTTCAGATTCCCATTGATTCCTATGGCATCCGCAGCCTCCAGGGTGGTGGATTGAAAACCAGGTATGCTGGGCCAGAATAGCCGCGAGCATACCAGTTAACTATTTGATAACTTTGAAAAAGTGTCAAATAGTGCCGAATGTGTATTCGAAACATCTGTAATGACGTAAGCATCGATTTGTGTCGGATTGAGACCGGCGGATCGTATGTTACGTCACAGATTTCAACTTTTGCCGGTCTGTAGGGTTTGATAACTAGGTCCAATCAAGCTCGCCATAATTATGCTGCGGAATTCCAGCATATTTGCTGTTGACGGCTTGATAAATATCCCCCATAATCTCCTGCAACGGAAACGTTTTTTCACTGTAAGAGCAAAAAAATTGTGGAGCTCAATTTTAGTATTTATGCAGTAAAACATTTTGTTGCAGATATTTTTGTCATTAATTTGATTGTATTATTTTAGAATGCATCCCTTTTGTTTCTTTTTTAATAGAGAAATATAAAACCAAAGAAAATAATGAAGACAAATAAAAACAAACATAAAAACATTCTATGGAATTATAACTTCTATTACTGTACGTTACAGAAGCATGCTGTCTCAAAGGAAATAATGCATCTTTCAAGCCATCTGGAATACTGCACTGCAGAAACTTTTATGACTGCATTTTGTATATTTATCTTGGTCATTTTTATCTATATTATCAAAGAAATGTATCACAGTTTTCTTGCTGATATTCAATGTAAAATTGAAGCAATATAAGTTATGTATTTCAAAAATAAGTATTATATAAGTATTATTTTGAAATAATATAAAAAAATATTGTCTCTCTCTCTCTTTCTCTCTCTCTCTCTCTCTCTCTCTCTCTCTCTCTCTCTCTCTCTCTCTCACTCTCTCCCACTCACATATATATATATATACACAGTACTGTGCAAATGTCTTAGGCCACCATTAGATTTGTTGTTTTAGCAAAGTATTAATGACCATTCATATTTAGTTTTTGTTGTCTTTATTAAGATACAAACGGAAAATACAGGAAACAAAATATAATAAAACACAATTTTCAGAACAAAATGGTTTCTTCAGGCAAAAGTCAGTATTTAGTGTTACCTCCCTTGGCACTAAGCACATCTTGAACTCTTGTGGGGAGACTGCCCTGAAGTTTTCTGAAGTAATCCTCTGGTATATTATACCAGACTTCTTTCCACACTTCCCAGAGTTCTTCTTTAGATTTAGGTTGTCTTGTATTTCTTTCTCTGTCCAGGTGATCCCATACTGCCTCTATAATATTCAGGTCTGGATTCTGTGGAGGCCAGTCCATATCTGTAAGTGTTTTATCAGCTGCATTTCTCTACAAATATAATTTCACTGCATTAGCATTCTGCTTGGGATCGTTATCATGCTAAAAAAATAAACCCATTCCCAATCAGGCACTTTCCAGAAGGAATGGCATGATGAATTAACACCTGTCTGTACGTTTCAGCATTCATAATCCCTTCAATTTGGACAATATCGTCAACACCACTGGCAGAAATGCAGCCCCAACCCAGACCCTCCAACATGTTTCACTGAAGGCCGCAAGCACTCATTATTCTATCTCTCTCCAAGGGACAGTCTATACATTAGTCATCTTAAAGTCTTACCTTAGGTTAAGCTGCAAATATCACCCTGCACCCCTTTCTATATCATTCAGCAGGAACAGTAAAAAAAGTTATTTTAAAATTAATACTGTTTCTAGCCACTTTGAAATGGCTGCCAAGCTCTGCCCACTAATGACATCGCAATCAGGGCTGCATATGGTGTCCAATCACAAAAGGCTCACTAGTTGTATTCAGCAGCCTTTCAATGCTATTCAGCAGACTTCCTATATGCAACCCTGATCATGATGTCATCAGTGGGCAGAGCTTGGCAGCCATTTCAAGTGGCCAGAAAAATAATCATTTTAAAATAACTTACTCCTGCTGCATGATATAGAAAGGGGTGCGGGAGGATATTTGCAGCTTAATCAAATGTAAGACTGGTGTAGACTATACTTTTAATACAATCAGTGAGGCCAAAAAGAAAACACTTCACAGACTGATATATAACATTATTGCGTTTATTTGAGGTTAGTCTAATTATGTTGGTACATTCACAATAGAATCAAATCAGAATGTTAGAGGTTCAAATTAGAGATGGGTGAATGTTTGCAACATTTGAAAAATTAAACAGATTTTAACACATTTGTTCATTGAATGTACAACATTCTAAAATATAATGCTGTCTTTAAATGTAACATTCAATTTACATTTATCTAACTAGAATATTGCACAATTCAAATAGAATTATGCAATATTAGAATTAAAAACATTTGAATCAATATATTTGTATTAGTATTTCTAATGCTATTTTTAAATGTAATATTCAAATTATGCAATATTCGAAAAATAAAAAATGAAATCAATATATTTCTTTCTATTATGTATCAAATTACTAAATTCCCTACCACATGAACTATTAAACTTCTGGGGCCCCATCTGATATGCTGCGTCGCCAGCAAAAGCCGGCGACGCCAGAATTTATGCGATTTTGGTATTACATAAACGGCGTAGCATACAAGTTGCGCGCGTATATTTCAGCCTTCGCCCTATTTTTTTTACCCATAGACTGACATAGAAAAGACGCGTAATTTGGTATCCAATATACAGCGTAAGGACTTACGAGCGCAGAATTCAGAAAATCTACCATATTCAATGCAGGCGCAGCAACCCTTGCACTGACTAAAAAAGCAACGTAACTCCCTGGAAGCCTTAACAAACACATACATTTAAGCAGCATCTCAAGGTTAAAGGGACAGTATACCTATGATATTGCTTTTTTTTTTTTTTTTTTTTTTTTTTATTTGAAATAGTTTGAAGCCACAACATAATCAAATGGATTGAGCTTGTAGGTACTTTATCACATTGTGTACATATACTTGCTTATTTACTTTAATTTGTATTACCCTCATCTCTTTAGAACCCCATGGAGTGTAATTTATTCTAATGCTAACACAGCTTGGCACTGATGCCAAAATATATAAAGGGAGACTCAAGTCCAAAGAAAACCTTCTTCTTTTAAATAGGGCATGTTATTTCTAACTACTTTCAGATTTTATTATAACACTTGCTTTGTTCTCTTGGTATTCTTAGTTTAAAGCAAAACCTAGGATGGCTCATATGATAATTTCTAATATCTTCTTGAAGGCTGCCTCTTTGCAATTGTGCCAAACCAATCACAGGCACCACAACCTCTCACCTGCAGACTTAAAACACCTGATAATGCCCACCCTATGAGTAACATCACTACTATATATACCAATGTGTCAATTTATATTGGATGTGAGATACATTGATTTACATCTCAGAAGTGAATATTACTATATGTACCCTTCAGAAACAACTATTGTGGATGTGAGTTATAGTACAAGAACATGTCATAAACAGGATAATATTACCTTTTTTGGGCCATTTCCACACAGGCCTTATTAAATGTTTTAACAATATTACTGTACTAAAACGCACCTCACATGGATGTGGATGAAAATTATAAGGTAAATAACAGAGGACAAGATTTATGGTGAACTATAAGAATATTTCTTTATTTTTAGGCTTCTTGGATGAGGGGGCTGAGGTGACTGTAGTGGATTTCCTTGTTCTCCTGGTTTGAGATGATTCAGATGTTTCTGCTGGAGTGCTGGCCACAGATTATAGGCTGGAGGCAGTGTCCTGCTGGTGTGTAAAGTGCTCAACCAACACACCCAAGAGTTGATTTTGTTCCCGCCATCTATTGTCCATCTGCATATCAGACAGAATTTGCATCATCTGTGACTGGTTTTGAACAATTCCACTTAATGATGCTGCCATGTCCCTCTGCAGCTCTATGCTATGTTTGTGTAACCTCTCTTGGCTCCTGTGAAAGCTCTCTTGGCCTCTTTGTCTGCTTTCGCAGCTTGTTATGAGCCTCCTCTGGAGTGCAATGTATTCCTCACCCAGGGGAGAATACAAAGCATCCACAGGCTCTTGAGGAGTAGGGCTTCTAGGTGATTAAGATGCAATTTCAGCTGCATCTGCTGGTTCCTGTGGGACATTTTCAGCTGCATCTGCTGGTGCTTGAGGTGCAGGTTCAGCTGCATCTGCTGGTTGCTGTGGGACATTTTCAGCTGCATCTGCTGGTGCTTGAGGTGCAGGTTCAGCTGCATCTGCTGGTGCTTGGGTGACATTTTCAGCTGCATCTGCTGCTGCTTGAGTACTTTCAGCTATATGTTCTTCTGCATATGGTGGTGCTCTCCCAAGTGAAGAGGATGGTGGTGCTCTCCCAAGTGAAGAGGATGGTGGAGCTCTCAGGGTGGATTGATAGTCCCACTGATGACCAGTGTGTGACCACTCAGCCTGTCCAGTTGGCACTTCTTGTGGCATAGCCTGTGTGTAAAAGCCATGACTGCCCTGAGATTGTGTTGGGGGGATAAATAAATGGACACTTTGTGGCTGTCTTGGCTCCCCTTCACTTCTGGGTCCTCAACTGAAGCCACCCAACCCTGCTCATGCCTGGGAGCATAATGTTCACGTGGTTGCCTGAAGACTGGTGGTGGTGGCTACATGCCTGTGACTGGTGGTGGTGGTGGAGGTGGTGGCATGCCTGTGTGCATCTTCATGACAGGAGGTTCTGTGGAGGAGTCAAATGATGAGAGGGATTTGTACAGTCAGATATATGTCCATGTGGGCATACAATGTACATTGATACATCCTATGGCCTATACTGATTCTCATGTCAAACTCTATAACATTCATGTGCACATTGTGATTTGTGATATGATGGGTTTTAATATGCGCAGTATACAGGTATGTGTTTCATACAATAGTTATGTGTACATGTCAATGATGGAGAAAATGTGTTCTTTAAGTGACACTATGGTCACACAATTTACTTTAGCCTGATATAGGCACTGAACCTGCTTTCTTGAGCTAAAAGTATTGTAATGGCTATAGTGTCCATTTACTGAAAACTCTACATGTGGCTTGTGGCCTGTGTTACTCTGAAACATGTTAGTATTGCACTATTCCACCTCATATCATGAATTGCATTGTGTTAAGTAGCATTAATGTCAAATATAATTGTAGATGTTTTTGTTAGTAGGTCAAATACCATGCTCCTCATTGTGTACATGAATGTGTGACATTAAAGGATGTTATATCTCAAATACATATAATACTGGTGTGTGGGATGTTACTCACCAGCATGATGTGCTGTGGTTGCAGCCCTTGAGTGATGAGCCCCTGGAGGTCCACGGATTGCTGTGATACTCAAGAACCTGCTTATCATCTCCTGCCAGGTGTTGTATTCTATGTCCAGGGGTGGACCATCGCCTGTTCCCCTCTGGTGCATGGCTTCCTGCCCCATCTTTTCTTTCACCCACCTCTTGCAGTCATTCCACCGCTTTTTAAGCCCATAAATAGTCCTCCTCTGCGGGGCCACACTGTTGACGGCATCCTCTACCACCAACCATGCTGTTTTACGCCTTTTGGCAATGCCTTTGCCCTTCTCCTGGCCAAAGAGGGTACTGCGATTGTCCATGATGGCCTGGACTAGGGCAACATTCTCATTGAATGAGAAGTTTGGACATCTCTTCCTCTCATCCTCTGTGGACAACTGGCTTGCTCCCTGTGATGTCCCTGGTGTGGGTTCCTCCCTATCCTCTCCCTCCTCCCCCCTTCTGTCCCCATGTGCACCCTCTGTCCCTCTTCTAGATGTGCCTGGTCTCTGGGGCTCTTGGGCATCTCCCCTCCCATCATCCCTTCTAGCTCTCCCTCTCCCCACTCCACTTACTCCCTGACGGGGACCCCACTGCTCCTCCTGTCCTCTCCAATACTCCTCTCCCTGCCACTCCTCTCCCCTCCTCCCCTCTGCCCTACCTCTCCCTGCCTTCCTCACACTACACACACTCGCACACTCACACTCACACTCACTCCCAGTTCAATCACACACAATCACAACCAAACACTCAGCCTATCACACTGTAAAATTGAAATAAAATGTGTGAGGTGTTTGAAAAAAAAGTGTGGTGTATTGGTATATGTATGTATGCAATATGTGTGCAATATGTAAAAATATGTGTAAGTGTACAAGCTTAATCAACCAACAATGCAACCTAACTCCTCTGTTTGCGCCTCTCTTTCTACTCTGACTAATCCTCCACTCCACTGTAGTGTGCTGTAGCTAATTCTGAACATACGAAAAGCTAAGTAACATTAAAAAACTGGAAATAACCTTTGACTGCCGAATTTTAATGGATTTTCGTTTTTTATCAACATTCAATTGTCCAAAATAAATGTCCAGGACTATTTGTTCTATGAAACAAATTGCACTTTCACCACATTCGCACACCCCTAGTTCAAATATCAGAAATACCAGCTCAGTTTATCCTAAGGGGCCAATTTATCAAGGGCTGAATAGCCCCTGATGCCCCTTTTTCCATGCGATCCTTCAGGCTCACCGGAAACAGCACATATGACATATTAACTGGTCCGCCGCCTCTGAGGCTTCGGACATCAATCTGCCCAATCCTATATGATTGGGTTGATTGACACCCCCTGCTAGTGGCTGATTGGCCACAAATCTGCAGGGGGTGGCATTGCACAAGCAGCTCACCAGAACTGCTTGTACAATGTTAAATGCCGACAGCATACGCTGTCGGCATTCAGCAATGTCTGTCGGTCATGATCCACTGAGCGGATCATGTCAGACAGACATTTGATAAATCGGTCCCTAAATCTAAATTTATCACAATTAAGTTAGTTAATGGGACATTTTACACTAGATTTTTGTTTGCAGAAATGTTTTGTAGATGATCAATTTATACAGCACATCAGGTGGAGTGTTTGTAAAAAGGTATAGTTTTGCTAATTTTTTAAGAAAATTGTGCTGATTTCCAGACTCCTAACCAAGCTCCTCAGTGCCAAATGTATACATACGTTTACAGACTTCTGCTGGCTCCTGTTTGTTATCTGTCTTTTCATATGTAGGGGAGGGGGGCAGTGTCTGCTCTTATTGTTTCCCTAGCCCCTTTCAGTGGGTGTCCCAGACTACCTCATCAACAGTGGTAAATTGGGAGCTTGTAAGTAAGGTTTTATACTGGATTTTTAGATCATTGTCTGTGCATATTCTCCTTTATAGTAGTATTTATTGCATGCAGTTATATGAAAATTGGTGTATACTGCTCCTTTAAGATTAATTATTATTATAAGTTGTAACTAACCATTTAAATGGAAAATCAAACATTTCCCATCATCAGAGCATAAGCTAATTTACATCTGTCAGTAACTGGTAACAGCAGAGGAGACCAGGAACATGTATTCACCTAGGCTTTTCAAGAGGTATATCCATCAACAGCTATTGATTTGCAGAACCTTGTAAATTGTGCTAACAAAATAACAGTGTTACAAGATTTTATATATATATTTTTTTTTTTAATAATATATTTTATTGAGGTTATAAAATAAGCAATACAAGCAAGTCATTGCACAAAAACGTCGAACAAAGCACAAAATTAGCAGTTAAGTAATCGTCATAGAACAATGTTCTTTAACATACAAGTTTCTTGAAGATATAAATACATTTTAAGCGATAAACCTCAGTTTTCTGGTATAAAGTGACCTCCTGAAGTATAATTATATATAATATGGAGTTAAGTTGTTTCCCCCAAAGAACTAACGAGGCCTCTCTTGGACCTCCTGGACTGCATTATAAACATGCTGGGGGGCTGTAAGGAGGAGATAAAATAACTAATAGGCCACTCTTGGGCCTAAGGACTGAAATAATATAATAACTGTATGAAAAGATACATTTTAAGCAATGAACCTCAGTTTTCTGGTATAAAGTGACCTCCTGAAATATAATTATATACAATATGGAGTTAAGTTGTGTCCCCCAAAGAACTAACGAGGCTTCTCTTGGACCTCCTGGACTGCATTATAAACATGCTGGGGGGCTTTAAGGAGGAGATAAAATGAAATAACAAATAGGCCACTTTTGGGCCTGAGGACTGAAATAAGATAATGACTTTATATAAAACAACTAATATACTGATATAAATAAAAAATATAAGTGCATATAGCTCCAGAGGGGACACTTCTAATGAAACAGCAACATGCCTGTCTTGTAATATCCCCTCACATATTCAGAACAAATAATACAAACATTAAGGGAAGTGCTGACTTAGTTTAAAGTCACATATAAAGGGTGTTGCCACGGTCTTTAGATCTAAAATTTTCTCTTTATATTCAGAACATATGAGGATGAAAGTTAGCTATTACCCCATGTCAGCTAAAACACGGGAATTAGTCGGCAACCCTCAATGCACCATCATAATATGGACTCCTGGAGACCCGCCTCTCGGCTGCAGACAGCAGGTTCCCAGGTTGGTCCCTAAAAGATAAGTTCTGACCCCAAGAATGGAAAAGTAGCCTCAGCTATCAAAGACTCATTTGTCCTGAGAGGGTTAGGGGGTGTAACTGGGTAATATAAGAACATAGTAAATACCAATCCAATATTGAAAGGGGTTACTCTCTTCTATAGAGTTGTGCATTTAATGTATACATTGCAGCAGTAAAGACCTCTCTCAAAAGTAACTAACACTATACATATTAATTAAAGCATGAGAAAAGATGTAGATTAGTGTTGGTGACTTGGATCATAGAGAAAAAGGGGTTGTTAGCTCTTATCGATTAGTATTACAATAGGTGTCTAAAACATATAGCTTACCACTGAACCCACAAGATATCACAGGGTACATATTAGCACAAACATTTCCTTGTGAGTAAAAAATGATGTTAGGGTTGGCTTTGTACATAATATTTATACTGACTTATTTTATACAGCTGAGATAGGTAAAATATCTCCCTGCAAGCATATCTTCTGTTTAGACCTGCCACCCTAACACTTATGCAAGAAATCTAAGCATGCAATAACATTGTTCAGTATACTAACTAAGCCCCGGTATTGACTCTGACCATATCCATACTATTTAAACGGACAGAATAGGTTAGTACACAAACTTTAAGACTTTTAGGAGGGCACCATCCCTTATGTCAGAGCTGTATAGTAGACAGAGGATCTTATTCACAGGAGACTCCTAGGTTATCAGAAGGAGCTTCGTCATTATAAAAGACTCCGGGGAGGGACCCCTGACAATTACAAAATATACTGACATCTTTGGAAAGTGTATTGTCCCTTTATATATTAAAATATTGTACAGATGGGTAGAGTATCGGAGGAGGGCAATCTGAGCGACTGTGAATTACATTACGGGATAGAAAGCAAACAGCGTGTACAGTCTACCCAGACTTTATGTAATGTGAATGGTTGTGGATTCAAAAACAGCATCAATAATTGCCAGGTCTTATGCATTAATGAAGTTTTGTCTCCAATACAATTTAACTTAACTAGCAGGGCAGTTCTTATGTGCTAAGTAATAATGTTGGTGTAAAGACCAGAGTCCCAAGCTAGAAGATCAGTCTGGTAGGGAAAGGCTCTATCCTACCCCTGTTTTCAGTAGTCGGCTAGCTGGAAGAAATTGGTGTAGCCAGAAACAGGACCATCGCTTCTGAGGAGCGCAGCTATCACAGCTCTCCATCTGATCTGATGTAAGTATCTCGCATAGCTGATCCAAGGTTTGCAGCCGATCTTGTAAGTCCCAGGGTTGAGCAGAGCGTTGCAGTGGCTTTATTCGTTGTCTATTCAGACTGAATACTTTGCCCAATATAAGCCGCTTTACCAGAGTCAGAGGAATCGTTCTGAACAGACTCAGCTCCGTTATCTTCTACAGCCACGGAACTCGGCACCAGGGGTGTCAAGTAGTCTCCATCTACAGGGTCAGTTATGGCTGCGGGAGAGTGACCACCCTGCCTGGGTGTTAGAGCAAGGTGTGGTAAAGGCTGCTTAGCAGAATTTCGCTCTGGTGGTGTTATTGTATGCATCCGTTTCTCTCTAGCGGCCTTGCACATCTGTGATAGTGCCCCAAAGCTGTTCACAATGAGATCTGCCAGGCTCCGGTAATGCATATCAAGTAGTTCAGCTATTGAATCCTCAAATTGCTGCAACTTCAGTGTCATATTGCTGTTAATGAGGCAAAGTGTACAAGATATAAAAGTATATCCCCAAGAGTAGATATGTTGTTAGGTAAAGAAAGGAAAGGACAGCTTTCAAAGCTGCTATACCCGGATAACCGGGGGGGTTAGGTGTAGGTCAGACCCGCTTCAAGGCCTCCACTGCGCACCTCACCATTCCAGTACTTCAGGGCAGAAGGTGGCTTCGCATTTTAGATCAAACTGTGTAGCATAAGTTACTGTATCAGAATAGATGTGTTTCAATCCTAGATGGAGCCATAGTTAAGCAATATTCAGTGGATAGATATGCCCAACTCTTCAGCTGCTGAAATAAGCGACCATCATGGCTGCCGCCCGGAAGCATCCCCCGATTTTATATTTTTTATTTATATTGCAATGCAGTGCTTAACTGCTGAAAAATGTTTTTAACCCCTTAATGACCACATCACTTTTCCATTTTCTGTCCGTTTGGGACCAAGGCTATTTTTACATTTTTGAGGTGTTTGTGTTTAGCTGTAATTTTCCTCTTACTCATTTACTGTACCCACACATATTATATACCATTTTTCTCGCCATTAAATGGACTTTCTAAAGATACCATTATTTTCATCATATCTTATAATTTACTATAAAAAAAATTATAAAATATGAGGAAAAATTGGAAAAAAAACACACTTTTTCTAACTTTGACCCCCAAAATCTGTTACACATCTACAACCACCAAAAAACACCCATGCTAAATAGTTTCTAAATTTTGTCCTGAGTTTAGAAATACCCAATGTTTACATGTTCTTTGCTTTTTTTGTAAACTATAGGGCCATAAATACAAGTAGCACTTTGCTATTTCCAAACCATTTCTTTTCAAAATTAGCGATAGTTACATTAGAGCACTGATATCTTTCAGGAATCTCTGAATATCCATTGACATGTATATATTTTTTTTTAGTAGACAACCCAAAGTATTGATCTAGGCCCATTTTGGTATATTTCATGCCACCATTTCACCGCCAAATGCAATCAAATAGAAAAAATTGTTCACTTTTCACAAATTTTTTCACAAACTTTTGGTTTCTAACTTAAATTATTTACAAACAGCTTGTGCAATTATGGCATAAATGGTTGTAAATTCTTCTCTGGGATCCCCTTTGTTCAGAAATAGCAGACATATATGACTTTGGTGTTGCTTTTTGGTAATTAGAAGGCCGCTAAATGCCACTGCGCACCACACGTGTATTATGCCCAGCAGTGAAGGGGTTAATTAGGGAGCATGTAGGGAGCTTTTTGGGGTAGTTTTAGCTTTAGTGTAGTGTAGTAGACAACCCCAAGTATTGATCTAGGCCAATTTTGGTATATTTCATGCCACCATTTCACCGCTAAATGCGATCAAATTAAAAGAAACGTTAATTTTTTCTCAATTTTAGGTTTCTCACTGAAATTATTTACAAACACCTTCTGCAATTATGGCACAAATGGTTGTAAATGCTTCTCTGGGATCCCCTTTGTTCAGAAATAGCAGACATATATGGCTTTGGCATTGCTTTTTGGTAATTAGAAGGCCTCTAAATGCCGCTGCGCATCACACGTGTATTATGGCTAGCAGTGAAGGGGTTAATTATGTAGCTTGTAGGGAGCTTGCATGGTTAATTTTAGCTTTAGTGTAGAGCTCAGCCTCCCACCTGAAACATCAGACCCCCTGATCCCTCCCAAACAGCTCTCTTCCCTCCCCCACCCCACAATTGTCCCCGCCATCTTAAGTACTGGCAGAAACTCTGCCAGTACTAAAATAAAAGGTATTTGGCCCTTTTTAAAAAAAAAAAAAAAGCATATTTACATATGCTGATGTGTAGGATCCCCCCTTAGACCCCAACCTCACTGATCCCCCACCATACTGCTCTCTAACCCTTCCCCTCTGCAATAATGGGCGCCATCTTGGGTACTGGCAGCTGTCTGCCAGTACCCAGTTTTGTAACAAAATGAGCCTTTTTTTTTTTTAAATTCCCTTTTCTGTAGTGTAGCTTTCCCCCCCCACCGAGACCAACCCCCAACCCCTTCCAAAACCCTTAGATTGCATTTAAGTTTTTTTTTTTTTTACTTTTTAACTTTTTTTTTTCTGTAGTGTAGCGGTTCCCACCCGCTCCCGCCCCGTGCACGCGCCCGCCCACCACCCCCGTGCACGCGCGCGCTCCCGTGCGCGCCCCCGTAGCTCCCGCCCCCCCCGATCCCGCCCCCCTCCACTCCACATAGCGCACCGATGGCCGCCACCCGCCTCCCACGTAAGCTCCCACCCACCAACGATACCGGCCATCGATGTCCGGTGCAGAGAGGGCCACAGAGTGGCTCTCTCTGCATCGGATGGCCAAGGGGGGTTATTGCAGGATGCCTCCATATCGAGGCATCACTGCAATAACCGGAAAGCAGCTGGAAGCGAGCAGGATCGCTTCCAGCTGCTTTCCACACCGAGGACGTGCAGGGTACGTTCTCAGGCATTAACTGCCTTTTTTTTGAGGACGTACCCTGCACGTCCTCGGTCGTTAAGGGGTTAAAGGTAAATATAATTTTAGTTTTTTGTTTTTAAATATAGTTAGTCATACAAATAAGCCATGTTTAACCATTTGGCCATAGAATTAGAATATTTGATCATATTTATCACACAAAGAACATAAGATAGAAAGTCAAGATTCTTGGGGTATATTTAACATGGGCCGAATGGCCCTTGTTCCCCTTCTGTCCATGCGAACCTTCAGACTCTCCGAAAACAGGAGTTAAGAAGCAGACCGCTGCTCCTAAACTCATACGCCGCCTCTGAGGCGCCGCATAGCAATCCGCCCTATCATGTACGATCAGGCTGATTGACACCCCCTGCTAGCGACCGATTGGGCACAAATCTGCAGGGGGCGGTATTGCATCAGCAGTTCACAAGAACTGCTGGTTCAATGATAAATGTTGACAGCGTATGCTGGATGTATTCTTTTTTATGTACCTCAAGGCTTCACTGACAGAGCAGGGATTAAGTTTATACTTCTAAATAATTTTATTTTATTTTTTTGTGTGTTTTCTCCTAAAACACCAACACAAATGTATTATGCTGTATTCTGGTGCTATGTTGCTTGTGCATTGCACACCATATGTCCAAATCTAAACAAAGCTTAGGCTGATCTTTATTATTAATATCTATGGTTTCAAAGTCAAGCTTTGAAGGTCATGTTTAACTTGTAAAATGCCTGAAGGCAAATGGTAAAGAAAAAGCAATTAAATCCTTTTTTTTAATAATTTGTAGAAACTGGAAATAATGCTAGGTTTAGGGCTAAATTGATTAAGCTACATTAAAAGCTTTTTTGGTTATGTGGAGCATGTTTGCAAAATGCGAATCTGATGCCACATATTTAAGAAGCAGAAACTTATTTTTCCTTTCCACCACCTCAGAGGTGCAAGATCAATCACCTTGACACTCGCTCATTCACAGTGACTTACATACCCTGTTCTAGTGCAATTGGTATACCGGAGCAGGGGATAGCATTGCACAAGAATCCTCTTGAGCAATGTTAAATTTTACTGTGTGATGCAACATAGTAATTGCAGGTGGACACGTTCACTACTTGAAAACCTGTCTGCCTGCAGGACTAGTACATTTTGCCCTTAGTCCTAAAATAAATATTCGACTAACATTGATTTTCATAGAATTCTATGTCATGTTAGAAAGTTTATAGCTTGGATTGAAATTATTAAAAGGACAGTAAACTTTTCTTTTTTTTTCAAGAAGCTTAAGTATTTAAGTACAGTTAAGTAGCTTTCAGCAACTCCATGTGCGCATATTTATCTTGAACAACATTACCACACATGCAACACATCAATGGGATCGGATGTGAGAGACACTGATAAATGACAAAATAATTATGCTCAAAAGTCAAAAAGAATAGCAGCACTCCAAAATAATAGTTACCAGTCGTTTATTGTAGCCAAAAGCACAAAGGAAGCAGCAACATTTTGGACTACATGTCCTTCATCATGCTATACCTACATCACTTCTACTTCCTCTTTTTTTTTTTTTTTTTATTATTTATATGTAAAGAACAGTAAATACATGAAAATCAAATTACATATCTTGCGCCACGCAGGGCCCAGCATACTGTATGGTACAATGAACACAAAAAAAAACACAAAAAGAGAAAATGAAACCAACACTGTAAAGATTTTATCTAAAAGTCCACGAATTAAGGTATATCAATGTACAACATCCAAAACCAAATATATACCTATAGGGTCCTTTCTTTTCCTTATCTGCTCTTTACATACTTTTTCCCCTTTCTTCCCATATTTTCAATGAACAAACTTAATCGTCATAATAAAAGATAATCTTCAAAATTTTGAAAGTCACACACACACGCAAAAAAAACCCAAAAAACCCCCCCAAAACTTTGGTCCTACCCCCCCTCCCCTCCGCCTCTACCACATACTCCTCTCAAGGCCGCGTAATCCAAGTATGTGGAAAGACATTTAATAACGTCAGTTCCGCAAAGCTCACTGAAGCTAAGAATGGGGAAAGGATCACTCTCTGAGATGCAACTGGAAAAGACAAAATAACAGGAGACCATTTCCATAGAAACTTCTTAATTCTCTTCTCAGATACATCATACAAATTATATGATTCAAAGAGAATTTGATTTTGGAGAGTTTTAAAAATCATAGAAAGTCCAGGTACATGCCTGGCTTTCCAGTTTTTAAGTATACAGGATCTTACTGCCAGAATAATTGTATTTAGGCTGTTTACAGTATTACTATTAAAAACATCTTTTAGCTGAAATAAAAAAATAATGTCCTCGGCGGAAAGGGCAATTGTAACTTTATATGATTTATTGAACCAATAGATAATTTTCAACCATAGTTGTCTAACTTTGGGGTATGACCAGAACATATGAAGTATATCCGCTCTAGTATGTGCAGAGTATGGACATAAGTTAACCACAGAGGGATACATCTTCATTAGTTTCCATGGAGAAAAATAAAAGTTGTTAATCAATTTCATATGAGATTCATTCCAAGCCACCGGCACTTTACATTTACGTATTAACTCAAAGCTCTGCTTAATTGTATCATAATTTACCGAAGGAATTAATGGTGCCCAAAATTTGCAAATATTATCCTTAACTATTAGACTCTGCTTATTCAGCATGATGTCATACATCAGAGAGATTGAAGAATCACCTGAATTAAATTTTTGTATACATAGCTTAACATCTGACCAGCCCACCAAAGATGGAGCATACCAATTCTGCTCTGATAAAAAATGGCGGATTTGAAAGTAAGCAAATAGGTTTGTTCTGGGTATTCCAAATTTGCTAAAGACCTCCTCTGCAGCTAATATTTGATGATTTTCATCTAATAATTGTCTTACATAACAGAGTCCTTTATCAGCCCAATCTTTGAATGCTCTTTGATATAAGCCCGGTAAAAAACTTGGATTGTTTAATATGGGTAGAAACTCTGACACAGAGTAATCCAGCTCTAAAATTCTACAAAATTTTTGCCAAGCCTGAACTATGTTCTTAAAGGACATGAGACAGCTTACATTCTGCGGCAGTTTCTGCACTTGCATATGTAAAAGTGCTTTTACAGAGAACGGGGCGATTAGAAAACATTCCAAGTCTATAGATTATACTAGGCTGGATCCCGAAAGCCAATCTATTGCTATTTTAGCCATAGCCGCCAGATTATATAATCTAAGATTGGGGAGAGCAAGTCCTGCTGCCCCAATATTTTGCATTAGTTTCATAAGAGCAATTCGAGGCTTCTTATTATTCCATATAAATTTATAAAAAAGTGCATTAATTGATTTCAAGTCTTTATATGGTATAAATAATGGCAAATTCTGTAACGGGTAGAGCAGACGCGGAAAGATAATAGACTTGACAAGATTAACACGAGCTGTCAGTGGCAATGGGAATGCCGTCCACAGCCGAAGGTCTATTTCAATTTTTTCAAGTAAGGGCCCAAAATTATCTTTGTACCAGAAAATAGGATTTTTATGCAAAACTAGACCAAGATATTTAATAGCATCCACTCGTTTAAATGGATCCGTATGAGTTATACTTTTTACATTATTAAAACACATCAACTCACTCTTTTCAAAATTTATCTTGTATCCAGAAAAAGAGCTAAACATTGTCAAGATTTGCAATACAGCTGGCCTCTTTATATACCCATCAAGGTGCACACCCACCAAACAGCAATTAACACTTCACATACCATGACGATCATCTATTTCTTAATGGCATATGCAAATATCCTAACATTATTTTTCTAAAATTACTCTATACAATTTAATAACTTATTCTCCATATATACAAAAGAGAGAAATTACATATTACATAGTTATTAGAGAACATCAAAATATGTCAAGGAAATCTGTCCACATTTTAAAAAAAGAATATTTTTTTTTTCTTATTTTCTTCTTTTTTTTTATTATTGGAGACACCACTCTTAATATACAACACTATTCATTTATTTTTTCTACAGAAAAACAGACAGATCATAATCTTTATCCATACCTATTGGTGCTAATGAATTTAAAGTAAAAATCCAGAATGCCTCTCTCTGTTTAAGGTGCTGCTCCCTATCGCCCCCTTGCCTACAGGGGCAAATATGCTCTAATATTTGGAATCTAAGGCCTAGATTTGGAGTTTGGCGTTAGCCGTGAAAACCAGCGTTAGAGGCTCCTAACGCTGGTTTCTTACGGACTCCGGTATTTAGAGCTTATTTACCGACACTCAAAAATCACCCAACACACAAATCTCTACCGACAGCTCAAACCCAGTAGTTAACATCTACCGACAAAATAAACATCCACGAATCACAAAACAAATATTACACAAACTACACTTACACTCATACAAACACTACACTATATTTATTTTTCAGATTTAATAATTTTTCTTCAAAATACAAAGGATAAAAGTTGCGAGATCTCGGGTGTTAGAAAAAAAACAACACAAATCCATTTTCCCATTGACTTACATTGACACACGGGAAAAGACCCTCATATAGCTACATCTAACTAATAAGATTATCACAAACATACACTCATGGATGCATACAAACAATATACACCACATTACATACACAAACAAGTTATTTATTACAAAATTAACACGATTTAGCTACTTTTTCACACAAGCTCATGACGTCACTCACTTTACGAGGAAAACCAGTCTTAGAAAAAAAAATGACCAAAATTTGGAGCCTCCATTGACTTCTATGGGGAAGACGTGCTTGTGCACGCGAAAGACAGATTTCCCTAACGCACGCAAATAGCGTAGACCTAAAAACTCCAAATACCAGCGCTAGAAAATACATGCTTTCTGCGTTAGACCCAGCTATGATAAATAGATCAAGAAATTACTATTTCCCTATGGTGGACTTAGGGATTTTACTTATTGAATATTCACAACACCATTAAATTGTTTCAGACTTTTATATTATATCAACTACAAATCAACATCACTAGTAAAAAACTTTTTTTAAAAATATTACATTTAAACGGACACAAAAATAATTCAAACTTTTCAGGATTCACAAACAGTACACAATGGGAAACACCTCTCATTTACCTTTATTATTGCATTTCATTTATTCAACTCATATGCTTGCAGCAACTGCATATCTACATAGGCTTAACACATGATCAGTCATGGATGCACATACATTACTTTTAGCATTCACTCATACATGTGCATTCAAATGATGGGGGAAAAACACATTACATTCTCTATAGGAATCACAAAACAGAACATATGGATTTTAATGTAGTTTTAACATCATGATTCCATCACAATAAACCTTTAGGAATTACGTACAAGAAGAACATCATTACACAAGATTACAGATGTCACTTTATGGAAAGGAACAACAATGCCAGACCGCTATATAGAAGTCAGCATATGTGGGACACAATCACAATATATACGTAGATGTACATAACACGCATCACCCATCGCGCAACCACAAAGCACACATTTAGATTTTATTCAGCACACAATAACAATGTAGCACAATACAACAACACAATGAGGATTTCAGAACTACATAGGCAGGTTAATAATATGATGACGTCATTAGAAGATTCAACCATACACATTACAGATTCACCACTGTACCGCCCCTTTCTGAACTTTAACACTCAATACTACAATACAACATATACGTAAATAACAGTTTGGAACAGCATTATTAGGGAGATTTGAATGGGACAATTAATAAATATTGTCAGATCGCAAATCACTTATATATATAATACTACAGATGACAGCCGGAAGTTATTCAGTATTAGTGCCATTTGAAAGGGACGCATACAATATTGACAGTTCGGCAATCACTTATATATACAATACTACAGATGGCAGACGGGAAGTTCGGAATTATTATTGCGATTTTAAAGGGACGCATACAATATTGACAGCTCGGCAATCACTTATATATACAATACTACAGATGACAGCCGGAAGTTATTCAGTATTAGTGCCATTTTAATGGGACGCATACAATATTGACATCTCGGCAATCACTTATATATATAATACTACAGATGACAGACGGGAAGTTCAGAATTATTATTGCGCTTTTAAAGGGACGCATACAATATTGACAGCTCGGCAATCACTTATATATACAATACTACAGATGACAGCCGGAAGTTATTCAGTATTAGTGCCATTTGAAAGGGACGCATACAATATTGACATCTCGGCAATCACTTATATATACAATACTACAGCTGGCAGACGGGAAGTTCGGAATTATTATTGCGATTTTCAAGGGACGCATATAATATTGACAGCTCGGCAATCACTTATATATACAATACTACAGATGACAGCCGGAAGTTATTCAGTATTAGTGCCATTTGAAAGGGACGCATACAATATTGACATCTCGGCAATCACTTATATATACAATACTACAGATGGCAGACGGGAAGTTCGGAATTATTATTGCGATTTTAAAGGGACGCATACAATATTGACATCTCGCTAATCACTTATATACAATACTACAGATGACAGTTGTTACTTTATCGTTTACAAACAATGTTGCAGCAACATTGATCGATCACATTCGATGCACATTATACACAACTATGCACTTTCATTCATGTTAGCCTGGACGTGTGCTTGTTACTATAAGATCGCGTTTAAGAAATATTGATTACGCATATGATCAAACATTACAAACATGCACTGTATGTGTGATATTTGACACTTTCACATTGAGATTCATTGGGGGAAAACAACATTTCAGCCCCCCCAAAAAAACGCCCACTGCGAAAGCATTCGCGCCGCTCACATACAAACAAGTGAATACAATTAGCAATCATTACAAACTCACTACCATTGGACTAATTGTACTATAAATCCCCCAAACAACATGGCCAATGCATCACTTGTGATCCACATCAGATCAAGTGCATACCTTGTTACGCTGTTTTGAAAGATGGATGACGATGACATGGTAGACGCTGCTGGTGCTGCTATTGGCGAACTAGCTGTTGATCGAATCAGGTAGCCTCGGTGGCACAGACTGAGACGAAGGGGTCGTCTGGTTCGAGGTCCTCGTGTCTACAGGGTGAGACCCACCTTGGAAAACATGAGCGACTTTGAGGTTTATGATAAGTATCGGCTCAATCGCGAACAGCTCATTGGCCTTTACGATCTTCTTAAACCTCATTTGGAGCCACGTATAAGAATAAGGACTACTGTTCCCGCCATGAGTAAGATGCTAAGTTGTCTTTACGTCCTGGCCTCCGGGAGTTTTCAATCCGGAGAAATGTACATGCATGGCCTGGCTCAAGGTACATTCTCTGTGGTGTTTGATAACTTTCTGGACGCCATGGTACGTATCAGTAAGCATTACATAGGATTCCCACAAAATGATGGTGATTGGAGGCGCCTGAAGCGGGAATTCTTTGATATTGCTCAATTGCCCAATGTCTTGGGAGCCATAGATTGTACCCACATTGCGCTGCCTGCTCCAATTGATGACTTGCCCTTCAGAAATCGCAAACATTTTCATAGCCTCAACGTGCAGTATGTTTGTGATGCACAGATGAGGATTATGCATGTGTGTGCAAATTTTGGAGGGGCTTGTCATGATGCCCGCATCCTCGCTCAGTCATCCCTGTGGAGACCGTTTGCGGAAAGACAAATGCCCCCTGGTTATCTCGTTGGTGAGTATTTGTGCACAACATGGTTAATTAGTTTGACAATTGCCACTGTAGTTTTAAAATGTTAGCGTAATGTTCAGCTATAGGATGCAATTTAACCATTTATTTATTTTTCCGCAAATGTCTAGTTTTAGTTCAATGCAGATATGTAGCATGTCTTACCTTAAATGCTCAGATAGAGAATGCAATGTAACCATTTAGTTTGCATTTTACACAAGGTTTGGTTTAGGAGAAATACGCATATGTAGCATGTCTTAGCTGAAATGGGAAGATATTAGCTCATGCAATTTAACCATGTCATTGTCTCTTTCCGCAAATGTTTAGTTTTAGTTCAATGCAGATATGTAGCATGTCTTACCTTTAATGCTCAGATAGAAAATGCAATGTAACCATTTAGTTTGCATTTTACACAAGGTTTGGTTTAGGAGAAATACGCATATGTAGCATGTCTTAGCTGAAATGGGAAGATATTAGCTCATGCAATTTAACCATGTCATTGTCTCTTTCCGCAAATGTTTAGTTTTAGTTCAATGCAGATATGTATAATGTCTTACCTTAAATGCTCAGATAGAGAATGCAATGTAACCATTTAGTTTGCATTTTACACAAGGTTTGGATTAGGAGAAATACGCATATGTAGCATGTCTTAGCTGAAATGGGAAGATAGAGAATAAGATTGAACTAGATTATTCTTTTAAAATACAAAAATTTGATAGTGGATTATCGTGTACAAAAACTTTTATTGGAATCAAAATACTATTTTGAGGATTCAGTTTGAATTATGTTCTGTTCATAATTTATAGGTGATTCTGGGTACATGAGCCGGCCTGGGCTTATTACCCCCTTGCGTAGCCCGACTGATGTGTCTGAGGAGCGCTACAATAGGGCTCATAAGAGAACCAGGGCGGTGGTTGAACGGATGTTTGGGCTCCTGAAGATGAGGTTCAGGTGCCTGGACCGGTCGGGAGGAGCCCTCCAGTACAACCCAAAGAAGGTGGCTAAGATCGTTGTAGCCTGTAGTGTCCTGCATAATATTGCACAGCGGGCTGGGATGCTGCAGGGCGTCCACGCACACCAAAACCTCCTCAGAGATGAGGAGGATAATCCTGTTCTAGAGGGGCCATTCCGGGACGAGGGGCTCAATGTCAGAGCAGATATCATCAACCGCCACTTTAGAAGGTAAATAATAGAAGTTAGACTGGAGTATTGTCAATAGATGTGAACTCTAGGGAAATGACAAGTAGAGAATTGTGCAAACATGTTAGGATTGTTCATCAAATGCTAAAAAAAAGTGTGTTTGCTTTCTTAATATAGGTGATTCTCTGGTCATTGGGTCCTGTAGCGAGTCTTTGCCACCTGGTTTTTAAAGAGGACATCAGCTGGTAAGTATAAATGTATGGACTGTTGCTGGCATGAATTGTACACAAATACATCATATGGCATACATTTTCAAAACTAGTATTTAGTTTACACATTACTTAAAATGTACATACTCAGAAAGGGATCCTCTAGCATAACTATCCTCTAGCATGACTGTGGTTCAATGTCACACATTAGAGGTTCGTTCTGCTCAATATGACTCATCTTCACACTTGATAGAACATAACACAAGATGCTACACACGCTTAGTAAGCTAGTGACAGAAATTTATTCTGAAATGGGGGGTGGTAGAGGGGTACAGAACTGATTCACACACTTGTAGTAATTTTTATTAAACTTTTTCTGCCATTAGGGAGCTGACTTAATCTAAAGACTGAAAGGGAAGAATTCGAAGCCTGACAGTGAAGATTGCCCAGACTGACAGTGGAAAAAGCCAAGATTGAAATTGAAGTATACCAATGGGATAATGTCTGGCATTATCTTTCCAATCTGCTGAGCTTGAAAAACATACAAAGACATGTTCACATGGTAAGTGCCAACTATTTGATAGAATAAGGCTGTGGAGGCATCCTATTGGAGACACTTAGATTATTTTCTAATTTTTAGATGGTATTTCACAGTCCTCTATTTTTGAAATGATGAATAAGGCACCTATTGAAGATCAACTGTTTACCCCTGAATTGACTTTCAAAGACCATGCATTATCCAGGTTGGTGTACCAATGCATGCTAGTGAAGAATGTTGAATATTAGTAGCTTACATACATTAGTCATATTTAGTTCATAATTAGATATTTAGGGATCACAATCAGACACTTAGATGATTTAACTTTTTTAGATGGTATTTCAGTCCTCTATTTTATGAACTGATGAATAAGACACCTATTAAAGATCAACTGTTTACCCCTGAATTGACTTTCAAAGACCATGCATTATCCAGGTTGGTGTACCAATGCATGCTAGTGAAGAATGTTGAATATTAGTAGCTTACATACATTAGTCATATTTAGTTCATAATTAGATATTTAGGGATCACAATCAGACACTTAGATGATTTAACTTTTTTAGATGGTATTTCAGTCTTCTATTTTATGAACTGATGAATAAGACACCTATTAAAGATCAACTGTTTACCCCTGAATTGACTTTCAAAGACCATGCATTATCCAGGTTGGTGTACCAATGCATGCTAGTGAAGAATGTTGAATATTAGTAGCTTACATACATTAGTCATATTTAGTTCATAATTAGATATTTAGGGATCACAATCAGACACTTAGATGATTTTACTTTTTTAGATGGTATTTCAGTCCTCTATTTTATGAACTGATGAATAAGACACCTATTGAAGATCAACTGTTTACCCCTGAATTGACTTTCAAAGACCATGCATTATCCAGGTTGGTGTACCAATGCATGCTAGTGAAGAATGTTGAATATTAGTAGCTTACATACATTAGTCATATTTAGTTCATAATTAGATATTTAGGGATCACAATCCGAAAAAGGAATACATATTATAGTTGATATAGAGGTATTTGAATGGACATGAAATATTACATTTATGTTCAGCATACATATATATTTATTATTGGAATGTGATATACATTATTATGTATAATTCGAAATTCTGATATTTAAATTTAATTTTTATTACACAATATAATGGTGTATGTTTATTTTATTTATTTTTTAATTTAAATCATAAATATCTTGATAAAATGTTGAACAAAGTTAGAGCATAGACACAAGATGATTGTAAATGTATTTTATGAATATTTGACAACGTGTGTATTAACTTTGTAAAAAAAAAAAATTTAATTTCAGATTGTCATCTGATGACTTCAAGGAATATTTTTTTGTTTTTGTTTCAAAAACTTGTTTTATTTAAAATGGTAATAATCAACATTTTATTATTAAATACACTCTTTTGAACAGATTATAATAAATATCCATATAATCTGTCAATAAAAAACAATTTGACTCCCATGACTGGTAGTTGTCTATTTGACAAGCACATGCATAAGATCAAATAAAGCATTAATTTTAGAAAATCCACTGATTCAGACAATATTAAATTAAACTATTTTTTTTAAATTAATTGGGGAGTGAGATCCATCAATGCTTTTCTTTTGAAATTCTTAGATGTTAAAATAAATTCGGATATGTAGTCAAAACGTTACATAAATTATTTTGTTTCACTTTTAAGAAGGGGAAGTGGTTCACTTACATTAAATTGACAGTGTTGTTGAATGTAAAATTAATTTTATAAGATCTTGTATCTTCCTTAGGTATCTCAAAACATTAGTTTATTACATTTATAAATGTTTACTTTTATAAATGGTAGGTCATTTAACTTCATATTTTTCACAAGCTAGTTATTGGATGCCATGTTAATAGATTTTATTTTCTAGTGGAGTCATTTAAAGGGACATTTAACTATAGTTATTAATATTATGTATTTTTTAAAATCTTACCTCTTGGGTTAGACATCACATATCTATATATAATTTTAATTCTCCTTTAGTTTCTTTTGACAATGTTAAATCAACATTCAAAATGTTTTGGTCCTTAAAGGGACATTCACAAAGTATATTGTGTCTTGATTTTTAAAAAATAATAAAATAATTTAAACATATTTAGAAAGTACTATAGAATTACATTCAGTCTTTAAATATACTTCGAAAAATATACATCAATGCACATATCTTAGTCAATTACATAAGGCATCTATGTGCAACCAACAATCAGCATCAAAATAGCCTATCTAGATATGTATTTAATCCAAGAATATATATAATTACAATCTAATGATTGAATACCAAAACATATTAAGTTGTTCAAATATTATAATCTTATCCAAAATGCATACATAACATATAGCTTAATGTCCCTCTAAGCTGAAGACTGCGAAATACATCCATTACAATATATATTTCAGTCAGTGTGTAAAACAATCCAGAAGTTAATCTAAATATGCTTTACTCATATGTTATACTAATTTAGCAAAAGGAAGGTGGCTAGGTTTATGATTTTTCAAGCATTATTGTGAAATGTCTCTTTAAAGGGACATGAACTCAAAATATAAATAAAGGGAGACAGTTACAAAAGTAATGATTTATACATTATGAATGAGTATTCTATTTTAAGCAACTTTAAAAATTGTCTCATATTATCAATGTTCCTCGTGATGTTGCTATCATTACTTTAAAAATAAAGCATTAAATAGATAATTTATTTGCTTCAGTACTCTTGACAGACCTTTTTTTTTTTGGTTGGATTAATTGATCCAACAATCATCAAGGACAACCCAGGTTTTTTTGCAAAAATTGTCCGTAATCTAAAATATCATTATTGATTTGCAAAGAAAGATAACAAGATAATTCTTAACATTTGAGAATCGGATTAAATTATAAAGTTGCTTAACATTTCATGCTCAATCTGAATCACGAACGCTAAATTTGTTTGGACAGTGTCCCTTTAAGAGATTTAAAGAGTGTATTTACTTCTCTTCTTATCTTGACATACTTTGCTTGAAAAGCATATCGAGATAGGCTCAGTAGATGAAGATTGGTGGATGCACAGAGATGCCTTATGTGATTGGCTCAACCATGTGCATTTAAATTTCTTCTGTTGAGGATATCTAAATACTAAGATAAATTGAGTTACATTTTAAAGTCTAAACATTTTTCTATCTCTACAGATCTTTTGATACAATTGTTTGTTTATAATGTCTATTTAAAAATAAAGACGCCATTGCACAATAACATATATGAGCACTTCAGACAAATACAAGCTCGAGGTTTATTTACTAATAACAAACAAACCTGTAGTTTAACATTTATAAACAGATTATACAAGTTACGGACATTATAACCTGAATTTGAACATTCAGAAATGTTGTGTGGGAAACGGATCTTGAAACACCAGATTTGCATCTTTAAACATTAGAGTCTAATGTCACGCAATAGCACACAATCAATGTGCATTATGAAATACATTTAATAGAGCAATGTCAATACTTCACAATAAGTCAACAAATTGATTTAATGAACAATAAAGACATACAATATTAAATGTGTATTTGTATTAAAGAAACAGACCGTTATTAAACCAAAAAATGTATACAACATTTAATAATGTGATAGTATTAGATTTTAAAGAGAATTTAAACATTAATATGTAACGGATCACGGATATTAAATCTGCGTCACACATATCCGCATGACAGGCCCATGAGTTACAAATAAGTCTACATGAAAAATGAAGTAACAGCACCACCATGAGGTATGTGTAAGGAAGTTACTAAGATATGAAACATTAAGGAACAGCCAATCAGAGTTCATCACACAAACACAACTTGAGTCAGGATGGTCTCACAGACATTCTAACAATATTTCAAACTTTTATCCAATCAGATGTACAGATAAATTGTCCCATTTTGCATCTCATGTTTACTTCACCATATAAAAGTCCATTACACGTTGCCATCTTTGTCAGTTCTCTAATGCCTGCAGGCAGTTATATATTTATAATATAATATAAATATTTATATTAGACAACCTAGCAGGCATGACGTCTCCCAGGTTCACCAAGCCAGAGAGTTCTGCACTGGTCCACGCCGTCAAGGACTTTTATCCCCAGCTGTTTGGGAACAAGAGGAGGTCGACAGATGCGCATGTTAAGAAGGCCCTCTGGGAGTCTATCACCAATGCGGTTCAATTGGTGTGTGATGTCCAGAGGAGCCAGGATCAAATCATGAGGAGATTCGGAGATATGAGGTTGCGCTTGACAAAAAAAGTCAACCTCATAAGGGACTGGGTACAAGCCCGTAAAAGAGGGGGCCAAAGAAAGGCCCCGCGAAAACTATACCTACTCCCTTATGAGGTGACTTTATGCAAGCTCCTCAATCTCCGGGTCCCCAAAAGATTTAGATCCTCGCCATCCTCGGCCTCCTCTTCTTCCCTCCCAGCTGCGGGATCTGAAAGTCCTGACACGGGGGCCAGGGCAGCTGCTTCTCCGTCCGGTGGCCTGGGAGGAGCTGATAGAGAATCTGAACCAGGTAACTATCCAACTTCATATAATATCTTAATATTTGATTATTTTTTTTAAAATGTGTATATAGTCAGATACTAAACCTATACAGATCTTACAACATACACTACATATGATGTTTAGATATCTGATTTTAGATTAGTGACACATGAAATAGGAATGATGTTTCTTGCGCTCTACAGAATATGCGTCACAGAGCGAAAATTGAATTGCGCATACACGTTAACATGGGTTTGCTGTAAGTGGCATTGCTTTATACATGTTGGTCAAATGACGGATGCGTAATTCAGCTTGGAATCATTGCGCAATGATCGCGAAAATTAGAATTGTGCATACACGTTAACATGGGTTTGCTGTAAGTGGCATTGCTTTATACATGTTGGTCAAATGACGGATGCGTAATTCAGCTTGGAATCATTGCGCAATGATCGCGAAAATTAGAATTGCGCATACACGTTAACATGGGTTTGCTGTAAGTGGCATTGCTTTATACATGTTGGTCAAAATGAAATGTGAATTATTATATATGTGAAGAATACAGTATTCTTATTTTCAATATTATACATAATAGAAAAAAAGCAGAATCAAAAACAAAAATAACATATGCCCATCAATTGATGAGAATGAAATAACACCAAAAAATAATTAAAGCTACAGTAAACAACACAACTGATTGAAAATAAGAGTACAGGATATATTTATCATGAATTTAATTGAGGAAACAATTAACTCATGGGACTACCAAAAGAATAATTAATAGTTTTTAATTGATTTGCTAATAATGTAAAGATTTTAAACATGGCATGATTTGTATTAATGATATCCAATCCTCATTTAATATATTACAGATCTGGATGTTGGTGCTGGATCCTCAAGCCAGGGCTTGTCACAGTATGGTATGTCTCATTTGAATTGACATTTGTCTTAGAAACATGGACAGAACATTACATACTAAATCCACATTGTTCAATATTTATATGTATCTGCAAAATGGATTAGTAAAATATTTACAAATAAGAATGAAAAAAAAATAAACAGAGGATTACATTGTAAGACTACTCTGAATTTTTATCAAATTTCAAATATCCCATCTATTCTGGATATCTTAATTTTAATGTAAGATTCTTTGAATGTCCAATTTATATTTTTCCCTTGTGTATTGCTTAATCTTATTTGTATAAATTTTTAAAAAACTCACGCACTTTTGCATATGATTTTTTTTTAAAAATATAGATTCCATTTTTGAAATTGATCACGTCATTTAAGGGACATGCCAACAAAATTTTACATTGAATGATTTGTAAACGTGATTTTATTGTTTTGTTTAAACATTTTATGAGCTACATTGGTTCAGTCTATTGTTTTAGTTCTTCTAAAAACATATTGATTTTGGTTTAGGTTAAACAATGCATTACTGGTATTATCCGGCTGTTTTTTTATGCATAAATTGGCATTGGGTCAAAAGTTAAAATCATGTGTTGAGATAACAGTAGTACATAGTTTCAAAAAGTATACAATTACACATTTAGAGCTTCATGTCCCTTTAATAGATGAAAATTAAATAATTCTTAGGATATCCTTAAATAACATATTAGATTCGAATTGCATGCTCAATCCCATTCATTACATCAACATATGGAGTAGAGAATTCATTAACACCAACCTTGTCAAATCAATATATTTTTATATTAAAGGGACACTGAGCTAAAATTATTAATGTTGTCATTCAGATAGAGCATGCAATATTAAGCAACATTTAAATATAATACTATAATCATATGTGAAATATTCTATTGCTAAATGTATTTTAAAATCAAGAATGTACGTTTATCTGCAGCTCAATTTTGGTTGACCAACCTGGGTTTTTATTGATGATTGGTGGATACCTTCAACAAACAATATTTATTGAATCCAATATTGCTTATCTGCCTTTATGATTAAAATGTAGCAACATTACAATTATAATAGGAGTCAATGTTAAATCATTTGGAACAGTTTAAACAGTGAAATCAATGATTGAAATAAATCATGTCAGTGTCCCTTTAATAAACAATTGATTCATTAATCCTTACATTCTTTGGATTAGACAATATTGATATATAATTCACATATTCACTGTTGGAGTTACTTTCTAGATATAAGCATACTCTAACAGCACCATGATTACATATTTGTACTAATCAATTTGGTTTGGTATTGTGATCAATATGTGTTGTGTCCTAAACAAGATTACTGTACATTGCACAAATGGATCGATGTGCCACATGTCTTTGTTTATATTTGTCAACAGCTGTTATTCAAAATGTGGTTTGTGTGTATTCTTTGAAGAACATTGCTCAATGGGTATATTTAGATATGCAATAGCATCGTATGAGATGAGTTTGATGTCTAATATAGTCAGAAATTAAGCATATGTTCAATACATCATTTTTTACAGAATCCCCTTGATTCAATCAAGCATTTTATTTTATAATGACTGCTCTATTCTTCACATTTTAAAGTTGATTATTCTTATAAATCGATACAGATGTGATTTAGTGCTATCCCAAATGTGTTCACTAATATATATCTATATCATTCATAGAGAGAGTTGGTGTGGGGAGCCCAGAGGAATCCAGCACTGACACAGAGCCGCCTTTGCTGTCTTCTGGTAAGTCCATTGACTCATTTATATGTCATTGAAGGTGTATTGGTAATCAATATTATGAGCATGATTCTGATGAAGCATAACATTTGAAACAAACATATAATTGACTCCTCTGATTATATATTGATTTTATTTGAATATTGAAAGATTAAGAATTAAAACTTTCTTAGTCTACACCTTTGTTATTCAGAAGATGTATAGCATATGTTTGTTTCCATGTTCATTTTTGACAACAATCATCAAGTGATACACACATGAGAAATCTTAAATGTTCAATGTACTATGCTTTTATGATTTTAAAATTAATACAAACAATAAATAGAAAATATGAATCATTGATAATAACAAATATAATGTCATTTGTATGCTCCATCAAAATGATGTAAATCATAATTTTGGGTGTGTATATCTTTAATGCAACATTGATGTGTGTCTTTGAGCAACAGTAACATATGTTATAATATCTGATCTTAACGTGTACACAACATGTTATGTTTTACAGAGATTGATTTAACATGTGGGACGGAGGAGGAAGAGGTTCCCTTGGAGTCTGATGGTATGTGAAATATTTCTAACATGTATCCAACATGTTTTTTTATTGGAAATCATTTTATTGAAGACATTCAAAGTCTACAGCTTTTGCACTTTAAAAAGGAATATTATTTGTCTGTTCAAATACACTACTGCCCCCTTTATATATCAGGCAGCATGAAGATATGCTTGGATTTGTTTAAATATTTGGATTGGAAATTCATGCCATCATGATGTCACATGCATATTCTAGGGCAAACCACAATAATAATTTTAGAATTGTACAGACAGTCATTGATATTCATCTGAGTGCCTATATGCATACCATATCCTCATGTCATCATTGTTTAGAAATTCAAACACACTTCTAAGTATATTGCAAACATAATCAAGTTGAAATGCGTTGATTTGATTTCATGATGTATGAGATGTTAATATATTTATTATATTTATTTCAGATGGATCCTCTGCTTCTGGTCATCATTGTTCCTCCCCTACCCAGTCCCTTGCCCAGTCCCCTGCCCAGCCCCCTGCCCAGCCCCCTGCCCAGCCCCCTGCCCAGTCCCCTGCCCAGCCCCCTGCCCAGTCCCCTTCCCCTCCCGGCCCTTCCCATTTGTCCTGTCGCATCCCTCCCTAAAAAACGCCCCTTCGTCCCCCTTCGCCGCTCTCCCCGTCTTTTGCCCCGTACAGCTACCCCAGCTGCCCAGCCCCCAACTCACCACTCCCCAGCTGTACGGGATACCCCAGAGCAGCAGCCCATCCCTCCCCAACCCAATCCCATCCCTCCCCAACCCAATCCCATTCCTCCCCCCTGTCTCAACCTTCATTGTCCTGGGTGTCGGATTGTCCTTCCCAGGCACAGCTGTAAGTATCATTCAAAATCAACATTATAAGATACTTAAAGGTACACTGACTGAAAATATTTAAATTGTGATTCAAATAGAGCATGCAATGTTAATCAAATTTATAATTTACTACTCTTATCAATTATTCTTCATTCTCTTGCTATCTTTATTGAAACAAAGAAATGCCTATATTTTGTTTTTATTTTAAAAAATATGGACATCATTTCTTTATTGTTGGAAGTATGTATCCATCAATCAGCAGGGACAACCAAAGTTGATAAACAAAAATGGCCTGCCCTATAAACTTACATTCTTGCATTTAAAATATAGCTCGAGAATTCAAACATTTAAAGAATACGAGTAAATTAATAATTCTTTTTAATGTCATGCTCTATCTGAATCAGTAACTAAAATATTTAGGTTTACTGTCCCTTTAATTTGATATCACTACATATACCAATCACCACTATTTGTATCCAAAAAATTATGTCCAAATGATCATACATTATCTCTTGTATAACCCAGTGGGAATGTAATTTCTTCTGGTTGCTATGTTTACACAGCTTGTCCTCAACGCCAAAATGTTTAAGGATAGGTGTGCCTACCACAGTATAACTAAAATCTTAAAATTGCTAATGTAAGTACAATGTAAATCCTTTAACAAGATTTAAGACACTCAAGCTGTAAAAGTGGATCATCAAAAACCAATTAAAGGGGACAACATGTTGGATTAAAATGTCCATTTAATAGTTTAGGTCTGTCTGAATAACATATTTCATGTGTAAATAATCAATGTCAACAAATTAATTAAAAAAAATATTTGTCTTTATGATGACAATGTATATTTCCTTTTTTTTTGTCTGTTGTGTAATTATCATTAATATTTTATTTATTCTTTATTTTAGGCTGTGACTCAACATGGCTCATGCTAGAAGGTATAGCACGTGTAGAGCAGGCCATGTTGTGGAACGCAGCTGTCCTGAGAGGGATGAACGACACCATGCAGGCCCAGCTCCAGGTTCAGCATTTGACTCTGCAGCAGATCATGCGATTAAATTCAATGCCTGAATCTGGAGCTGGACATGCACAGGACGATGAAGGGGATGACCAGTAAGTGGAGGATCTGGAGATGCTCCAAGGGCGCAGATAAGAATCCTCCGTCCACATGTTGATGTTTTTGTTATGGTTGCCATTTGGCCTTTTTTTCTTATTATTGTTGTGCCTGTTGCACTCTTTTACCTTGTCATATGGCTCAAATGGGGCTATGCTGGCCCTTGGCAACTCTCTTCATGGACTGTGATGCACTCTGTTACCTTGTCATATGGCTCCAATGGGGCTATGCTGGCCCTTGGCAACTCTCTTCATGGACTGTGATGCACTCTGTTACCTTGTCATATGGCTCAAATGGGGCTATGCTGGCCCTTGGCAACTCTCTTCATGGACTGTGATGCACTCTGTTACCTTGTCATATGGCTCCAATGGGGCTATGCTGGCCCTTGGCAACTCTCTTCATGGACTGTGATGCACTCTGTTACCTTGTCATATGGCTCAAATGGGGCTATGCTGGCCCTTGGCAACTCTCTTCGTGGACTGTGATGCACTCTGTTACCTTGTCATATGGCTCCAATGGGGCTATGCTGGCCCTTGGCAACTCTCTTCATGGACTGTGATGCACTCTGTTACCTTGTCATATGGCTCAAATGGGGCTATGCTGGCCCTTGGCAACTCTCTTCGTGGACTGTGATGCACTCTGTTACCTTGTCATATGGCTCCAATGGGGCTATGCTGGCCCTTGGCAACTCTCTTCATGGACTGTGATGCACTCTGTTACCTTGTCATATGGCTCCAATGGGGCTATGCTGGCCCTTGGCAACTCTCTTCATGGACTGTGATGCACTCTGTTACCTTGTCATATGGCTCCAATGGGGCTATGCTGGCCCTTGGCAACTCTCTTCATGGACTGTGATGCACTCTGTTACCTTGTCATATGGCTCCAATGGGGCTATGCTGGCCCTTGGCAACTCTCTTCATGGACTGTGATGCACTCTATTACCTTGTCATATGGCTCCAATGGGGCTATGCTGGCCCTTGGCAACTCTCTTCATGGACTGTGATGCACTCTTTTACCTTGTCATATGGCTCAAATGGGGCTATGCTGGCCCTTGGCAACTCTCTTCATGGACTGTGATGCACTCTGTTACCTTGTCATATGGCTCCAATGGGGATATGCTGGCCCTTGGCAACTCTCTTCATGAACTGTGATGCACTCTGTTACCTTGTCATATGGCTCCAAAGGGGCTATGCTGGCCCTTGGCAACTCTCTTCATGGACTGTGATGCACTCTGTTACCTTTTCATATGGCTCCAATGGGGCTATGCTGGCCCTTGGCAACTCTCTTCATGGACTGTGATGCACTCTGTTACCTTGTCATATGGCTCCAATGGGGCTATGCTGGCCCTTGGCAACTCTCTTCATGGACTGTGATGCACTCTGTTACCTTGTCATATGGCTCCAATGGGGCTATGCTGGCCCTTGGCAACTCTCTTCATGGACTGTGATGCACTCTGTTACCTTGTCATATGGCTCCAATGGGGCTATGCTGGCCCTTGACAACTCTCTTCATGGACTGTGATACACTCTGTTACCTTGTCATATGGCTCAAATGGGGCTATGCTGGCCCTTGGCAACTCTCTTCATGGACTGTGATGCACTCTCTTACCTTGTCATATGGCTCCAATTTTCCTGATATTTACATGATTATTTATAAACGTTGTTGATGTTTTCTGACATACTAATAAAAGACATGTCATTGCACGATTCTTTGTCCTCCTTATTCATGTCATTGATTGAAATCACTAGTTTATCTGGTTGATCCTTAAAGGGACCTTACCAAAAATAATGGTGTTTCCTGAATCATATATGTAATACAATTGTAAATGACTTTAAGATTAACATCTCCAATGTAATTTTATTATTTGTCTTTATATATTTTTCGAAAAGCTTTATCATTGCATGATTATGATTAGCATAGTAATTGTTTATATATGTATATATAGATAGTTATTTGTGTATATATATATGTATATTTCAAATTTCACATCCATGTGTGTATTTATAAACTCTGCATGAATTGATGCACCTTTAACAAATGATCTGAGGATTGATACAATGATATAATCCCTGTAAAGTGTTCATGTTATTGAATTAGTATTGTCTCTGTGTATCCTCTTTTTATAAATAAAAATCATGTCCCTTTAAGTGATGGTGAGCACAATTGTTAATGAATGTATTTCCATTTCTAAAGCGTTTTTGTCCTTTTTACATGAACAAGGACATATAATCTTATTAATAAACAATCTTATTGTAATGTTGACAGCACATGTATTTCATTTTCAATTCTATCTTATTGTAAAAGTGTAACCAAATCAATCTCTGTGTGTAATGCGCATATTTTAGATGAGGAATATTTTTCCCCAAATATTTTTAAAAAATACTTCTCCTCCCATATATGGCTATAGGTAGGCTGACCATATTTCAACTTGAATAAATGACACGTTTGATGAATACATGTGTCATTATTGTTATTCCAAAACAATCTAAACATATCTTAAAACATCAATGGCATATGTATTTCTCATGTGTATCTTTTAAATGTTAAAGATATACACCATAGCTATAGTTAAAGGGACAGTCAAGTCCGAAAAGATGATTCATGATTTTGTGACATTCCTAGATACCAATCTAGACACATACTAGTTACTAAAATATAAATACGTTTCTTATTGATATGCCAAGCTGTCAACTGAGTCCTTGTATTGTCTGCGGTTTTTCAGCGATCTCGGATGCGCCATGTTGCTTAAGACGTCACCTGCCAGGCTGTCCAATGATTCCTTGTATTGAGTGACGTTTTTACACGATCAAGGATGCGCCTTTTTTTGGTTTGCGTTCTTACGCGATCAAGGATGCGCCTTTTTTGGTTTGTGTTCTTACGCGATCAAGGATGCAACTTTTTTTGGTTTGCGTTCTTACACGATCAAGGATGCGCCTTTTTTTGGTTTGCGTTCTTACGCGATCAAGGATGCGCCTTTTTTGGTTTGCGTTCTTACGCGATCAAGGATGCGCCTTTTTTTGGTTTGCGTTCTTACGTGATCAAGGAAGCGCCATGTTAATTAAGACGTCACATGCAAAGGTAAAAAAACGTCTGATTGTATTACGTATTCCCGCAATATTTGTTTGTGCACGTTAAACACGTTTGTGAATGAGAAGACAGGTTTAAAAACATGGCGAATATGGATTGTTTGCATCATGTTACATTGTTGACCCATAGCTGATAAAGACCACCACATTCTCTTTTGCTGGATGTCTGGTTGAATAAACGAACGAAAGCAAAATGTTTTCATGCATAAGATTTTTCGAGGCAAGTGCAAATCTCTATAGTGCATGTTGTTTAATATGTTGGTCAACAACATGTTCCTTTTTATGAAAAATGACTGTTGTGTTTAATGTTAAAGATATCTAATTAATAAATATGCGCTATTGTGTTAGAATCAAGTAATCAATATGCATTTATCTTTATCATATGCTAAATATATGATGCCGACTTCTTCTAAATGTAATTTCGTCGTATATTTTATTAAAGGTTCATTAGACACTAACATTATAAATCAAAATATTTTATTTGGTCTCTAGTTAGATAGTCCATTGTTTTCAAAATACACGTATAATTTTGCTTCTGTTCAAATAAAATGTAAGTAATTTTCAGACTCCTCACCAAGCCTCAAAGTTTCATGTGAGTACCATCTCCAGCTTTCTCTTGTTTGTGTAAAGGGTCTTTTCATATGTTAATGATGGGGTATTGTCTTGTTTTACAGTTGTAATGGGGGTTCATCTATATTTTCAAGAGAGCTAACCCGATTTTCTTTGAAAGTGTTTAAAGCTTTGTAATATTGATATATGTAATATGTAATATGGTATATGTTAATCTTGTTGTTTCTAGTAGTGTCTGTTATATACAGTTCGGTTAAAAATATAGTATACTGTCCCTTTAATGCAAATGTTTATTTTTGTATCATGTATGAGTTCCACATTGGTTAATCTCCAAATATATTATTGTTAGCATATTTTCACCCCCCACTCCTAAAAGGACTTTAAACCATATTCATTGTTAAAACAAATGTCTTTATAAAAAAAAATGAACACAATAATGTCTCTTTAAGAAAATAGACTTTATTTAACACGTCAATATAAATCTGTTTTCAATATTTATTGTTTGAACAAGTACATGTAGATATACCAACAATCTGCAAATATATGTTAGCATATGTAATTTTGTTAAAGGGACAGTTTAGAAAACAAATCATGTTTTGCATTATTATAAAAGTCAATTTTGTAATTTCAATGATATCAAAGGTTTCTCACCAATTAATCATTTGTCTGTGTTTATTTTAATTTGCTAGCTAAACCTATGAGGTTCGTGTGCTCATTTCTTAGAGCTTGAAGAGTGCATGTAATCATTATGCAATTTGACCACTAGAGGGTATTTGGATAGCATTTGTATATCTAAAAACTTGTGCTCATACAGCATATTATTTACCATGTATTGATCATTGATGTCTAAAATGTTGTTATGTCAGAACAACAAATAAGTGGTCATTTTTCATAGTCATAGATACAAGGGTAAGCACATAAGTCACACGTATTTCTCCATGTTTTGTTGTTTCCAACTTGATAATGCGTAATACAGTGTTTTCTTTGTAATCAATAATTTATTGACTGTCCCTTTAAGCTGTGTTATTGGCATTCAAACAGTAATATGCCATCATGGATAATTGTAATGGTAATTTTGTTTGCAATTCGGGAAACAGTTTGGACATCACATCACAGAAACCAATCAATATCATGAACAAGGATAGGTATGTGATGTGGTTTTCACACACTTATAACCCACACTCTGCAAACAATCTGCCTCCATGGACCCGGTCCCATAGAAGTAGATTATATACAGAGTGTGGTCCATAAGTGTATGAAAACCACATCATTACATACCTATCCATTACACATTAAATAAAAATAACATTAAACATGAAAACAAATACTTACTTCCTCTTCCTTCCCCTCTTCCCACGGGGCTGAGGCTCTGGGAGGGTCAACTGCCGACTCCGACGAGTTCTCATTGGATATGTTGTGGGAAGAGTGGAAGGAAGAGTACTGGGACGACCAAGGTGAGGAGGAGGAGATGGCCCGGCAGGAGGAGATGGCCCGGCAGGAGAAGATGGCCCGGCAGGAGAAGATGGGCCGGCAGGAGAAGATGGGCCGGCAGGAGAAGATGGCCCGGCAGGAGAAGATGGCCCAGCAGCAGGAGGCCCAGCAGCAGGAGGCCCAGCAGTAGGAGGCGGACCAGGAGGCAGACCAACATGCGCCTCCCAGAAAAAATTAAACATCTCTTGGTGTAGATTAAAGGTTCTGTTTTGCCCTTCTTCTATTCGAGTGAGTATGTTTATTATTTGGTTTTGGCCTTCAATTATTTTGTTTTGTCCTTCAAGAATTCTAGTTCGGCCTTCTATATTTTGTATCCGGGAGTTACGCATCTGGTCTATGTAGTCTAGTAGAACCCACACCTCCGCTATTTCCTCTTGTTGTGCTTGGCGGGGTACCCGTGCATGGCGGGGTGCCCGTGCACGGCGGGGTGCGGGTCCTTGAGGGGCCTCTGGTTCCGCGGCCTCCTCCTCTGCTTCCGGGGCCTCTTCATCTGCTTCCGTGCCCTCTTCGTCACGGGGGGCCTCTTCCCTCCGAGGTGGAAATTCCTCCCCACCACTCTCATTCCAGGGAGAAGGAGGAGGCTGTATTTGCTGTGCTGCCTCCTCCCTAGACTCTGTATATTAGAAAAATAAAGAAATGTATATATTAGCATATTTCCAAATCAAGCTTTAAATGACTTAGCTTACGATACAATTACAAATGCAGCCTCATTAATCCACTTTGAAATCTAACAATCAATAAGATTTCCGCATTTTCTAAACCTTGTTTGTGATATCTCTGTTCAATCTGAATGTTTTAGCGTTTGTTTTCAGTCTGTTTAAATGCACACCTAACCTATAGCCTAGATACTGATGTAACCGCAAAGTAATTGTGAATGCGTGTAAACAACGTTATAGCATTAATCTGATCCTTAAAGGGACATGAAACCCCAATGTTTTATCTTTCATGATTTCGAAGCATACAATTATAATCAACTTTCTAATGTACTTTTCTTGTCTAATTAGCTTCATTCTCTGGATATTCTTTGCTGAAAAGCATATCTAAATATGCTTAGAAGATGCTGATTGGTAGCTGAATATAGCTGCCTCCTGTGATTGGTTCACCGTGTGCATGGCTATTTCTTAATTAAAGTATATCTAAAGAATGAATCAAATTAGGTAATATAAGTAAATTGGAATTTTTTTGAAAATTGTATTCTCTACCTCAATCATGAAAGTAAAGGTTTGCGTATAGTGTCCCTTGAAATACATTCATATGTGAATTTATTTTTAAATGAGCTTACCGTCAGATGAGAATGGCAGGTTCCAGGTATCAATTCCTCCGATACCGACTACATCCACCTCGGAGATGCTGGGACGCAACATTTCCTCCCATCGGCAGTACTCGATTTCCAGTGCAGGGCCGCCACCGGTTCCTGCGGCATGTCGGGCCTCCAGGCTTAACTTTTTCTTGAGATCCATCTTGCAGTCCCAGTATCGATGTTTTATAGAGTCCATATCTCTATTCCGTCCACCCACGGCATTGACTGCATTCTTTATCTCATGCCAGAGCTTCCTCTTCTCAGTCGGGGTGGTCTTCTGATGCTGCAGCCTCCTATACCTGGCCATATAGGCTTCTACGAGGGCCTCCTTCTCCTCCATCGAAAACCTCGCCTCCCTAGTCGCCTTGGCCTTCCCCTGTGATGATGCCCTCTGTTTCCCGGACTGTGAAGCCCTACTCTGTCCGCCACTGGGCCAAGCCACTTGTTCATCTTGAACCAAGAGGCTGGGACCACCCACCACTTCCACCCCCGCTTCCTGCCCCCCTTCCTGCTCCCCTTCCTGCCCTGTTCCTCTCCCCCTCCCTCTCCTCCCCCCTCTACCTCTCCCCTGCCTGCCCTCCATCTCTTCCCTAAACTAAACCCCAACTAAGCAAAACAAAAGTGAGTGTGATCAAATGAAAGGGGGTCAAAATAAAGAACTAAAAAGACCAAAAAAAGTGCTGAAAGTGTGAAAGGGATATAAATAAAAGAGGGTAAGGAGTATTTAAATGAACAAAATGAAAAAGAGGATATGTAAACTAAATGTAACTAGGGGATGGGGATGGGATGGGGTATGGGATAAGAGTAAATGGGATTACAGGGAATGGGAGTACAGGGAATGGGGTATGGAGTGTAGTATGAGAGGGTATGGGGTATGGAGTGTATGTAGTGTTATTGATAAGTGTATGTATGTATTGAATGTGTTTGTGTGTAAATGTGTTAAGTGTACAGAAAAAGCACTTGCTCGCTAACTCACACTACTACTAATTCTCACTAACTCACACTACTACTAATTCTCACTAACTCACACTACCACTAACTCTCACTAGCTCCCACTAACTGACTCTATCACACTACCACTAACTCTCACTAACAACTCCCACTACCACTAACTCCCTCACGCTCCCACTAACTGACTCTCTCCCACTACCACTAACTCCCACTCACTCACTCACTCACGATAACACTAACAACTGACTCTCTCACACTAACACTAACTCACTCACAATAATGCACAAACTCTCTAATCTTAAACCTCCAATCTCCAAAGACCCACCAGCAACACAGTCAAAGAAGCCATGCTTGTGTGGTGCTTATATACCCTGTGTAAATGTTTAATGATGTACCTATTTGCGTTGTAAATTGTGTTCATGTGTGCTTTATTAGCAATTAGTATTTGTGCAATGTGTATTAGGTGTGTGAATTTGCGCATGCTCATTTTGAGTTAGTATTTGTGGAATGTGTAGAATGCGATGATGTCATAGTGGTCGTTTTCTATAACATTGTCCAATGGTATTATGTTTAAATGTTAATTTGCGATGGTGTGGTATTAGTGAAGTGTTGTATATGTATGTTTGTCCTAATATATATTGATATTGAATGTGATTATTTTGCTAGTGTATGTATTATTTTGATTTTTCTTGTTGTTATTTTGCGTGTTTCCGCATCTTAAAGTATATGCGTATTCCGTGTATTTTATTTCAATCAAATTCCCCCCGCTTGTGAATGTGTAATGCTTCTGTGCTTTGTTTAGTGATTGTTGTTGTGACATTTGCGGCGTGTTATTGTTGTGCATGATGTGGTATGTGTCATATGACCGAGCTGTGCGTATTTCTCGCGAGATCGAGTGTTAGATGAAAAATGCGTGTTTGTTTGCATTTCCATTGATCTCTATGGGAGACTGTCTAACGCGGGCAGGATTACTCGTGTGAAATACACGCGTTAGGAGTATCGATAGAAGTTTTTTTTAACTCTAAATACCGGAGTCAAACAATGCCGTGCGTTAGACATAAACCACGCGTAGCGTTAACAACCCATCTACCGCCAAACTCCAAATCTAGCGTAAGTTAACTAACCCCATGTTGAGCCTCCATAAAATAAGTAGGAAATGGTGATTTCAAATTTTTCCTCCTAATACCTGACTTATGCTCAGTGATCCTATTCCTAACCCTGGGGGTCAATTCACCTACATAAATAAGGCCACATGAGCACTTAAGAAGGTATATTGCAAAGTCAGTATTGCAAGTAAGAAACTATTTAATCCAAAAATGTTTTCCTGATTGAGGATGTACAAAATGTGGCTCTTTTATCATGTTATTACAGTGAGAGCATCCCAAGCAGGGATAGCAACCTACGTTTTTCCTTGTGATATAACTTTGTCTATCAGTTTTGGCACTGCCAATGTCCGCTTTTACCAGAGTATCTCTTAAATGTATCCCTCTTTTATAAGCTGGCATTGGGACATTCTGAAACTCTGGTATACCCGGATTACAATTTTTTTAAATATACCAATGTCTGTGAATAATCTTCTGGATCTGAGTACTCAATTCATTATATTTAGAAACAAATACCAATCTGTCATTACTTCTATTCTTAGTTTTTACTTGTGGCTTGAGCAAATTATCTCTAGTAATCTCCATAGTGTTCTTAATCTCTTTTTCAATCAATTCTTTATCATATCCTCTGTCCAAAAATAGATTACCCATCTCCCTGAGTCTTTCTTTACATTTTCTGTCATCTGACATAATGCGGCGAACCCGCATAAATTGACTCTTGGGTAAAGAATTCCTTAAGGACAGAGGATGTGCACTACTGACCAGTAATAGATCATTTCTATCAGTTTCTTTTTTGTACAAACCACCTTAATTCTACCATTCTCTTTAATCATCACTGTATCAAGAAACGCTAAACTTTCCTTGCTATGAACCAAAGTGAATTTAATATTCATTGTGGCTGAGTTCAAAGTCTCCACATATTGCAATAGGCTCCAATGTCGCCCAGCCATATGCCAAATGCGTCATCAATATAGCGCCACCATGTGGCGCCATATTCCTTATATAGATTGTTATTATATACTAATTTCTCTTCATATATACTCATAAAAATGTTGGCATATGTAGGGGCGACATTGGAGCCCATTGCTGTTCCCTGTTTCTGTATATAAAACTGATCCTGAAATAAGAAATTATTACACCGTAGTATAATAGCTAACAACTCCAAAATGAACTCCTTTTCATCCATAGTATATAAATTGGAGTCAGCCATTATCTTATTGACTTCCCCCATAACCCCATCATGACTGATGGAAGCGTAGAGGCTAGAAACATCCATGCTGTACAGAATGCATTTATTTAAAGGGACAGAAATATTCTCCAATGTATTAAAAAAATCCCAAGTATCCTTGATATATGATTGGGATTCAACCACAAACCTCCTCAGCAATTGGTCTAAATATACTGAGACATTCAAGAACACACTGTCTACACCTGCCACAATAGGGCATCCTGGTGGTTTTGTCAAATTTTTGTGTACTTTTGGTAGTGTATATATGGAGAATAAGTTATTAAATTGTATAGAGTAATTTTAGAAAAATAATGTTAGGATATTTGCATATGCCATTAAGAAATAGATGATGGTCATGGTATGTGAAGTGTTAATTGCTGTTTGTTGGGTGTGCACCTTGTTGGGTATATAAGGAGGAAGTGGAAGTGATGTAGGTATAGCATGATGAAAGACATGTAGTCCGAAACATTGCTGCTTCCTTTGTGTTTTTGGCTACAATAAACGACTGGTAACTATTATTTTGGAGTGCTGCTATTCTTTTTGACTTTTGGATATGGATACAGGGTTGTGCAATGCCCTGTTATAGATTGCACCCAATACCTTTACAGTGTTTGCTGGACTTTTCTGTTATATTGGTTTGAATTGTTGCTGCATTGGTTTCGTGCATCACTGTAAACATGGAGACTGTTAATAATGCAGAAAATGCCAATTTAAGCACAACTATATTTGCATACACAGACCTGGAGGCCTCAAGGATCACCACATTAGCATTGGGGTCAAGAGACTTTCTAAAAGTACTGCCTGTGGAAAAAGTCAGCAATAATTATGAGAAAGCACTTAAAAAACAAGTTGCCTTTGAATTGCACTCAACAACACTGTCAGAGTATTATCGGATGAGAAGGATTCCCTGTGGACTTTGAATGAGTGCCAGACCTACCCTAATGGTGGACAATGCTGAGTATTGTAAAACGTTTGAGCTAATATTAAATAAGTGCTCATTTGATCTAATGGTGCTCACTGTGGAGTGCTTACAGAAAGAACTTGAACAACAATGATTGGAAGTTGGCCGGCTAGAGGCTGAGTTGAAGGTGGCACTTACCTTGGATGAGATTGACAAGTTCCTAGAAGGTGTTAATTCCCAGGTGGCAGAGCTGTGCAAGGTGCTAGAAGAGCGGAAACGCTCTAAATTCCTCCGTAATGAGGAGGATTACTCGACTGATCGAGTCTATCATTGGAAGTATGACCCGCAGAACAGGTCAGGAGGTGGGACTTCTGATCCAAGATGGCGGAGACAGAAGAAGCCAAGGAAGGAGGACGCTGCACAAAATACCTCCAGTGACTCGACGGGGGACTCGGATGGAACAGCCGCAAGTGACTCCGCCACGGAGGCAGGAAACACAGACACAGAAGGAGGAACGAAAACACGCAGCACCCGTCAGAGGGTTGGCATGGCCCGTCGAAAGAAATAGGTAATTCTGATGGGAGCCCTATTAGTGAAACAGGATCGGAGACAAAAGATGAACTGGTAATAAATATTTCTGACAAATCTCTGACAAAAGATGAACTTTGTGTTCTGGAAAAGGGACTGTCTTTTTGCCCCCAAAACATATTTAATTTTTTTCAACTTGACCAGGACTTATTTTGATTGTTTAGGAGTATTAAATTAAAAATTTTTTTGCATTGAAATACAATGAGGGGAGTCATATTCCATTAAATAACCCTGCTGTTGATAGATTGAGTACTGTCGGAATATTAAGTATAAAAAAATTACAGCTAAAAAAAAAAAATTAATCCCCAATATTATCACAAGAGTGTTGATACCTTTATTTCCCAAGTTTATTCAGATGTTAATAGACTATGAAAGAAATATAGTGGTATTGGTGTTAAGTATTGACATAGAATATCTATTTTTTTCTAGAAAGGAAAGAGATGGTCTATTAAATATTAGAAAGAAAAATCAGATAATAATTAAATATGCTTACAAGGGCGGGGCTACCATTGTGCAAAATAAAGGAGATTATGTATCAGAAATATTACGTCAACTACCAGATAGAGATATATATATCAACCAATATCTTACAATCCTGTGTTTGCTGTTCAAAAAGAAATAAATAAGTGTATTTATGTTGTAGTTCAGAAATGTATTGTTGGGCCAGAGGAGAAAGAATTTTTGATCAATAGACATCCAAGAACACCTGTCATATATACACTACGAAAAGTGCACAAAAATTTGACAAAACCGCCAGGACGCCCTATTGTGGCAGGTGTAGACAGTGTGTTCTCCAATGTCTCAGTATATTTAGACCAATTGCTGAGGAGGTTTGTGGTTGAATCCCAATCATATATCAAGGATACTGGGGATTTTTTGAATAAATTGGAGAATATTTCTGTCCCTTTAAATAAATGCATTCTGTACAGCATGGATGTTTCTAGCCTCTACACTTCCATCACTCATGATGGGGTTATGGGGGCAGTCAATAAGATAATGGCTGACTCCAATTTATATACTATGGATGAAAAGGAGTTAATTTTGGAGTTGTTAGATATTATACTACGGTGTAATTATTTCTTATTTCAGGATCAGTTTTATATACAGAAACAGGGAACAGCAATGGGCTCCAATGTCACCCCTACATATGCCAACATTTTTATGAGTATATATGAAGAGAAATTAGTATATAATAACAATCTATTTAAGGAATATGGCGCCACATGGTGGCGCTATATTGATGACATGTTTGGCATATAGCTGGGTGACATTGGAAGCCTATTGCAATTTGTGGAGACTTTGAACTCAGCCACAATGAATATTAAATTCACTTTGGTTCATAGCAAGGAAAGTTTAGCGTTTCTTGATACGTTGGTGATTAAAGACAATGGTAGAATTAAGGTGGATTTGTACAAAAAAGAAACTGATAGAAATGGTAACTATTATTTTGGAGTGCTGCTATTCTTTTTGACTTTTGGATATGGATACAAGGTTGTGCAGTGCCCTGTTATAGCTTGCACCCAATACCTTTACAGTGTTTGCTGGACTTTTCTGTTATATTAAAATAATTATGCACTGCAGAGTGTTTATAGCGTGGGTGTCAACATCTGCTTGACTGTGTCTCCTAACTGGTAAAAAAAAAAAAAAAAAGAAATGGCCAAGAGGAAAGTAAAAAAGTACCAATTGGTGTATCTTAAAACATCTTGTGTCCCACTTCTTCCTTTATATTTCAGTTTTTATTCTTTCACTTCTCAACCCCATCTTCATTTACTCCTCTCAGAGGGGCAGATTTATCAATGTTTGGCGGACATAATCCGCTGTCCGCATATGCTTTTGACATTTAACATTTCACAAGCAGTTCACCAGAGCTGCTTGTGCAATGCCGTCCTCTGCAGATTTGTGGCCAATGGGCAGCTAGCAGGGGGTGTCAATCAACCCGATCGTACACGATCAGACGGATTAATGTCTGCAGCTTCAGCGGACAAGTTAAGGAGCAGCAGAAATAGGGGTATTTGGCCCCATAAATTGGCCCCATAGTCTAACCTCTATCCCCACAACTCTTTTCATTGTTTTTGTGATAGGCTTTGAAGTTACCACTATCCCAGGGAACATAGACAAGCACGTCACTGGGCTTGGTTGCTTCACTAGGCTTATAGGAGTATGTCCTTGTGATTATTTGGACTGATAATGTGTCACTGTTTGTGTGACTGCCTCTATGTTACTTGAGACTATTGATGTTTCTTTCTACGTGACATATTATTTATTATGGGCTAGATTACGAGAGGAGCACAATTGTTTGCACCTAAGTAATAAGGGGTTTGCACACATCAGGCCTACCCCTCGTATTAGAAGTTGATCGTAAACGTGATATCTTGAGCACAATTGCCATTTATGCTAAAATCATTCCCGTGACTTCCAAACTCTGGCTATTTCACAAAATTAAAAAGTTGCTCAAATACATCAAAAATACATTGCAAATTACACTTAGACTCATAATAACACTGTTGTTAAAAAAGGGCTCAAAGATATGAGATCTCGGGTTTTAGAAAAAAAAAGGCAGGCAAAGGGCTTTAACATAGAGAAGAGAAGCATATATTTACATGTCTACAGATATATTTGTAGGTATATATGGCTGTCTATATATGTGTCCATATGTATATGTGTATTTACAGACATATATACACATTTAAACACATAAATGCATATGTATGTTTGTATATATATATATATATATATATATATATATGTAAAGTGCATTGGAGCCATTTGCATTTTAGGGCTCCATGTACTAAGCAGTCGGCGAGCTGCCCACAAATATTTTCGCGTCAAACCTGGCACATGGATATGTACAAAGCCGTCAACTATGCTTAAACCCGCATTTTTAAACTTGCGAGCATACTTCTCCACCAAACCTCGCTACCACTCTATTTTTCAATGTAAATAGACAGATTTGACCACCAACTCGCAATAAACTAATGTAGTACTGTACTAAAAATTATATTTATCCGCACGCTACATTTTTCGCTACCACCTTATTATTTTTGCCTCGCCACCTTTTAGGTGGCGGGCTAGGTACAAAGCAATAGGAAAGTCAATGTAGACTCCAGTCTAGACCAATATAAAAGGCAGTAATATCATCATTGTACTTCAATTGTTTATTTCTACAGCTATGGAGACACTTCTCTATTTGTTTCTTCTCCGTGTGATGCGAAACCAGTCTAGAAGACAGAATATTGAAGAAAATGTTGCTAATCGATTACAGCTAGATTACGAGTTTGGCGTTATGAGTGAAAAATCATCGTTATGCTTCATAACGATGCTTTTTTTATAACGCTGCTATTACAAGTCTTGCAGGTATAAGTGTACCGCACACCTTTTTGGCCGTCACGCAACGTCAGTACTGCACTTTTAAAAAACTTTTTTAAATTTTTTTTTTTATTAACCCCTATTCCGCTGCTCCCCGACATCGTTGCCACTATAATAATATATAAGCATCGCAAACACTATTTAAATATTATTAACCCCTAATCTGCCGTCCGCCAACACCGCCGCTATAATAAACCTATTAACCACTAAACCGCAAGCCCCCCACAATGAAATATACTAAAATAAACTATTAACCCCTAAAACTCTGGCCTCCCACATCACTAAATAAATATATTAACCCCTAAACCTAAACTTAACCCTAACGTAACCCTAACACCCCCTAACTTAAATATAATTAAAATAAATCTAAATTAAACTTACAATTATTACATAAATAATTCCTATTTAAAACTAAATACTTACCTATAAAATAAAACCTAAGCTAGCTACAAAATAAATAATAGTTATATTGTAGCTAGCTTAGGTTTTATTTTTATTTCACAGGTAAGTTTTTATTTATTTTAACTAAGTAGACTAGTTAGTAAATAGTTATTAACTATTTACTAACTACCTAGCTTAAATAAATACAAATGTATCTGTAAAATAAAACCTAACCTGCCTTACACTAAAACCTAACATTACAATAAAATAAACTAAATTAAATTAATAAAATACAATTATCTAAATTACAAAAAAATAAATTACAAAAAACTAAATTACACACAATAAAAAACAAAATGATCAAAAATAAAAAAGAATTACTCCTAATCTAATAGCCCTATCAAAATAAAAAGCCCCCCAAAATAAACCCCCCCCTAGCCTATACTAAACTACCAATGGCCCTTAAAAGGGCCTTTTGCAGGGCATTGCCCAAATAAATCAGCTATTTAACCTGTAAAAAAAAAATACAAACACCCCTCAACAGTAAAACCCACCACTTACCTAACCAAACCCCCCAAATAAAAACCTATCTAAATAAACCTTAGCTAACCATTGCCCTTAAAAGAGCATTTGGATGGGCATTGCTCTTAAAAGGGCATTTAGCTCTTTTACATTGCCCAAACCCTAAGCTAAAAATAAATCCCATCCAATAAACCCTTAAAAAAACCTAACATTAACCCCCGACGATCCACGCGGGCAGAAGTCCTCATCGAAGCTTGCAGAGCTCTTCATCCAAGCGGGAAGAAGTCTTCATCCAGACGGCATCTTCTATCTTCATCCATCCTGCGCCGAGCAGGTTCATCTTCAAGACATCCGGCATGGAGCATCCTCTTCTTTTGATCGCCACTGGAAAATGAAGTTTCCCTTTAAGTGACATTATCCAAGATGGCGTCCCTTACATTCCAATTGGCTGATAGAATTCAATCAGCCAATAGTAATTAAAGGGGAAAAAATCCTATTGGCTGTTGCAATCAGTCAATAGGATTGAGATTTCATCCTATTGGCTGATTGGATTGTAATTTAGTGTTTATTTTATTTTGTTATTTAGATAATTGTATTTTATTAATTTAATTTATTTTATTTTATTGTAATGTTAGGTTTTAGTGTAAGGCAGGTTAAGTTTTATTTTACAGGTAAGTTTGTATTTATTTTAGCTAGGTAGTTAGTAAATAGTTAATAACTATTTACTAACTAGTGTACCTAGTTAAAATAAATACCTGTGAAATAAAAATAAAACCTAAGCTAGCTACAATGTAACTATTAGTTTGTTTTTATAGGTAATTATTAAGTTTTAAATATGAAATATTTAGGTAATAATTGTAAGTTTAATTTAGATTTATTTTAATTATATTTAAGTTGGGGGGTTAGGGTTAAACTTGAGCTTAGGGTTAAGTTAGGTTTAGGTTTATGCTTAGGGTTAGGGTTGCGTTAGGGTAAGGTTTAGGGTTTAATATATTTATTTAGTGTTAGTGATGTTGGAGGCCAGAGGTTTAAGGGTTTATAACTTTAGTATAGTGGCAGTGGCATTGGGGGCAGAAGATTAGGGATTAATAACTGTAATGTAGGTGGCGGCGATGTTAAAGGCGGCAGATTAGGGGTTAATAAGTGTATTTAGGGGCGGCGATGTTCAGGAGCAGCAGATTAGGGGTTAATAACTGTAATGTATGTGGTGGCAATATTAGGGGCAGCGGATTAGTGGTGTTTAGACGTGTTTTTTATGTTAGGGTGTTAGGTTTAAACTTAACTTTTTCTTTCCCCATAGACATCAATGGGGCTGCGTTACAGAGCTTTTTTTTAGCCAACTCCCCCATTGATGTTTATGGGGAAATCGTGCACGAGCACGTCAAAACACTGCTTGCATTTGGGTGAGGTATGGAGCTCAACGCAACCATATCGCCCATACAAGCCGGGTTTTACAAATCCTGTAATAGCAGCACTATAGGGAGGTGAATTATTGCCGCTTTTGTGCCGGTCGTTAATTTCCCTATAGCGCTCAAAACTCATCTAGCTGTGTTTTAGAAGGAGAGTTTGTGTTCCCTGTGTATTCCTTCCACGGGTTGGTTTGCATGGCCTTTCAGATCAAGAGATTGTACAAAGATTCCGTCTTGATCGTGATTCCATCTTACACTTGTATCGAGAGATAGAAGATTATTTGGAGCCGATGGCGGCGCATTAACGGGCTATTCCTGGACTATTAAAACTATTAGCTGCATTGCATTTTATGGCAACAGGCTCCTTTCAGTCGGTTTTTAGCATCATTATTGGATAATTTTAATAAGATGGCTGGCATGCCAAATGTCCTAGGGGTCATCGACTGTACCCATGTAGCAGTAAGACTACTTCAAGCTCATGAGGATATCTATAGAAATAGAAAGCATTTCCATTCCTTGAATGTTCAGATGGTCTGTGACCCCAACATAAAGATAATCAGTTTCCGTTCAAACTACCCATGTTCATGTCATGAGTCATACATCTTAAGGAAGATTGGCTTATATCAAAAGTTTGAGGACAGAGATATGCCTGAAGGATGACTTCTAGGTAAGCATAAGAAGCGTCTAATTTGTCCTTTTTAATTTCCATTTACATAATCTGCACCAAATTTGTCTTTTGTAATTAAACTGTAATTTTTTACAAATTTAGGCCTAGATTTGGAGTTTGGCGTTAGCCGTGAAAACCAGCGTTAGAGGCTCCTAACGCTGGTTTTAGGCTACTGCCGGTATTTGGAGTCAGTGATTAAAGGGTCTAACGCTCACTTTTCAGCCGCGACTTTTCCATACCGCAGATCCCCTTAGGTCAATTGCGTATCCTATCTTTTCAATGGGATCTTTCTAACGCCGGTATTTAGAGTCGTTTCTGAAGTGAGCGTTAGAGCTCTAACGACAAAACTCCAGCCGCAGGAAAATAGCAGGAGTTAAGAGCTTTCTGGGCTAACGCCGGTTCATAAAGCTCTTAACTACTGTACCCTAAAGTACACTAACACCCATAAACTACCTATGTACCCCTAAACCGAGCTCCCCCCACATCGCCGCCACTCGATTAAAATTTTTTAACCCCTAATCTGCCGACCGCCACCTACGTTATACTTATGTACCCCTAATCTGCTGCCCCTAACCCCGCCGACCCCTGTATTACATTTATTAACCCCTAACCTAACCCCCACAACGTCGCCGCCAGCTACTTAAAATAGTTCAGCTCCTAACGCAGCCCCATTGTTTCCTATGGGGAAACACTTCCTACGTCTGCACCTAACACTCTAACATGTACCCCGAGTCTAAACACCCCTAACCTTACACTTATTAACCTCTAATCTGCCGCCCCCCGCTATCGCTAACCCCTGCATATTATTATTAACCCCTAATCTGCCGCTCCGTAAACCGCCGCAACCTACGTTATCCCTATGTACCCCTAATCTGCTGCCCTAACATCGCCGACCCCTATATTATATTTATTAACCCCTAATCTGCCCCCCACAACGTCGCCGACACCTGCCTACACTTATTAACCCCTAATCTGCCGAGCTGACCTGAGCGCTACTATAATAAAGTTATTAACCCCTAATCCGCCTCACTAACCCTATCATAAATAGTATTAACCCCTAATCTGGCCTCCCTAACATCGCCGACACCTAACTTCAATTATTAACCCCTAATCTGACGACCGGAGCTCACCGCTACTATAATAAATGGATTAACCCCTAAAGCTAAGTCTAACACTAACACTAACACCCCCCTAAGTTAAATATAATTTAAATCTAACGAAATAAATTAACTCTTATTAAATAAATTATTCCTATTTAAAGCTAAATACTTACCTGTAAAATACATCCTAATATAGCTACAATATAAATTATAATTATATTATAGCTATTTTAGGATTTATATTTATTTTACAGGCAACTTGGTAATTATTTTAACCAGGTACAATAGCTATTTAATAGTTACCTAGTTAAAATAATAACAAATTTACCTGTAAAATAAATCCTAACCTAAGATATAATTAAACCTAACACTACCCTATCAATAAATTAATTAAATAAACTACCTACAATTACCTACAATTAACCTAACACTACACTATAAATAAATTAATTAAACACAATTTTCTGATTGGCTGATCGGAACAGCCAATAGAATGCGAGCTCAATCTGATTGGCTGATTGGATCAGCCAATCGGATTGAACTTGATTCTGATTGGCTGATTCCATCAGCCAATCAGAAAATTCCTACCTTAATTCCGATTGGCTGATAGAATCCTATCAGCCAATCGGAATTCGAGGGACGCCATCTTGGATGACGTCCCTTAAAGGAACAGTCATTCGTCGTTCAGTCGTCGGGCCGGATGGATGTTCCGCGCTGGAGGTCTTCAGGATCCTGCCGCTTCGCTCCGGATGGATGCTGCTTGGATGAAGACTTCAATCGGATGGAAGATCCTCTTCTGCCCCGCTTGGATGAAGACTTTGACCGGATCATGGACCTCTTCAGCCCCCCGCTTGGGCTTGGATCAGGACATCGGAGGAGCTCTTCAGGACGGATCGGTGAACCTGGATGGTGAAGACAAGGTAGGAAGATCTTCAGGGGCTTAGTGTTAGGTTTATTTAAGGGGGGTTTGGGTTAGATTAGGGGTATGTGGGTGGTGGGTTGTAATGTTGGGGGGGGGGTATTGTATGTTTTTTTTTACAGGCAAAAGAGCTGAAATTCTTGGGGCATGCCCCGCAAAGGGCCCTGTTCAGGGCTGGTAAGGTAAAAGAGCTTTTACCTTTTTTAATTTAGAATAGGGTAGGGAATTTTTTATTTTGGGGGGCTTTGTTATTTTATTAGGGGGCTTAGAGTAGGTGTAATTAGTTTAGAATTGTTGTAATATTTTTCTTATGTTTGTAAATATTTTTTTATTTTTTGTAACTTAGTTCTTTTTTATTTTTTGTACTTTAGCTAGTTTATTTAATTGTATTTATTTGTAGGAATTGTGTTTAATTAATTTATTGATAGTGTAGTGTTAGGTTAATTGTAGGTAATTGTAGGTAGTTTATTTAATTAATTTATTGATAGGGTAGTGTTAGGTTTAATTATATCTTAGGTTAGGATTTATTTTACAGGTAAATTTGTTATTATTTTAACTAGGTAACTATTAAATAGCTATTGTACCTGGTTAAAATAATTACCAAGTTGCCTGTAAAATAAATATAAATCCTAAAATAGCTATAATATAATTATAATTTATATTGTAGCTATATTAGGATGTATTTTACAGGTAAGTATTTAGCTTTAAATAGGAATAATTTATTTAATAAGAGTTAATTTATTTCATTAGATTTAAATTATATTTAACTTAGGGGGGTGTTAGAGTTAGGGTTAGACTTAGCTTTAGGGGTTAATCCATTTATTATAGTAGCGGTGAGCTCCGGTCGTCAGATTAGGGGTTAATAATTGAAGTTAGGTGTCGACGATGTTAGGGAGGGCAGATTAGGGGTTAATACTATTTATTATAGGGTTAGTGAGGCGGATTAGGGGTTAATACATTTATTATAGTAGCGCTCAGGTCCGCTCGGCAGATTAGGGGTTAATAAGTGTAGGCAGGTGTCGGCGACGTTGTGGGGGGCAGATTAGGGGTTAATAAATATAATATAGGGGTCGGCGATGTTAGGGCAGCAGATTAGGGGTACATAGGGATAACGTAGGTTGCGGCGGTTTACGGAGCGGCAGATTAGGGGTTAATAATAATATGCAGGGGTTAGCGATAGCGGGGGCGGCAGATTAGAGGTTAATAAGTGTAAGGTTAGGGGTGTTTAGACTCGGGGTACATGTTAGAGTGTTAGGTGCAGACGTAGGAAGTGTTTCCCCATAGGAAACAATGGGGCTGCGTTAGGAGCTGAACGCTGCTTTTTTGCAGGTGTTAGGTTTTTTTTCAGCTCAAACAGCCCCATTGTTTCCTATGGGGATATCGTGCATGAGCACGTTTTTGAGGCTGGCCGCGTCCGTAAGCAACTCTGGTATCGAGAGTTGCATTTGCGGTAAAAATGCTCTACGCTCCTTTTTTGGAGCCTAACGCAGCATTTGTTTGAACTCTCGATACCAGAGTTAAATTTATGGTGCGGCCAGAAAAAAGCCCGCGGAGCGTTAACAGCCCTTCTACCGCCGAACTCCAAATCTAGGCCTTAGTATCCTAAAAAAAATATACTCAAAATGTCAGTATTTCATTTATTTTTTATTTTTATTAAAGGTACATTCCAGTTAGGGTTGCAACATCAGCCATGTTTGCATGGACATTTATGAATTACACATGCGGCAGGGCGTGCAGGGAGGAACGTATTGTGTATCTGGACAGCACTATTCATATTCCTCCCTGCACACCCTGTAGCATGTGTAACTTATAAGTGTTCTGTATTTTAAGGGACGGGTGGCAACCCTAAGCTCACTTGCTCAGAGATCCTAAGGTGCTTGTAACATCTGTTAAAGACTCAATTTGTGAATTGATGGCATGATACAAGGTCCACTAATCTTATCAGCAAATGCAATATTGTAAATATATAACGTGCATAGTAGAAAGATGCAAACTTAAAACATTGATAAAAAAAAATTCTAGGACCCTGGGCACAAACTGCATCGCTTATCCGTTGCCAGATCATCTTCCTTCTTGAAAAATGAGTCTGTTTGACACAACATCCAAATAAATAATCATAAGAGTCAATAATCATATCAATCAAAACTACGTTTTGCTAATGAGAAAAGTGAGGATTCAAAAATAGCGCACAGAATGAACTGATCAAACAATTTAGAACAATAATAAAGTTCTTTAGAAATGTTGCACTATTATAGTAGCCAGATTCTGTTCCCGCGACTACTATGACATTTCTGACACCTTGCATGTCATGTGTTAATAATTGGCCATACAATTCTACTAACATTTAAGTAAATGAGATTAGTTGCGACGAGCGAGGCTTCAAATTTATCAATAATCTGCCACTGCTCGCGGTAGGCTAGACGTGTCTATTTCTGAGTGTTTTTTTAGTACATAGTGACAGTGGGCACCATTTTGCCCTTGGCGAGTAACAGCGAGTTTATCCATCCGTGTCTACAATGTTGGATTAATTGAAGGCTTAGCACATGGTGCCCTAAGAAGATGAATACATGAAAAATCATATTCATGCAAAATTCATAATTTTATGTCCGGTTTGCTAATATGAAAATATGCAATTGGTTTTGCGTAAATGTGAATATGCAATTGTATATGCGGGAGAGTGGAGTTTTAGGGGTTTTTCCATTTTTTTCTCCATTGACTTCTATGGGAGAATATGTGAATGTGCACGCAATATTCTAACTTATGATTTTTGTGCTAGTCGGGTTACCGCTAGAGCAAAAACAGTTTACTTTCAACTTGTAATATGAGTGCAACCCGACTAGTGCAAACATTTTAATTCTAGTTCAATTAGCGCTGGAGCGGAAACGGTAAATGCTGCTCCATTCGTAATCTTGCCCTATATGTGTGGGCGCAAAACAAATAAAAAATTAAAATAAACTAATTTTGACCCATCAAGCTCCTAACTGATGGTTCAATGATTATCTGATATAAAGCCTGTGGCCTTTAGTTATCAAGCCGTCAACTTACTTGCATTTGACGGCACTAATACGCTTGCCTCAGATCGCCTAACCTGAATATTCTCTCCAAAAGTATCGAAAAAAGGTGTCAAAAAGCTGTGCACCAAGTACGGAGCGATGAGTTGTTAACTAACAGTCATCGATCTCGCTGCTATTTGGCTTTTTCACAGCTTTCTTGCTACCCTGTCACTAAGCACCCACACTATACTATACTGTTTACCCCCTAAACTGCCGCTCCCGGACCCCGCTGCAACTCTAATAAATATATTAACCCCTAAACCGCCGCTCCCGGACCCCGCCGCAACTCTAATAAATATATTAACCCCTAAACCACCACTCCCGGACCCCTGCCGCAACTCTAATAAATATATCAACCCCTAAATCGCTGCTCCCGGACCCCGCCGCCACTATAATAAATATATTAACCCCTAAACCGCCACTCCCGGACCCCGCCGCAACTATAATAAATATATTAACCCCAAAACCGCCGCTCCCGGACCCCGCTGCAACTCTAATAAATATATTAACCCCTAAACCGCTGCTTCCGGACCCGGCCACAACTAAATACAATTATTAACCCCTAAACTGCCGTTCCCGGATCCCACCGCCACCTACATTATATTATTAGCCCCTAATCTGCCGCCCCAACGTCGCCGCCACTATATTAAATGTATTAACCCCTAAACCTAAGTCTACCCCTAACCCTAACCCCCCCAACTGAAATATAATTACAATAAATCTAAATAAATATTCCTATCATTAAATAAATTATTCCTATTTAAAACTAAATACTTACCTATAAAATAAACCCTAAGATAGCTACAATATAACTAATAGTTACATTGTAGCTATCTCAGGGTGTATTTTTATTTTACAGGCAATTTTTTATTTATTTTAACTAGGTACAATAGTTATTAAATAGTTATTAACTATTTAATAACTTCCTAGTTAAAATAAAGACAAATATACCTGTAAAATAAAACCTAACCTAAGTTACAATTACACCTAACACTACACTATAATTAAATACATTTACTAAACTAACTACAATTAAATACAATTAAGAAAAATTATCTAAAGACCAAAAAACAACAACACTAAATTACAGAAAATAATAAAATAATTACAAGTTTTTTTTAAACTAATTACACCTAATCTAATCCCCCTAATAAAATAAAAAAGTCCCCAAAAATAAAAAAAAAATCCCTACCCTATACTAAATTAAAAATAGCCCTTAAAAGGGATTTTTGCGGGGCATTGTACCAAAGTAATCAGCTCTTTTACCTGTAAAAAAAAATACAATACCCCCCAACATTAAAACCCACCACCCACACACCCAACCCTACTCTAAAACCCACCCAATCCCCCCTTAATAAAACCTAACACTAACCCCTTGAAGATTACCCTACCTTGAGATGTCTTCACCCAACCGGGCAGAAGTGGTCCTCCAGACGGGCAGAAGTCTTCACCCTATCCGGGCAGAAGAGGTCCTCCAGACGGGCAGAAGTCTTCATCCAGGCGGCATCATCTATCTTCATCCATCTGGAGCGGAGCAGGTCCATTTTAAAGACATCCGACGCGGAGCATTCTCTTCTTTAATTCCGATTGGCTATCAGCCAATCGGAATTAAAGGGATGGCATCTTAGTTGACGTCACTTAAAGGAACCTTCATTCTTCAGTTGGACTTCGTTTGAAGAGGATGCTCTGTGTCGGATGTCTTGAAGATGGAACCGCTCCACTCCGGATGGATGAAGATAGAAGATGCCGCCTGAATGAAGACTTTTGCCCGTCTGGAGGACCTCTTTTGCCCGGAAAGGATGTAGACTTTGGACCGTCTGGAGGACCACTTCTGCCCGGATGAGTGAAGACGTCTCAAGGTAAGGTGATCTTCAAGGGGTTAGTGTTAGGTTTTATTAAGGGGGATTGGGTGGGTTTTAGAGTAGGGTTGGGTGTGTAGGTGGTGGGATTTAATGTTGGGGGGGTATTGTATTTTTTTTTACAGGTAAAAGAACTGATTACTTTGGGGAAATGCCCCGCAAAAAGCCCTTTTAAGGGTTATTTGTAATTTAGCCTTTTTTATTTTATTAGGGGGATTAGATTAGGTGTAATTAGTTAAAAAAAACTTGTAATTATTTTATCATTTTCTGTAATTTAATGGGGTTTTTTTGTACTTTAGATAATTTTTCTTAATTGTATTTAATTGTAGTTAGTTTAGTAAATGTATTTAATTATAGTGTAGTGTTAGGTGTAATTGTAACTTAGGTTAGGTTTTATTTTACAGGTATATTTGTATGTATTTTAACTAGGAAGTTATTAAATAGTTAATAACTATTTAATAACTATTCTACCTAGTTAAAGTAAATACAAAGTTGCCTGTAAAATAAAAATAAACCCTAAGCTAGCTACAATGTAACTATTAGTTATATTGTAGCTAGCTTAGGGTTTATTTTACAGGTAAGTATTTAGTTTTAAATAGGAATAGTTTATTTAATGATAGTAATATTTATTTATATTCATTTAAATTATATTTAAGTTAGGGGGTGTTAGGGTTACAGTTAGACTAAGGTTTAGGGGTTAAAAAATTTAATATAGTGGCGGCGACGTTGGGGGCGGCAGATTAGGGGTTAATAAATATAGGTAGGTGGCGGCGGTGTAGGTGGGTAGATTAGGGTTAATAAATGTAGGTAGGTGGCGGCGATGTAGGGGGCGGCAGATTAGGGGTTAATAAATATAATGTAGGTGGCGGTGGGCTCCGGGAGCGGCGGTTTAGGGGTTAATAATTGTATTTATTTGCGGCAGGGTCCGGTAGCGGCGGTTTAGGGGTTAAACAATTTATTTAGTTGCGGCCGAGTCCGTGAGCGGCGGTTTAGGGGTTAATAAGTTTATTAGAGTGGAGGTGGCCTCCAGGAGTGGCGGTTAATAAGTATAATGTAGGTGGCGGCGGTGTAGGGGCGGCAGATTAGGGGTGTTTAGACTCTGGGTACATGTTAGGGTGTTAGGTGTAAATGTTCCCATAGGAATCAATGGGATATCGGGCAGCAGCGAACATAAGCTTTCACTGCTTTCCGACTCCCATTGATTCCTTTGGCATCCGCGGCCTCCAGGGCGGAGGATTGAAAACCAGGTACGCTGGGACTAACTAGCAAAAGTAGTCAGATAGTGCTGAACTTGCATTCGGAACATCTGTAGTGACGTAAGCATCGATCTGTGTCAGACTGAGTCCGACGGATCGTATGTTACGTCACTAAATTCTACTTTTGCCAGTCTGTAGGGTTTGATAAATAAGGTTTTTAAATCCCTCCCTTTATGTTATTACTCGTGGGCTCCACAGCCTGGAGTAATGTATCACTCGGGTTGATTGACAAGTCATTCTCTAACGTCTGAAAGAAGGGTGGGCTTTACACACTCAGTTGAGCAGGTAATTATACATATGGGCAATGTACAAACAGAATCCACTGCACGTATGCCACGAAGGCAAGCTGACAAGTTCTCAATCTGAGAAGCTTTTCCACTCGCCTTATAATACATGTGGGCCTAAGTAGTTAAACACACAGCAGTACCGCTTAGGACCCACAAAGCTCTGCTGGTTTGCAGTCTGTTTGTGTAACTTGAAAAATTGTTTTAATAAAACGTGTAGGCAGAAAATATAAGTAGTTGCTAAGGAAAGATTTGGATAACTGATATGCATGCAAATGCAGTTTAGGATTTACAATAACATTATGTGTTCCGCTTAATCTATTTTCCATGAAGAGACTTTCCTCATGCATAAGGCCCTCTGTGTAATAGAAAGCTGTCTAACTATATTATTTTCCCTAATGCTATCCCATGGTATTTTGCAGTTTGCTAACCTGCTATTGATATTTCCCCCTATGTACATTATTTTGTCCAAGGTAAACAATATGCCATTAGTTACACATTCAATCATTTTAAAGAAAGTTTAACAGTGGTCAAAAAGACCTGTTTGACCAGTATAATTTATTTATTCATTGTCTGATTTAAAGCAACCCTTATTTAATTTTCTTTGATTCAAATCAAAGCTACAACTTTCCCAAGAATATTTGAATGTGCTTATAATAATAAATACTACTTCTACAAAGAATGTATGTATTACACTTTTTGTAAATTTAAATAAAAAAATAAAATAAAATGTATATATATGTAGATATAAATTTATATATATGTATGTATGTATATATATATATATATATATATATATATATATACTGTATATATATACTGTGTTTATATATATATATATATATATATATATATATATATATAAATAAATATATAAATAAATAAATATATATATATATATATATATATATATATACACACACACAGGAATATCATTGACCCTACCATTTTATAAGTAAAATAGTTCACATGGGGGTCACTGTGAGCAGGATTTATACTTGAGCAACAGTTAAAACAACAAAGGAAGAGAGCGTAGAAACAAAAACAAAAAGCGCATCTAAGTGCTGATTTAAAACAATTTAATATAGAGGCCCCTACTCATAAGAAGCTACTCACAGAATAAGAATCAAATATCGGGGGGGGCGGAGCCAGCTACTAAATCAGTTAGACGTGTTTTTCTGCAGCTCCAGACTTTCTATTATAAATATATGAACTAAACCAAGTATATTAGCTTGCAGCTATTCTACTGCTCCATAGAACATAAGAACTATCTATTCTAACCTACAGATGAAGAAAGACATGGTATAATTGTGTTTTCTCGCCATCATACTTCATACAAATATACCACGTGGAGTTGCTCAGCTCCATTTTCTTACAGCTAACTTGCCTATCATGGATGCCCTGCTGACTTGGGAGCGGAAAACTGAACACCTACTAGAGAGGCATTATAAGGACCTGGCTGAAGACATTCTATCACTACTAGCTCACGTATCTGTATTACAACTAAAAAGATCCGGGAAGGATGAGACGCTGACAGTTAGTAGGAGAAGCGGCGATGCAGAGAGCCCAGCTGAAAAGAGCTCGGAGGATTATGGAACTAAACCAGATATCCAATGCTACAACATGTGTGACATTCGCGTAGATAAGCGGCGATCCCCATGTGAGCCCGGCAATTGTCTGCATAGTGCACCTACGCCGATCACAGAATGTCCAGCAACGGCTATTGCTTGTGGCCCTCAGGACCCTACAGCTTTGCTTACCTTCCGCATGGAGGTCACTTCAGAGGAATGGGCCTGCCATTCAGCTAAGGAGAGAGGTCAGCTAAGGAGAGATGAGTTAGATGATGCCGTTGGCGGGAGTCTGGTAAGAGAACGGAGGTTTGTACAGGGCCCGGCTACCTCCTCTGCTGTAATTATGCCAGTCATGGGGGAAGAGGCTGTAGATGCGATGCGGCCCAGCTTGTTAATAGAGCCTACTATGAGAGCATTATTGGCCCTACTCTACAACGGAGCCTTATTACTACAGCGTGACCTACAGGTACATGTGCATTGGTCATCGGACCTCAAGACCGGAGTGGGGTAGAAGAGATTTTTATTTTTTCTCTCTCCCAGCTGCTATAATGTGCTGGAATATGATTGATCCACATCTGTACCTAGCCATATAGCCTTTGAGTTAAAACAAGCTGTAGCAGATTTTACCAAAGCCACTGCCCTTACATTGACCGTTATATCACCTAAGACTTTCTATTCTTTAATGGAGCTCTTCCTTGGGACATTGACTTTAGTTTCACCACTCAGATGATGACCGTTTGGTCTGATGTTCGATCCTTGAACGAGTGTGCCCCCCATTGACAGTTGTGAGCTGTATAGTATGTGTGCCTTCGCACAAGATTCAGATTTTCTTTTCAGGTGGTCATTATGTTAAAGGGTGCCTAGCTTCTACCTTGTATCCTAAACCGCCTGACACACAGGTGCCACTAGATAACTTCATTCTATGTTTTTTGCACTTCCCAGTTTGATGTCATAATTTGTACAGCACAGCATAAACTGTTTATTCATGCTATCACCAGCTTATTACAGATATGGGTCACTGTGACAAAGTTTGTGCCCTATATATTGTTTGCTATATTCCTTTGATACAGGATCCATGTTTAATTATATGTCAGCCATAGTTCTAGTTCAGATTTCTTCTCCCTCAATGTTATACTTGTTAGTCCCTCTGATAAATCAACTACCACCCAGGTGCATAGGCTGATCAACTACGTAACCTTTAGAGGTCCACTTTATATTGCTATAGTTAGCCTGCTATATACAGCCTTTGTCTACTGACCAACAACTATAGGAGATGGGGTGGTATGGTGCAGTCTATATGTATATATATATATATATATATATTTATATATATATATACACTTTCTTGATCCACTGGAACATCACTAGCACACTGATATTCAGGGCAGAACAACATCGCCCTTAGACCGCAGTTTAACATACCTACATATGAGAAATTCATATATGTGTTTAACACACATTTGGACATATTGCCATCACCAATAATAGTCATTATAATATCCCTACCATGGTACTTCCAGTTTTACTTAACCTATATGTACTATGAATATTGACCCCTGTTACATATATGGGTTTTGAAAGTTATTGTCTAGTGTTTATATCCCACTGCAGGAATGTGTGTTATAGTTATTTAGTGTAACATATGTTGTGGCCGCATCATATTATTTAAACTGATTTATAATTATGGACAAAGGTTCTGTTTACTAAACTTAAAATCTCACGCCTGAAGCCTCTCTCTATAAATACACTCAACAAGAGATGTTCCCTGTGGGTTTGCTTTCATTCTGTGGTTTCATTAGCTATACCATTTTCAGAGGTGCCTCAAGGTAAGCTATTTACTAGTCTACTTTAAGTTAAGATATGTATACTACGCTAAAACCATAGCCTTCTCCACGCATCACATCTCTGAGATCTTAGATAGTGTCTATGACAACTCCCTCTCAGTGCCTATAGAGAAACTCCCCTATAGGCCCATTTTAGTATAGCTACAACCAGAAGAGCTGCAACAGCCACCAGACCCCAAGTTGTCCTCTATAACTACGGAGGAGCCTCGCTACCGTTTGGAATCTAGTAGTGGTCTCTTAGATAATATAAATATTAATAATGAATATAACCATTTCCTTAATTGCTATCTACGCTTTCCTGCACTTAGCCTCTATTACTAATAGCGATAAATATGTTGGCTACTGTTTTAGCAGTGTTGGCTCCCTTAGAAATACTCCCAAAAGCAAACAGGCTCTCCTTAAGTGTTTACTACTCTCTCCTAGAGGCTGAAACTACCATACTAACAGAGTTGTCATATACTGTTTTGAAATGGACTGTTTTGTTTTTCAGCTATGCTATTTTATCACACAATGGGAATACTGAATATAGGATAGACACTCTTTAATGCTAATATTCTATCTCATTATACATTTAATCACCTACTTGCTTCCTACCCCCTTATCATCCCACCCTACCCTTGAACAGATCATCTGTTATAGTCCCCTCTTCTACCTAAGTTCAATCACTACCACAATATGTGCCTACTGTCACCTATGGGGAGTCGTCTATGATATTTCATCTATATTCCTTACACCAAAATCTATCTATTTACTTAGATATGCAGTTTTTAGGGATGCTTCAGGGTAAAGATATTTACCACCTACCTTACATTCCGATATATTCAGTTGTATAGGTATCTGTTTTGTTGCCTAAATGTTGTTTTATATTAATTTTATATGTTATTTGCTATCATTATTTGCGACTGTATGACTGTTATCCTTAACTTATCTATGCTCTTGCCCACATTATTGGTAAATATTATTTGTCCCGGTTGAGCCTCTCTCCTCCCTTTCCCGCTGGTACTTACTGCCTGCGGGTCATATCCCTCCTCCTTTTTCCCACATTGCCTATAGGTGGCACTCCCCTAGGAGAGGGGCTCACCCAGAGGTCCCCTAGGCTCCAACCATTCTAACGTCTCCCCCCATATAATATCATATTGTAGAGTGCAATTTCTGTTCACCTCATAGAAAGCGAATTTGCTTGCATTAAGTGTTGGATTAGGATTCAACTGCTTTCTATTTAACTGCCATCCCTCATTTTTTATAAACATGTCCTTCCTCTTAAGCCTAACATATTGTAATTATATAATATGACTCCTACTAACTAATCTCCTATCCTGCCTAGCTCCGCCCCCTTACTCCCTTCCCCGTTCCACTTTGAGCGGCTCTTGCCCGCTGCACTCCTTTATCCCCTTCCTTGCTAATTTTGTCCAAAAGTGGCCAAGCAACTGACTCTGAGTAGCTACATTAGAAATAATGTTCATGATAATACTCGGTCCGCACAAGACCAACGCTGTAGCTACTCCCCTTTTAAGCTTAAAATATAAAACTGAAGTCTCAATTTAGATAGTCCAAATCCCTTGCTAATGCTCTCGATACGCTGGATTTATATGCCCCCTGTTTTTGCCTTTATTGCCTAGTCAACCTCTCTCCATTGACATATCTCCAGCCAATTATAGCTTCCTCACTTCATTAAGAATCTTTCTCAAATACCACTCTTGAAACTCATAATTGCTTACTAGGTTGGTATAATTTGTATTGTTGGCTTGGCAATATCTTTGTATTAGCTCTGTATTGTTTTATTTTTATATGTCATTGCTTTTGGATGTCTCTCTACTGTTATATTTGATTATGACTTCAATAAAAAATTATCAAAAAAAAAAAAAAAATCAAATATCAGCATATACATCAATTCAAACCGTGAAGTGGTCCGTGGGAGGGAGCGTCTGTAACCAGCTGTCACCTTGTTCCTTTTCCGTATCCTGCTGGCGTCTGTGTAATCCGGAATCTTCACTAGACACTGTTACCCTCAATCAGTCCACAGTAAAGACATTCACCTATATGCTACTGTATACACACTGTTCATGGAAAGTTAAAAAGTTGTGCAACACTGCCTACTTGATACCACTTGTGTGAGAGCAGGAGCTGTTAATAACCATAGTTGGATCAGTCTGGGAGGATTTACCTCTCCACCTCTAAGGTGGCAGAGGGGTTAAAGTGACATAAACCCAGAGTGTTTCTTTCATGATTAAGATAAAACATACATCTTTAAACAACTTTCCAATTTACTTCTATTAGGACATTTTCTTTATTCTCTTCTTATCCTTTATTAAAAATCAGGAAGGTAAGCTCAGGAGTGTGCACGTGTCTGCAGCAATATATGGCAGTAGTTTTGCAACAATGTTATACATTAGCAAGAGCACTAGATGGCAGCACTATTTCCTATCATGTAGTGCACCAGACATGTGCATGCTACCTAGCTAGATATCTCTTCAACAAATAATAACATGAGAACAATGAAAATTTGATAAAAGAAGTAAATTGGTAACTATTTGATTCTAGAAAGAAAATATTTGGGTTTCATATCCCTTTAAGAAACACCACTCCAAAGCTTTTGTGTACCTAAAGGAAAAGTAATGTCAAAGGGGTCTATTTATTATAGTGTGAACAGACATGATAAGATGTAGCGTATCATGTCTGCCACACATCGATAAATGCCGACAGCATACGCTGTCATCATTTATCATTGAACCAGCAGTTCTTGTAAACTACTGGTGCAATGCCGCCCCCTACAAATTTGCGGCCAATCGTCCACTAGCAGGGGGTGTTAATCAACCCGATCGTATTTGATCGGGTTGATTTCTGTCCACCGCCTCACAGCAGGCGGACAGGTTATGGAGCAACGGTCTTTTGACCGCTGCTTCATAACGGCGAGCCATCCATAGGGAGCTTGATAAATTGACCCCAAAATGATACAAAATAACAGAAAACAGAAGCGCTTGAAGCTGAAGGTGAATTAACTCTAAACATGAATTATTGAATACGATAAAACCAGGTATATCCTATAATTTGCTAGTGGTATATCCTAGTAGAATAAAGGTGCTAATCAAGAACAAAATCAAAATTAATTTAAGGTGCCATTCGCTAATGGTGTATCTGTAGTAGAATACAAGTGCTAATCAAAAACAAAAACAAAATTACTTCAAAGTACCAGGTGTATCCCTTTAAATAGTGAACTCGTGTTCTTAATATGTTAAGATACTAATGGTTAAAAAAGAAGACCAAATCTTACATATATAAAAAGGGGCTATGCCAATTTAATATACATAATAAAACACAAAAGGATAGTATTAAAAATTCTATTAAAAGTTCTTATCTATAAATACATAAAACTAACGGACGTCTCCGTTAAAAATAGAGCTCAGGTTGCCACCACATAAAATTGAATATGTATATAGGAAGATCCGTTAATGTGAACCAGTGGAACTAATTTCAGTTCAAGTTAGAAAGTTAACATGAGTGATTTCCAGAGTCAATACTCTCAGAAAGCGATCAACCGCAGGCTTACCCCCACACTGTGTGTGCTCTGAAGTCTCTGTAATCAAAGTTACCACCGTAGCGGGGTGACGTCACCTTATGGGTGCTGTCCTGGATCAGCCTCCTGATTGGTCCTTTATCGGAGCGGCTTCGTAAGGTAACTGTAATTTTCTGTACCAAAGTATCTGCTCTTAAGTGTCTACCAACACGCAAGATACCTTTGAAGGAGTGATGTATAGATAAAGTAGCTTTGTCCAATCCCCAAACGGAGGGGCTCTGATTTCACTCTGCGATAAAGTTCTGTGCAGTAGTACCCTTGTCAGACTATGCCGACCTTGTTTGCCAATACTGTCAGTCTCTGCCGGCACAGCTAACAATTGCAAATTTTCGATTGTACAAAGGGTAACAATTTCCTGCAACAATTCACACTCACGAGTGTAGCTCCAGCTTAGAATGTAGATAGAATAACTATAGTTGTAACGCGTTGATGAAGTCACAACTATAGTTATTCTATCTACATTCTAAGCTGGAGCTACACTCGTGAGTGTGAATTGTTGCAGGAAATTGTTACCCTTTGTACAATCGAAAATTTGCAATTGTTAGCTGTGCTGGCAGAGACTGACAGTATTGGCAAACAAGGTCGGCATAGTCTGACAAGGGTACTACTGCACAGCACTTTATCGTAGAGTGAAATCAGAGCCCCTCCGTTTGGGGATTGGACAAAGCTACTTTATCTATACATCACTCCTTCAAAGGTATCTTGCGTGTTGGTAGACACTTAAGAGCAGATACTTTGGTACCGAAAATTACAGTTACCTTCCGAAGCCGCTCCGATAAAGGACCAATCAGGAGGCTGATCCAGGACAGCGCCCATAAGGTGACGTCACCCCGCTACGGCGGTAACTTTGATTACAGAGACTTCAGAGCACACACAGTGTGGGGGTAAGCCTGCGGTTGATCGCTTTCTGAGAGTATTGACTCTGGAAATCACTCATGTTAACTTTCTAACTTGAACTGAAATTAGTTCCACTGGTTCACATTAACGGATCTTCCTATATACATATTCAATTTTATGTGGTGGCAACCTGAGCTCTATTTTTAACGGAGACGTCCGTTAGTTTTATGTATTTATAGATAAGAACTTTTAATAGAATTTTTAATACTATCCTTTTGTGTTTTATTATGTATATTAAATTGGCATAGCCCCTTTTTATATATGTAAGATTTGGTCTTCTTTTTTAACCATTAGTATCTTAACATATTAAGAACACGAGTTCACTATTTAAAGGGATACACCTGGTACTTTGAAGTAATTTTGTTTTTGTTTTTGATTAGCACTTGTATTCTACTACAGATACACCATTAGCGAATGGCACCTTTAATTAATTTTGATTTTGTTCTTGATTAGCACCTTTATTCTACTAGGATATACCACTAGCGAATTATAGGATATACCTGGTTTTATCGTATTCAATAATTCACGTTTAGAGTTAATTCACCTTCAGCTTCAAGCGCTTCTGTTTTCTGTTATTTTGTATCATTAGTTTCTGACCTATATTAGGGACCTTTAGGTCTTTCAGGAGTTTGGTGATTCACCCTGCGCTCAAATTTAACCTTTTTTTTAATTGACCCCAAAATGATACTTTCATTATTAAGATAGAAGTAAATTGGAAAGTTGTTAAAATTGTATGTTCTATTATCTAATTTGCTTTATTCTCTATCCATCCTTTTTTGTAGGACTGTCTCATGATTTCATTATTTGTCATTCATATTGCACATACACTTGTGTGTCGCACTTTTACTTTAAGAAATTCAACGGACAAATTAGCCGAAAGCTGCAGACTAAAGCTATTGTTTTTATTTTGTTTGATTAATGAATGATAAGTAACAAAATCATGCACATACCTAAAAAAATATATTTTTCAGAACCACATAAAAATAAAGCAGCTCACTGATTGAAATACTATATTAGAAATATACGTTTACCTGTACATGAAAAACAGTCGCCTAGATTACGAGTTTTGTCGGTAAAGACCCACGGTGCTAAGGCTCCTTTTTTTTACAGCGCACCCTTAAGCCAACACTGGTATTACGAGTTGTCTGAATGGTTGCGTTAGCCTCAGAAAAGGGAGCGTTGAGCCAAATTTAGCTTCCCTTCAACCCTCAATACCAGCGTTGCCTACGGTAGCGGTAAGCTGGAAAAACATGCTCATGCACGATTTCCCCATAGGATACAATGGGGCTGAGCTGGCTAAAAAAAAAAACTAACAAAAAAAAAAAGCAGCGTTCAGCTCCTAACGCAGCCCCATTGTTTCCTTGGGGAAACACTCTCTAAGTCTACACCTAACACCCTAACATGAACCCCAAGTCTAAACACCCCTAACCTTACACTTATTAACCCCTAATCTGCCGTCCCCGCTATCGCTGACACCTACATTATATTATTAACGCCTAATCTGCCACTCCGGACCCCGCCGCAACCAACATTATAGCTATGAACCACTAATCTGCTGTCCCTAACATCGCCGGGGCAGAAGAGGTCCTCCATTCAGCAGAAGTCTTCATCCATCCATGGCTCCATCTTCAAGACCTCCGACGCAGAGCATCCTCCTTGGTCGACGAACTAACGACGAATGAAGTTTCCTTTGAATGACGTCATCCAAGATGGCGTCCCTCGAATTCAGATAGGCTGATAGGATTCAGCTAATCGAAAATTAAGGTAGGAAAAATCTGATTGGCTGATTTAATCAGTCATTCTATTGGCTCATCCAATCAGCCAATCGGATTGAACTATTAAATAGCTATTGTACCTAGTTAAAATAAATGCAAAGTTGCCTGTAAATAAATATAAATCCTAAAATAGCTACAATGTAACTATTAGTTATACTGTAGCTATATTAGGGTTTATTTTATAGGTAAGTAATTAGTTTTAAATAGGATTAATTTATTTAATTATAGTAATTATAGTAATTTTATTTCGTTTTATTTAAATTATATTTAACTTAGGGGGGTGTTAGGGTTAGACATAGGTTTAGGGGTTAATAACTTTATTATAGTAGCGGCGACGTTGGGGGCGGGAGATTAGGGGTTAATAATTGTAGGTAGGTGGCGGTGATGTTGGGGGGGCAGATTAGGGGTTAATAAAATTTATTATAGTGTTTGCGAGGCAGATTAGGGGTTAATAAGTGTAGGTAGGTGGCGGCAACGTTGGGGGAAGGCAGATTACGGGTTAATAAATATAATGTAGGTGTCGGTGATGTTAGGGACAGCAGATTAGGGGTTAATAAGTATAATGTAGGTTGCGGCGATGCCTGGTCGGCAGATTAGGGGTTAAATAATTTTATTAGTGTTTGCGATGTGGGGGGCCTCGGTTTAGGAGTTAATAGGTAGTTTATGGGTGTTAGTCTACTTTGTAGCACTGTAGTTAAGAGCTTTATGTTCCGGCCTTAGCCCATAAAACTCTTAACTATTGACTTTTTTATGCGGTAGGAGTCTTGGAGGTAAAGGCTGTACCGCTCACTTTCTCCAAGCCTTGTAATACCAAAGTTAGGAAAATCACATTAAAAAGATAGGATACGCAATTGACGTAAGGGGATTTGCGGTAGCCAAAAGTCATGGAAGAAAAGTGAGCGGTACACCTGTACCTGCCTGACTCGTAATACCAGCGGGCGTTAAAAAGAAGTGTTAGGACCCCTTAACGCTGCTTTTTAAAGCTAACTCAGAACTCGTAATCTAGGCGAATGTTTATTTTTTTGTTGAAGGCAAATTGTAAATTGCTAATAAAGAGTAATAGTTAGACATGTGCTCGCTCGAAAAATTAGTTTCGTTTCGTTTCGTTGTTTTTTTTTCGGTTCAATACTGTCGAATTAATTCGGTATGCGTACTTTATTCGTTTCGGTTCCGAAGGTAATTTAGTTAATTAGTTCATTCGGATTCATTTGAAACCACAATTCAAATTTCGGACCAATTCGTAATTTTGGACCGATTCGTAATTTCGGACCGAATTTAATTTTCGGGCCGAATAGTAATTTATGACCTAGGGAGAGTAGAGGTAGTGATATTAGAGAGAGTGGACGTAGGGATAGGGACCGTGGAGCTAGGGAGTGTAGTAACAATAATAGGGATAGTGATAGAGGTAGGGATAGGCATAGGATTCGTCATAGGCACCCTGTACATAGGGATAGGGAGAGGGACCTTGGTACTAGGGAGAGGGTAGGTAGGGACAAGGAGAGGCATGGTGGAGTAAAAAAAAAAGCACACCAGTGCCAAAAAACAATTTAAGAGGAGGAGGCCCCTTACAACCTCTGAGGAGTCAGACTCTAGTGCTGCTGAACAGCAACGTGCCACTTCACCAAGGCATACTACACAGGCCAAAATGTGTAAACTAAAGAAATAAATTCAATTAATATTATTATTCATTGTCATGGCATCTTTATTTGAAAAAGCAGGAATGTAAGTCAAGCTTAAAGGGATAGTATACTGAAAATTTATTTCATGATTCTGCTAGAGCATTTATTTTTTAATCAACTTTCTAAATTACTCCTATTATTATTAATTTGTCTTTTTCTCTTGTTATCTTTATTTGAAATTGTAGGTTGATAATGTAAGGACAGGACAGATCCTGCCCATTTTTTGTTTTAGTACCCTGGCGAGATTTTGAGATTGGTGGCAACATTTAACAAACCAATAAGCAAGTGCAACCCTGGTTCTGAACCTAAAAAATGCTCATTCCTGCTTTCAAATAAAGATTCCATGTAAATGAAGAAATAATGACTTACTATTAAATAATATAATTGTTTAAATTTTCATCTCTATCTTGAAATAAAATGTTTGTGTTTACTGTTTATTATCCATTTAAGGCCTTTTATATAATATTTACGGAATTAAAGATGGAAACTTTGCCCAACAAGAGCAAATATATACATTTTTTGGATTATATATATTTGTCTTCTCATGATTTATAAATAAAGGGATAAACTTTAATCAACTTTATGGGGCACAAAGTCAGATTCAAACGTAAAGGGACACTGAACCCAAATTATTTCTATCATGATTCCGATAGAGCATCAATGTTTTTTTTATCAACTTTCTAATTTACTCCTATTATCAAATTTTCTGTGTTCTCTTGGGGGTCAATGTATTAATGTGCGAGGGGACATGATACGATGTAGCCTATCATGTCGGCCGCACATCGATAAATGCCGACAGCTGCTTCATAACTTTTCCGGCAAGCCTCAGGGGCATGAAGCCCCATATGGAGCTTGATAAATTAACCCCTTGGTAACTATCTTTATTTGAAAAAGAATGAATGTAAGCCTATGAGCCAGCCCATCCTTGGGTCAGTACCTGGGTAGTGCTTGATGATTGTTGGCTAAATGTTGCCACCAATCAGCAATCGCTATCCAAGATACTGAACCAAAAATTGTTCCATTTCGTAAGCTTTACATTCCTTCTTTTACAAATCAAGCTCCAAGGAGACTGAAGAAAAAAAAATAATAGTAGTAAATTTTAAATTTTATTAAAATTGCATGCTCTACCTGAATCATGAAAGAAAAAATTTGGTTTCAGTGTGCCTTTAAATATTCATTTATAATTTTTTTATACTTTTCAATTTATGTATATTATCAAATTCACTTTCCTCTACTCTCCACTGCACATTCAGCGTTGGTTGTAATATTTTTTAAGTCCAGGTATGTTTTTCTCATGGTGCAGTCAGTCTCACTCTCTAGTATGCGCATGACTGCATCAGCCAAACATACCTGTCCTTATAATATAAATATCTTATTGTTAAAGGACCGCTCATGCAGTTTAATAAATAAAATAATTAAGAAGTAGCCAATAAAAATACAATGCAATTCTAACACTTCATTAAAATGTATATAATTATTTTTATAAAAAATTTTTGTTTATGGTCCCCTGTATATGTGACAGATATCATCCAATCACAAACTATGGGGCATATGTTGTATCAAGCTCCGACCGCTGCTCCATAGCCTGTCCGCCTGCTCTGAGCAGGCGGACGCACATCGCAACAATTCAACCCGATCTAGGGTTGATTGACACCCCCCTGCTGGGGGCCTATTGGCCGCGAGTCTGCAGGGGGCGGTGTTGCACCAGCAGCTCTTGTGAGCTGCTGGTGCAATGCTGAAGACAGCGTGCGTATTGCTCGCCATATTCAGCGAGGTCTGTCGGACCTGATCCTTACTGTCGGATCAGGTCCGCCAGACCTTGATAAATATGCCTCTATATGTATACCCTGTCAGCTTCTGCACATGCTCAGGAAGTTATTACATAAAAAGACTGTAAATTTATATAAATGAAGTAAATTATTAAATGTATATACTTAAAAGGACATGAACCAATATGTTTCTTCCGCGATTCATATAGATAATTCAATTTTAATTAAATAACTTTCAAAATAACTTATATTATTTCATTATCTTCCTTCTCTTGTTATCATTTGTTGAAATGTTTTCTAGGCAAGTTTTGGAGCAGCAGAGAAGCAATTTTCTCGCTGTTGATTGGTGGCTGCATATACATATATTTCAATTTTGATTGGCTCACCCAGGTGTTTTGTACGAAACCATTCGTGCATTGCTGCTCCTTCAATAAATTATATCAAGAGAATTAAATAAATTAGAAAATCGAAGTAAATTCGAAATTTTTTGAAAATTATATACTCTATCTGAATCATGAAAAATATTTGGTTTTCTTTTTATGTCCATTTAGATTTCCAATTATCTGATCTATCTGATTCAGAATCATAAAATTTTATTTTGACTTTATAGTCCATTTCAATGTATACGAGATAAGCAAACACTGTACTAACTTTAAAAAAAAAAACATATTTAGTTGTTACATAACTAAATTTTACATGCATATAAAACAACAATAACCTGTGAATTTATATATATATATATATATATATATATATATATATATATATATATATATTTCTATTAATCTATCCATCTCTATAATATAACTTTTGAAAACTCTAAAAATCCGGGGTAAAGGTCAGGCACTGTCAGTCATTTCCAATGGCTCCGCTTGTATTCTTTGGATGTATCAGATGCAAAATGTAAGAAATCCTTATTTTCAAATAAAGTCATTATAGTTTTTCATTTTTTTTTATTATTTTCTAACCAAAAATATGTTTTTATTTGATTTATAGGTATTATGATTGCAGGGCAATGGTCAAAAGGAAATTGTCAATGATGCACTCCACATCAAAGAGTGTGCGTTTCAACAGTTGGCAGAAGGAGGTGCGGGACAAACTTCTTGAAGAGGCTGTTGTCACTGTTGTCCGTAGCTCAAGTAGGAGAAACGAATCTGTCAGGCAAAAGAGAGATGGTGAGTAAAATTAAATATACGATTACTTTGATTACTTGGTGTGGAAATAAAAAAATAAATACAAGGGAATAAAGTGGAAGAAAAGACAATCGATTTATCCTTTAGGTATTACAATTTACTATTCTATTTTTTTTTTGTTTTTTTTTAAAACAAATAAAGAAAGATCCATATCTGTAAGGCAAAAATCATGTATGACAGGAGTTGGATTCTAGGCAGCATACATAGTTACATACACATATTTTATAACTCAACTTCCATCATCCACATACATTTCTTGTGTATGTGAATTGTGTATATGAAAGATGAATATGAATGCATCTGGCATAGTTGTATATGACAGAATCAAAATTACACTTTATATAAGGCCGGTGAGGTAGCTCAATTGGCAAAATGCCCCGATTACAAAAGCCTGTTCAAAGATACAAAGGTTCAAATCCCAGCAGGGCTAACTCAGCCCTTAATCCTTCTGATGTCGCTCAATTGAGTACCATTACATTTATTAATAATAACAACTATAACTATTCACCTGCCGATTTGGTTAATTTTGAGAGCAAGCGCTGAAAATGTGCTTGAAGAGTTTGAGTCCCACTGTGAGAAAGGCGCTATATAAATACTAGTTATTATATATATATATATATATATATATATCATCCTTCTACTTTACCATGGAACTTCTTTTGTGTTCCCCTCACTCCCCTATGCCCTTTCATTTGTTGGTCCCCTATATCCTTTTTCCTCATGTCACCTTTCTTCTCTTTCCCTCCCAAGGCCCTTTTTTTGTCTTTCCCTACCTCACCAATACCTGAATTTTAGACGCTGTGGCCTTTGCATCCTTTTTTCTGTAATGTGACTTCAATTATTTAAAATATAAAAAATCGACCATCACATTTAAATGCCTATTATGGGCTGTTGACAAGATTTTACATATATATATTTCACTACCTGGCCTGTATAGGTTTTTTGGAAATTATGAATCATTCATCACTAATAACTATTGTTCACTAATACATGTGTTAGACTTACCTGTCTCTTATCCTTGATGTTTTCCAGATCACCAAAAATACTCTGTAGTGCGATCAGCCCCAAGCACGTCTCAGCCTAGTTCTGGTAAGTACCTAAATAAGGAATACAAACATAGGTTTTAGAAAAAAAAGTGGATTGAAGATTAGATTTTTACTCCCAGAGTATTACATTCAAATAGTACCCTGTCCCAGTTCCCTAGCCCATCAATAACAACTATTGTTCACTAATACACGTGTTAGACTTACCTGTCTCTTATCCTTTATTTTTTTCAGATCACCAAAAATACTCTGCAGGGCGATCAGCCCCAACCACGTCTCAGCCTAGTTCTGGTAAGTACCTAAATAAGGAATACAAACATAGGTTTTAGAAAATAAAAATGGATTGAAGATTAGATTTTTACTCCCAGAGTATTACATTCAAATAGTACCCTGTCCCAGTTCCCAAGCCCTGTTACCTTTTTCTTGGCAAGTTTCCATGATCAAGTGTTGTGCTTAAAGATATAATGAACCAAACATTTTACATTCAAATAGTACCCTGTCCCAGTTCCCTAGCCCATCAATAACAACTATTGTTCACTAATACACGTGTTAGACTTACCTGTCTCTTATCCTTTATTTTTTTCAGATCACCAAAAATACTCTGCAGGGCGATCAGCCCCAACCACGTCTCAGCCTAGTTCTGGTAAGTACCTAAATAAGGAATACAAACATAGGTTTTAGAAAATAAAAATGGATTGAAGATTAGATTTTTACTCCCAGAGTATTACATTCAAATAGTACCCTGTCCCAGTTCCCAAGCCCTGTTACCTTTTTCTTGGCAAGTTTCCATGATCAAGTGTTGTGCTTAAAGATATAATGAACCAAACATTTTTCTTTAATGATTTCATACTAGAATCTGCTAGAACAGCAAATTAATTGCTACTCAATTTTTCTTTGTTCTATTATTATCTTTATTTTACAAACCAATAATGTAAGCCTGGTCCCCGGGTATTTTTTTTCTTTCAAAACCATGCATAGCGGCATAGTGCTTGCTTACATTCTAGATTTATAAAATAACAATAAGAAGACAACAAAACAAATGTTATGATAGGACTATAAATTTATAAAGCTGCTTTATATTTCCTGCTCTTTCAATATATTGAAAGTCAAATATTTGTTTTATTATCCATTGTATCGCAATTTTCATCTAATGACTTTCATCAGCCTGATAATCGGTTAGATTTAGAGTTTTGTCGGTAACGACCCGCGTAGCTAACGCTGGCTTTTTTCCCCTGCACCTTTTAAATACCGCTGGTATTTAGAGTTCACAGAAGGGCTGCGTTAGGCTCCAAAAAGGGAGCGTAGAGCATATTTACCGCCACTGCAACTCTCAATACCAGCGGTGCTTACAGATGCGGCCAGCTTCAAAAACGTGCTTGTGCACGATTCCCCCATAGGAAATAATGGAGCCATTTGAGCTGAAAAAAAGCAGCGTTCAGCTCCTAACGCAGCCCATTGTTTCATATTGGGAAACAGTTTCTAAGCCTGCACCTAACACCCTAACATGTACCCCGAGTCTAAGCACCCCTAAACTTACACTTATTAACCCCTAATCTGCCGCCCCCACTATCGCTGATCCCTCCGTACACCGCCACCACCTACGTTATCCCTATGTACCCCTAATCTGCTGCCCCTAACACCGCCGACCCCTATATTATATTTATTGACCCCTAATATGCCGCCCCCAACGTCACCTCCACCAACCTACACTTATTAACCCCTAATCTGCCGACCGGACCTCACCGCTACTATAATAAAGTTATTAACCCCTAATCTGCCTCACTCCCGCCTCAATAACACTATAATAAATAGGATTAACCCCTAATCTGCCCTCCCTAACACCACTGACACCTAACTTCAAGTATTAACCCCTAATCTGCCGACCGGACCTTACCGCTACTCTATTAAATTTATTAACCCCCTAAAGCTAAGTCTAACCCTAACACTAACACCCCCTAAGTTAAATATAATTTTTATCTAACGAAATAAATAAACTCTTATTAAATAAATTATTCCTATTTAAAGCTAAATACTTACCTGTAAAATAAACCCTAATATAGCTACAATAAAACGAATAATTATATTGTAGCTATTTTAGGATTAATATTTATTTTACAGGCAACTTTGTATTTATTTTAACCAGGTACAATAGCTATTAAATAGTTAATAACTATTTAATAGCTACCTAGTTAAAATAATTACAAAATTACCTGTAAAATAAATCCTAACCTAAGTTACAATTAAACCTAAGACTACACTATCAATAAATTAATTAAATAAATTACCTACAATTATCTACAATTAAACCTAACACTACACTATCAATAAATTAATTAAATACAAATAAATACACTAACTAAAGTACAAAAAATAAAAAAAGAACTAAGTTACAAAATATAAAAAAATATTTACAAACATTATAAAAATATTACAAAACTTTTAAGCTAATTACACTTACTCTAAGCCCCCTAATAAAATAACAAAGCCCCCCAAAATAAAAAAATGCCCTACCCTATTCTAAAATAAAAATAGAAAAGCTCTTTTACCTTACCAGCCCTTAAAAGGGCCTTTTGCGGGGCATGCCCCAAAGAATTCTGCTCTTTTGCCTGTAAAAAAAACATACAATACCCCCCCAACATTACAACCCACCACCCACATAACCCTAATCTAACCCAAACCCCCCTTAAATAAACCTAACACTAAGCCCCTGAAGATCTTCCTATCTTATCTTAACCACGCCGGGTATCACCGATCGGTCCAGAAGAGGCTCCGAAGTCTTCATCCAAGCCCAAGCGGGGGCTGAAGACATCCATCATCGGGCTGAAGTCTTGATCCAAGCGACGGCTGAAGAGGTCCATCATCGGGCAGAAGTCTTCATCCTATCCGGGCAGAAGAGGAGATCCGGACCGGTAGATATCTTCATCCAAGCAGCATCTTCTATCTTCTTCCATCCGACGACGAGCGGCTCCTTCTTCAAGACCTCCGGCGCGGATCCATCCTCTTCTTCCGACGTCCTAACACAGAATGAAGGTTCCTTTAAGGGACGTCATCCAAGATGGCGTCCCTCGAAGTCTGATTGGCTGATAGGATTCTATCAACCAATCGGAATTAAGGTAGGAAAATTCTGATTGGCTGATGGAATCAGCCAATCAGATTCAAGTTCAATCTGATTGGCTGATCCAATCAGCCAATCAGATTGAGCTCGCATTTTATTGGCTGATCAGAACAGGAGGTCTTGAAGATGGAGCCGCTCGTCGTCGGATGGAAGAAGATAGAAGATGCTGCTTGGATGAAGATGTCTACCGGTCCGGATCTCCTCTTCTGCCCGGATAGGATGAAGACTTCTGCCGCTCCGGATGTCTTCTTTTGGTCCATCAGTGCACGGTTGGGTGAAGACGACTCAAGGTAGGGAGATCTTCAGGGGCTTAGTGTTAGGTTTATTTAATGGGGGTTTGGGTTAGATTAGGGGTATGTGGGTGGTGGGTTGTAATGTTGGGGGGGTATTGTATGTTTTTTTACAGGCAAAAGAGCAGAATTCTTTGGGGCATCCCCCGCAAAAGGCCCTTTTAAGGGCTGGTAAGGTAAAAGAGCTTTTCTATTTTTATTTTAGAATAGGGTAGGGCATTTTTTTATTTTGGGGGGCTTTGTTATTTTATTAGGGGGCTTATAGTAGGTGTAATTAGCTTAAAATTGTTGTAATCTTTTTCTAATGTTTGTAAATTATTTTTTTATTTTTTGTAACTTAGTTCTTTTTTTATTTTTTGTACTTTAGTTAGTTTATGTAATTGTATTTATTTGTAGGTATTTGTATGTAATTAATTTATTGATAGTGTAGTGTTAGGTTTAATTGTAGATAATTGTAGGTATTTTATTTAATTAATTTATTGATAGTGTAGTGTTAGGTTTAATTGTAACTTAGGTTAGGATTTATTTTACAGGTAATTTTGTAATTATTTTAACTAGGTAGCTATTAAATAGTTATTAACTATTTAATAGCTATTGTACCTGGTTAAAATAAATACAAAGTTACCTGTAAAATAAATATAAATCCTAAAATAGCTACAATATAATTATAATTTATATTGTAGCTATATTAGGGTTTATTTTACAGGTAATTATTTAGCTTTAAATAGGAATAATTTATTTAATAAGAGTTAATTTATTTTGTTAGATAAAAATTATATTTAATTTAGGGGGTGTTAGTGTTAGACTTAGCTTTAGGGGTTTAATACATTTATTAGAGTATCGGTGGGGTCCGGTCAGCAGATTAGGGGTTAATACTTGAAGTTAGGTGTCGGCGATGTTAGGGAGGGCAGATTAGGGGTTACTATTTATTATTGAGATATTGAGGCGGGAGTGAGGCGGATTAGGGGTTAATAACTTTATTATAGTAGCGGTGAGGTCTGGTCAGCAGATTAGGGGTTAATAAGTGTATGTAGGTGGCGGCGACGTTGGGGGCGGCAGATTAGGGGTTAATAAATATAATATAGGGGTCGGCGGTGTTAGGGGCAGCAGATTAGGGGTACATAGGGATAACGTAGGTTGCGGCGGTGTGCGGTCGGCAGATTAGGGGTTCAAAAATTTAATAGAGTGGCAGCGATGTGGGGGGGGGGCTCGATTTAGGGGTACATAGGTAGTTTATGGGTGTTAGTGTACTTTAGAGCACAGTAGTTAAGAGTTTATGAACCGGCGTTAGCCCAGAAAGCTCTTAACTCCTGGCTTTTTGCTGCGGTTGGAGTTTTGTCGTTAGATTTCTAACGCTCACTTCAGCCACGACTCTAAATTCCAGCGTTAGAAAGATCCCATTGAAAAGATGGTATACGCAAATGGCGTAGCGGGATCTGCGGTATGGAAAGTCGCGGCTGCAAAGTGAGCGTTAGACCCTTTCTTGACTGACTCTAAATACCAGCGGTAGCACAAAACCAGCGTCAGGAGCCCCTAACGCTGGTTTTGACGGCTAATGCCAAACTCTAAATCTAGCCGAATGATTCTGCCGTCCATCCACTTGTTGCGACTATAAGCTGACCATTCTCAGCCAAATGTATGGCACACTATTCACCTTTTAATTAAATATTTATTTTTTTGCTATGCTTTACCATTTAAAAAAAAATAAAAAATTAGCATTCAAAATAAGTATTGATGTCTTCACACAAACTTATTATCTATAATTTAGTATACCTTGGCTTGTGCTGATTTTATTCTATCTTTAACAGTGTCAGTAACTCGGATCCCACCAGTAACAGCCTCTGGAAGTAGAGAGAAGTCCACTACTCCTCCACGTAAGTTATAACAAACTGAAAATATAAACAAACAGGACAGGCAATAATTATCTGGACATTTTATTTAATAAAGCCTTTACTATAGCAAAAAAACATCAGCCACAAATTATTTATTATGCAATATTTCTAAAAAAATTTAGTTAATTGAATATAAATTTTAATTAGATTTGACAGGGAAATAAAATATGTCCATCCTGGATATTAAAATATATTTGAGCGAATAATGTATAATAATAGTTTGTGGATACTCTTTTGCTGTCTTTTTCTTAGATATTATGAAAGAAAACTTTTAGCGAGAGTCTTTCTATGTCTGTACAACATGTCCACAAATACATTGGTTTGCATACAACAAAATAATAACATTTGATTACTGTTTCATCTATTTCAGAACTACGAGGCATGTCTGCAGGTGGAAGCCATACCAGTCAACTGCATTCACCAGTCATTACTGTAGAGGAAAGTGATGGAGTAAATATTGAACAAACATGCTTCTCACCATCATCATCTGTGAGCGTTGTCCAACCATCAACAAAACATCATGCCCCCATTGTGGATGAGCAGACAGCGCAGAATCAACCACCTCAACCGGAACAAGACAAGCCAACAGAACGGGAAACACAACATCTGTATAGCCGGACAGAGGAGTTACTTCTTGAAAATTTACTAGCAACAAAAAATTTGACAAAAGCAGTTGAAAATATGAGAAAGGATTTACATCGACACAGACAGGGCATTAGCCCGTGTCAGCAAAGAACAGCGCCAGGCAATAGATCACATGCATGAATCCATTTTGGATGCAATTTATCTACAACATCAACACAATGTTCCATCACATGAAACATAGATTGAAGTTTAATATAATACTTAATTTTATGTCTCACAATTACTAGCTATGTAACTTATTATTTTACAGAGGTTTCAATTGAAAGTTAAATTAAAATCTTCTTTAGACATATATGAGCAGCACTCCATGCCGGTTTTATAAAAATTATTTTGAAGTACACATGTATTGATAATACTTACCCATGAACATCTTGTAGCATCCTCTTTTTTAAGGTCTGTCTCCTTCTCCCTCAAAGTAAAGTCTACAGTTTTTCTTTAGTATTCTCTTAAAAATATTAGAAAGAAACAGAGAATATTTTATTAATAAATGGAAATAAATGATGGAATGTGGATTAAGTGGTAAATTTAAAAGTCACTCACTTGTTTGTGCCTCTGTGCAAAGCATTAATATTATTGTATTTTTTTTCTTATGAGGAGCGGACATCCAGAATGACAACACTGTCCAAGAGATTAACTGTATTTTTTGGTGTATGGTAGCAGCTGGCTGATTGTTAAATCTATATTTGTTTGTAGCATTTGATCTTAGTGCCCAAAAATATTATTCATAGTTGTAATTCAAAGGTTTTTTTATTAAAAATGAAGACAATAATTTTGGATAACAGTCTCCAAAACTCCCACTAACTAATAAAAAAATCTGTGGCTTAACTCGAACTGTAACTAATGTGTGACTATGCTTACAACAGAAACTTTTTGTGTAACGTGTAAATATGTGTTTACAATTGTAAAATTATGATTAAGGTGCACTTTTAAATTATAAACGATTGAAAAAAAATTGTGTACACTAATACAAATGCTTGAGCAAGCTTGTTTAGGCTAAATCAAGATATAAAAAAAAAATAATAACAAAAATTATAAAGAAAGTCATTACAAAGTGGAAATTGTAATAAAATCAACCATCACACCCTTGGGAAGTAAAATAGCTGTAAAATAGAAAGGACTTTTTTGGTGGCCATTCAATGACAAATCATCACATAACATTTAAATGCTTATTATGAAATATTTAAGGTTGAAGGTCACATGACGTTACCTTCAAATTACTAATATAAATCAAAATATTGGTATTTTTGGCCTTAGCTTTTAAGTTTAAATTATTTGGAATTTGTTTTACATTTTTGGATGGATACCCTGCTGTAGTGGGAAAAATATATTATGTCTCAAAGAGGTGTAGAAAATATTGAATTTGGGAAGTTACTTGATTGATGACCTCTAGCTAACTACAAAATATCATCAAAATAAGAGATCTTTTGGTTTAGGAGCCATGATGATTTGTCATGTAATGACAACCAGCAAAGCCGGATTAGCCTAACGGGATACCAGGAAATTTCATGGTGGGCGGCAGCAGCTATGGCTAGAAAAGCTACAATTTAAAGTGTTGATTAATGGATGTAATTGGGCTTTACAGTGCATATTCAAGAATATGGGGGAAAAAAATAATTAAAAAATAATGTACTATAATTCTGAAACTAAATATTGGGGGGAAGGAGTATCCCAGTAATATCACCTTTGAGAAAAATTGAATGTGTGCATTATACTGAATGAATGGAAAATAGGTCTGTTCTCCAAATTTTCCAGGGATGATTTTAATTCCCAGTCCAGTACTGACTGGCACACTGCACAAGTGGGTCAGCAGGAGATTATATCAAATTTTTAATCAGAATCAAAGCTGAGAGCTGGGTAACCCAGCTTTGGTAGATTTATTTTTAAAAATGTCATCTGCTCCAGGAGCTGGGGGGACAACTGTGAACGATGAGGTGAAAGTGTATTTCCTATGATTGAAAATACACATTCACTGTGGACGGTGGTTGGGGGACAGGATACTAGCTCTTGGGCTACCACAAACAGGACAGGCCACAAAAACCTCTTTTCATCCCAAAATGTCAAGGGATCTGTACTGGGGGGCAGGGGAGGTTGAGATGGGTAAAGCTTAACCATGTTGGCAGCATTGCTCTATTTCATCGGGGGCTCTCTAATGTCTCCAACCAATGTGCCCAGTGTATCAGCCCAAAAAGTAGCTGCTGTGGTGGGACAAGGACAAGCAGCAGTGCTAGGGCGTTTGGTTTTAGGTGACAGAGTATCACTATCAGACTCTGTCATCTCTTCATCTTCCTCTACAGGTGACATTTTTTTTTGTCTATCACGCACCCTGTATATCAATTTGTCCCTCCATGAGGTCAAGCTATTAGTACGGAGTGCTATCTTTCCCTTTACTCTAGGATCACAAAGTGTGGTTAGCATGTAGTGAGGGCTAATGTCGATGCACTCTTTTATGCGTCAAGTCAGTTTCTCCTTCAACCTCCTTATAAGGGCAGCAACATAATCATGAAGATTACCTCCAGGCAATACTTCCCTATTAGTAAGGAAATTATCTAATAGGTTCGAGAGGTGAGTGAAGAGGGGAATGACTTGTGCCAGGCTAGCGTTCTCTTGGCTTAAATTTTCTGTCACCGCCTGAAAAGGTGTGAGGACTGCCACTACCTGTTCAATCATGGCCCAGTCATCCCTGCCCAGTGGTCTGTCAATGCCAATGGAATGTTTGTATGCCATTGCATAGATTGCCTTTTGCTATTCTAATATATGCTCCAGCATATCTAATGTGGAGTTCCATCTAGTACTCACATCTTGTTTGAGCCGGTGCTCTGCAAGGCCAAAATTTATCTGTTCCTGCCTAAGGAGATGGCTATCTTTGACACTATGATGGAAGTGGCCAGCTATTTTTCGGCAACACTCAAAAAGTGTTGCAAACCTTCTGGTGTCGTGATCGAGGGCAGCCTTAACAACCAGATGCAGTACATGCGCTGAACAACGTATACCCACAAACCCGCCCTCCCGTAGCGCCTTTAGCATATTAGCTGCCCTATCGGTGACAACAAAACCCATTTGTGCCTTTGTCCCTGCCTGCTCTCCTAGCCACTGAGCCACCATATTATTCAGTGCATGTAGGATGTTCTGTGAGGTGTGCTGATGATCCATCACCTTAGCATGCAGGAGAAAGGAGCGGTACCCCTTGGCTACTGCACCAGTCACTGAGTCTGAGGTTTTTGAGCCTGAACTTTTGGGTGATATAACTGGTGGTGACACATTTGGCAGCCACCAATGTGCCGTCAAAGACAGGAAGGCATGTTGGCCACTAGGAGCACTCCATAGGTCAGTGGTGAAGTGCACTGACTGTCCAGCAGCCTTTCCCAGCTCCTCCTTCAAAACAACGCATGACCGGTAAAGTGAGGGAATTACAGATCTACTAAATGTGGTACGAGCAGGAATTTTATAATGGGGTGCAACTGCCTCCATAAGTTGTTTAAAGGGGTCCCCTTCCACCATATTAAAAGGAGCCCCTCCAACCGCTATGAGCTGGGCAACGAGGTGTGTAATTTTTTGCACCTGCTATCTTGACATCCGACTGGAATGAAATACACCAAATTACTCCATTGTGGGCTGGGTGGATTTCATGTGATGTTGGCTGACACTGATAGCAGCTGCACCAGAAGAGTGATGATCACCTTGCCCCTTGTGATTCCTACTGGTGGTGACTTTGACACTGCTAGTAGTAGTTCCCCTAGTAGTGATGGCTGGAGCAGAGACACCACTTTCTTCCCTTAACACCACTGGATTGTGATGGGTGCGAATGTGTTGGTTCATTCCTGAATTGGTCAGATGCCCCAACACTCTACCCCGGCTGACTTCCCTACCACACAATTTGCATTTGGCTTGGCGACCATGACCAATAGCCTCAAAATGCTCCCACACTTGTGCACGACGGATACCTTTGCCACTGTGCAGTGAAGAATCTTTTGTGACAGTTTCTTTGGATGCACATGCTGTAGCAACTTCTTTTATTTTTGTTATATCATGGCCTTCTCTCTGTGATGTAACAGGAGGAGGCCTAAACATTAAAGGGGTGGTGGGAATGGAGGAGGTTAGTGGCCTACCAGTAGTGGAAGGTGCACTAACTACAATCTGGCTGGGAGACTCAACACGAGCTATTGGAGAGCTCGGTGACACTGGTGGTAACAATGTTGGAGACGGAGAGGAATACAAATCTATAGAATAAGGTGAATTATGGGCAGGGGAATAGTGAGTATGATCATCTGGTTCTAAATTATAAGATGACACTGATTCGTCCATGTCAGTAAACATGAATTTATCACTAGCGACATATGTTGGGGAGCCCTCTTTTCCCTGGTGACTACTGGTGCCCTCTTCACTTATATCAATAGCAGATGGGCTATCAGTAATGTTGGCACTGGCAGTAGCAGTGGTGGTGGCGGCAGTATCAGCATGAGAAATGTTTTCTTCCTCATACTCAAATACTTCACGTTTGGGCTGCTTAAATGAATGTTCACTGGAAAAAGCCTGCATTGGTACTGTTTGGCTTCTACTGTAGAACATTTAGTTGGCAACACGGTACTAGAACTGGACATAGCGGAGGTGGTGACACAACTGGCACTAGTGATTTTACATGTTGTTTTGGGGGTAAGATCTGGAAAATTAAGACGCCGCCGAAAGGCGGACTGCTTCCTGGTATCAGAGGAGGACCTATTAACCCTGCTAGAGGATTGTGAACTTAAATTTTTACTTACAGACCTTTGAAATTTAGAGGGTGGGCTCAGATGACTACTAGTACTACTGCTAGTGAATCTACGAGTGCTTTGACTACCGCTGCTGGCTCTGCTTGAACCCATAAAGTTTACCTGAGGCACAGAAACAGGACAGAGCAGCAGTTCCTGCTGCTTCATTTGCCTCTCCTTTGTAGTATCAGGTCTCTTGTGATACCTAAATGATGTTTCACGTGTGGAGGGTGGATGACAAATGTCTGTGCCTGGCAATGAGGATATGGATTCTGTGGAAGGATTTGACACAGACAGTAGCGGTACACATGTGGTGGCACTGATGGTTACTGTGTCACTGTTACTGGTTGTTTGAGGAACATGAGGCGGGGGATGACTATCCATTACAAATAATTAGGTAGTTGTCTACTAATTATATATATCTAAAAAAAAAATTGAAAAATTAAATAATGATAATTATTAGTATAGAATTATATAATTATTATCAATTATAAACAAAAATAATTGTTTTTTAATTAATAATAATTTTTGGGGTATAGATACGATCACACACAATCAATAAAAAAATATAGATTTAGTCAATAATAGAGATTGGATAATGTGTCTTCTGATGATGCTGATGTGTTAAAAAAAATCCTATGCTAAAGGACAAGTGTGCCTGTAATGTAATATAGGTTTAAGACAGCACAGCAAGTAACTCTCTTAAACATACTAAAAAAATGTAATTAAATTTTGTGTGGATATCTATCTACAATGATGAATAGTATACATACACACACACACAACAAATAATAATTATATTTATCCACAAAGAGTAAATAATAATATAGGGTGATGTCTGTGCCTTTTGCTGATGTGTTCAAAAATCAAAAAAATCCTATCATCAATCATCATTCACTAACCTGTATGCCTGTTATCTAAGTTTAAGACAGCACAGCAGTAACTAACTCTCTTAAACAACAAAAAAAATTGGAGTGAGCTCAGCTCAGCTGATACAGATAGAACTCCAAAAAAGTCACACAAAACAATCAATACAATAGTACACAATTATAATATTATTTTTTTTAACTAGCTAGTGCTCTAGTGAGAAGTTCAAAATAATAACAATTATTAATGCAAGAACTATAAGATAAAGAAATATATATTTGACTGTTGTAAAACTTTCTCCTCTCCCTTGAGTCACAATTTCAGCCAAAAATAATAATATAATAAGCAAAAATATGCAGACCAGTAAATCTCTAGGACACTGTGCCTTCTTCTCTTCTTAACTGTTTAACTTCACAAGTTCAGGGATTGTCTCTTCTACTGCAACGCTGACAGCCTGCAAGTCTGAATAAATGTATTATTACACACGAACAATGGCACTACAAGGGCTTTTTCCCTGTTATTCAATAATTACAGACTATATAATATGTATTTGTGAAACAAATATTGCTTATATAGGGAATGGTGCTAATGCATAAGTAGATAAATTTCAGAAAACTAAGGAGAATCACACAAGGAGTGTGGATATCTCCTGGAAGTATGCACCTGAAAGCACTCTTAGCCTAGACTCTGTGGCAGTAATTCCAGAACGGGTAAAATTAAAATATAACTTTTATTATGAATTGCTCTTAAAATAAGGGTAACACACAAATTAAAAACGACACTAGCACCTCCAAGACATCTATTAAGTGGTTCACTCTTTAGGAGGACTTATTAGATAAAAGGCCTAATGTATATAATTCAGATTATCCTAAGTTATGAAGGTATAATCTAGATTTTATTAAAGACACAGAGACGAGTATTTTGCTTTATCTTTCCTTTACTATTAAATGCAGTCATTAAAAGTACATATACCCATACAAGAAACTGTCATATTTGAAAAGAGACAGTTAAAACAAAGAAAAAATCAGTGACCAATAACAAAGGAGAACTGATTAGACCAGAACAAAGTAACCAATCAGATTCAAAATGTATACTATAAACTGTCCAACATATACTAACATATCCTCTTTCTTGTCAACTGATGAAGAGAACAAAAAATCCATCAAATAACAATAAATCCAACTGAAAAGGCAACCAAGAAGACTGAAGAGCAGGATCTTGAAAAGGAGAGAGGTCCGTGTCGAAATTTTCAACTTGATAGAAGAACTAGAAGATCTACTGGAATTCTGTAACCATTGAAGAAAACTTGCTTGAAGATTCGATTTATCACATAGATGAGAGGGAACAAAACCATTCAGCAGAATATCCATATTATTGGTTGATAACTAAAACAAATGTAAAAAGATTAATAATATCATCATAAAATAAGGGGGGGACAAAATCAAAAATACAATAAAGAGGAGGGAAAATACTCGTCTCTGTGTCTTTAATAAAATCTAGATTATACCTTCATAACTTAGGATAATCTGAATTTTATTACAAGACCAGAGACTCATATTTTGCTAGTTTAAAGCAACTAACAAAATAAACTAAGCGAGGCGTGTTCAATGGGTTTAAAATAAAATTGTTTAAAAATAGAATCTGAAGACCAGTCAGCTGTATCCAAAATTTGTTGAAGGGTAGCAGCTTTCAAAAATGCCTTAGAGGCAGCTGATCCTCTAACAGAGTGAGCAGAAAAAGAACAATCAATACCTGCCTCACTCATAACCCATTTAACCCACCTAGCTATAGATGTAGAACAGATAGGATCATGAGGAGGAACAAAAGACAACAAAAGTTGGTTAGAAGAAGGAGAACGAAAAGAAACAGTTCTACGTTCATACTCTTTAAGACATAAAACCACACATAAGAGAGGTTCAGAAGGTAAGTAAGGATAGAAAATAGAGGTTGAAAAAGATTTAGTTCTTTTAGAAATAAAGAAAGTAACACCTTCAGGAGTAAAACGTTTAGAGTTAAAGTCTAAAGCTCTGACATCAGAGACTCTACGAAAAGAAATTAAGCATAAAAGAGTAGCTAATTTAGTAGAAAGTTGTTTCAAAGATAAATATTCATTAGAAGGCCAAGACTTAAAAAGAGCAAATGTAAGATCAACATCCCAAAAGAAAGAATATTTTGGAGTTGGAGGTCTCTTTAATTTTATTGCTTTCATTAACTTACAAATTAAAGGGTGTTGACCTACTGGAAAATTATTAACAAAAGAATGTTTAGCAGAAATAGCAGATCTGGAAACATTAATAGTTCTATAAGCTAAACCTGAATCGAAAAGAGAAGTAAGAAAGTTAATTATAAAAGCTATATCAACTGAAAGGGGATCCAAACGTCTTTCCAAGCACCAGCTAGACCATCTGGTCCATGCGGAAAAATAGCATTTTTTGGTCCCTGGGGCCAATGAGTCTTGAAGGAGTTCTTTAGCTTGTTGTGATAAGCCTTGGAGAGATGAAGATTGCCCGATATTGACCAAGCAATAAGACGAAGAGATCCTTGAATGATGAGATCGTGAGGATGACCTTCTGGATCTGACAGTAGAAGAGGAAAAAGAGGAAGAAGAACAGGATGGTTTACAGATAGTTCTAAAAGAGATGGGTACCAAGCTTGAGACGGCCAGAGGGGAGTGATTAGGAGAATTGAAAGGAGATCTCGACGAACTACCAAAATGGTTCTCTGAATCATCGAGAACGGGGGAAACGCGTATGCTACTTAAAGAGGCCAAGGGTGGAGAAATGCATCGATCGCTAGAGCATCTGGATCTGGACGCCAACTGAAATAAGGACGAATCTGAAAATTCAGTCTCGAGGCAAACAGATCCATCGAAAAGGGACCTCTGACAGAATGGAGCGAATGAAAAACTTGATGGTGAAGCTTCCAATCACTGGAATCTGTCAGATAACGAGAACCCCAATCCGCTGCTGTATTGGATAAACCTGGGATATATTCTGCTTTGACTGAAATATTTCTGTCCAAGCAAAGATGAATGAAATCTTTCGTAATAATCGATAAATCCCTTGATTTTGTACCACCGAGACGATTTAAATAACGAACTGCAGAAATATTGTCCATTTTGAGTAAAATGGACACAGGAAAATAATTTTTTACAAAACTTTTGACTGCAAAAGAGCCTGCCAAAAGTTCTAAGCAGTTGATATGAAAACGTTTTTCTTCTAAAGACCATTTTCCTCCCGTGATAGAGGGACCACATCGAGCACCCCAACCCGAACGACTGGCATCGGATTCTATCACAAGATCTGGAGTTTTCCCAAAAATGGCTCTCCCGTTCCAAGCTTCTATATGGGTGAGCAACCAAGATAGTTCTTCTTTGGCTTCTGAAGAAAGAGGGATTAGGTGTGAATAAGAAAGACCTTTCTGAAGATGGGAAATTTTTAATCGTTGAAGTTCCCTGTAATGAAGAGGAGCAGGGAAGATAGCCTGAATAGAGGATGAGAGTAACCCCACTATTCTGGCTATCGTCCGGATGGGAACCAAAGATAAAGAAAGAGTTTTTGAAATCTCTTTCTTGATATTCACAATTTTTTCCCTGGGAAGACTGAGAGTAGAATTTAAAGTATCTATTTGAAAACCTAAAAAGGTTAGAGATTTGGAAGGAGAAAGAACTGATTTGTCTTTGTTGACTGTGAAACCCAAATTTTTTAGAATATAAAGAGTAAGATTGAGTTGAGATTTGAGAATAACAGGGTCCTGATTCATAATCAAGATATCGTCTAGATAAATTATGAGACGAACTCCACGAAGACGAAGCCAAGTAACGATAGGTTTCATCAATTTGGTGAAAATCCAAGGAGCTGAAGATAAACCGAAAGGCATACAAGTGAAGCTCCAAGTTTTCCCTTCCCAAACAAAAGTCAGGAATTTTCTGTGAGGTTGAGCTACCGGAGCTGTTAAATAAGCATCTGTCAAATCTAATCTGATTAGAAAATCGTTGTCTAGAAGGCAATCTCTTAACAGATGAATACCTTCCATCTTGAAATGTTGATAAACAACGAAAGAATTTAAGGTTCTTAAATTTATTACTGGACGAAATTGGCCATTTTTCTTTTTTACAAGAAACAGATTGCTTAGAAAACAATTTTGAGGGTTTGAAACCAGTTCTATAGCTTGTTTTGATAGAAGACTTGAAACTTCGTTTTGAACCAAAACCCTGTCTGAATTTGAAAACTTTATTGGGATAGGAAGAGAATTCTGAACAGGAGGAGAAATAAAATCTATAAAAAGACCTGAAACGGTTTGAATGACCCATTGATCTGTAGTAATCAGATTCCAATTGTGAGCAAACAGGGATAATCTGCCTCCTATTATGTTTTGGGAAGAAACCTGAAAAGGAAGAAAAGAAAAATTTACCTTGTGAAGCACGGGATCTTTGCCTTGAACGTTGGATCCTGGGATTCCAAAATCTTCCTCTTGATGGGAAAAAACCTGTTGACATTGGGTTTTGATAATGTCTTTGTTGTTGATATTGGTTTGTGAATTGAGACCTATTAGGGTATGAGGCCCGGCCGGGAAAGCGGCCTCTGCCTTTCCCAGCCTGATCGGAGAAACGCTCTTGATGAAAAATCTTTTTCATGGAAGTTCTCACATTATTTAAATTAGAAAAGGTGTTCACATAACTGTTAAGTTCCTTAATGAAAGTATCACCAAATAACAGACCTTTAGTGTCCGGGTGAATCTCATTAACTGCGAAATCGCACACTCTGGGATCAATTCTTCTCAACAAATTACGTCTGCGTTCTGTATACATAGCAGAATTAGCATTACCTAAAAAGGTAAGTATTCTCTGCAACCATTCCCTTACAATAATAGGGTCTAAAAGGGTATTATCATAAACTGCCTGTTCAGATAGATCGAATAATTTAGATAGGGGACCAATTGTGTCAAGCATTTTATCCTGGCATATTTTCCAAGCCCTATCCATGCCTTTTTTAATCTTAAAGCCAGGAGAACCAATGAATTTAAGAATTTTTGGGTCCACTTCAGGAATGCAACAAGCATTATTTGGTAAAATGGGTCTGGGACACTCAGCCTTCATCTTATTACGAGAATCTCTTTTAAGTGGTTGACGAAGCTGGTAATCTATGAAATCAGCAATATCAGAAGAAGGGCACCACTCCGCAGATCTCGGGTGGTGCAAATCATCTGCATTGAATCTAGGATTTCCCAGACAATCATAAAATTTCATTTTATTAGATTCAATATGTTTAGACTTTTTTAGATGTTTTTTGAATTTTTTGATTTTCGGAGAAGCCGAAGAATCATATGAGGAAGAGTGAGAAACATAATCCTCAGATATAACTGAATCTAAAGAAGAATCAGAATTAACTTCTGTATCAGAAACCATATCAGAATTGTCTTTATTGGCCAAAGCCTCTCCCATCAGTAACCTCTTGGGAGTAGAGGAAAAAGCAGGTGTTTTCCTTCCTTTCCTGCAAGGAACAGACACATTTGAAGCCATTTGGCGAGACTTTTTAACTAGTTTCTTACTAGTTTTAACTGCACTAGAAACAGTTCTTTTCCTTTTTAAAGCTTTCTTTGAATTTGATTTGTGAATCATCAAGGAAATTTTTTCAAGCATGGAGTTCATGGAGACATCTATCATCTTTTGAATACCTTCTGGATTGAGAGAAGGATTCAATTCTGAAGTCTGAGACATAATGAAATTTTTTTTATTTGTTCTTAACTAAAATTATAAATAAATAAATTTATTCTGAAAAAATTTCTTAACAATATTATTACTAGCAGTAATTATTAAAAAGAATTGCCCCAGAGTAGTGTGATCAAATTAAAATAAGTATTGCAAATAATTAATTAAACTATAAGTATTAAAATATTGAATTGAAGAAAATTTGTGTATATAATAAAATACTTTCACCAGAAGATGGCGATAAAACACTATGTATTAATTGAAACGAAGAGAAATAACTTTCCTTTGCGATCGCAACAAAGTTGCTACTATCCCCGGCAAAGGCAAACTGAGGTGAAGAGAAAGGGCGGGAATAAACGTAAGTACGCAACAACGAAGGGACGCCGCCGCGCCCATGCGCAGAAAAGAAGAAGAACCCAAGATGGCGACCGGGAATGAAGCCCAGCCAAACAAGTAAGCGGAGATTAGCAAACAAAGGTAAAACAAACAAATTAGTCAAGCGGAAATGAAAGGAAATAACCAACGAAAAGTTTATTGAAAAATAAAGAAAAAGGGGGAATAATAAGTTAAAAAAAACAAAATATAATAAGTAAAAATATAAAAAATAAAGAAATAACAATAAGAGATTAAGAAAAATACAAAGGTTTAAATCTGAAATACAATATAAAACCAACTATTATAAGAAACAATGCACATTATACTTATCTCATACTGCAGCAGTAAAAGAAAGAGGATATGTTAGTATATGTTGGACAGTTTATAGTATACATTTTGAATCTGATTGGTTACTTTGTTCTGGTCTAATCAGTTCTCCTTTGTTATTGGTCACTGATTTTTTCTTTGTTTTAACTGTCTCTTTTCAAATATGACAGTTTCTTGTATGGGTATATGTACTTTTAATGACTGCATTTAATAGTAAAGGAAAGATAAAGCAAAATATGAGTCTCTGGTCTTGTAATAAAATTATATTCTCCTTAATAGAGTTATCTTTGTTCTGCTATACTGCTGCTATTGGGTCCAAATAATGTATGTGTGCAGTCATAATATGACTACCACCCTATATAAGGATATTTGGTTACCCTAATGACTCTGGATCATGTGGTGTTAGCCAGAATTGTGTCTGTTTGTATAAATATTTTCTGAGAGGACAATAACTGATTGATTTCTCTCAGTGAGGCCAAATATCCTCACTGTTTAATGGTACAACATGTGGATGTTTATTGAAAAAACAATATTCAGTGTTGCTTGTATCTAGATGTATACTATTTAGACTCTGTACTCTAAATAATAGTTGTGAAGTTTTGTGTGCAACACTATAGTGTTATATTATATTGACCACATATGTGAAATAATTTTCTGATATCTAAGCTCAATATAATCCCCAACCGTTTACTCAGTGCAAATCCTTGTTGTTATATTATTACTATTTTGTTCAGTTATCATTCACTTTGTAAGTAATATGGGAGTGCTCTCAGTCAAGCTAATGTTACAGTCACTGCTTGACTACTGATATATACAGCATTAGCACAACAGCACTAAACAATATCACTATAGAGTTAATGTGGGTTACAATATTTTCTTTTATCTTAGCGCTGCATCAATATCCTTTGTGGTATCTAGTATTGGTTGCAAAGCAGCAGCACTGTTATTGTGTTTCTATTTTGTATCACATTTCAGTTACATTCAATTCGTGCTGTAAACTTGTAACTAATTCCTATACTGGATAGTATAGTTCTATTTGAATTGGTTGGTATCTATACTCGTGTCAATTCAGATTGCAACTGACTCGGTAGGTTCTATTATACCCTCTATTGTCCTGCACAGTAATAAGTAAGACTGATTGTATTTCAGTTAGCCAAAAATTCTAGCTAAGTCTGGCACAACCCAGACTGTACAACAAGTTAACTACGTATAGCAGATATTGAGTATTAGATTGTCATTGAGGTGCTAGGCTTTTAAAAAAATTGAGAGCGCCCAAACACTCGCTGTGACTCCTGACTAGGCGAAACTAGTCAGGAGTCACAGCGAGTGTTTGGGCGCTCTCAATTTTTTTAAAAGCCTAGCACCTCAATGACAATCTAATACTCAATATCTGCTATACGTAGTTAACTTGTTGTACAGTCTGGGTTGTGCCAGACTTAGCTAGAATTTTTGGCTAACTGAAATACAATCAGTCTTACTTATTACTGTGCAGGACAATAGAGGGTATAATAGAACCTACCGAGTCAGTTGCAATCTGAATTGACACGAGTATAGATACCAACCAATTCAAATAGAACTATACTATCCAGTATAGGAATTAGTTACAAGTTTACAGCACGAATTGAATGTAACTGAAATGTGATACAAAATAGAAACACAATAACAGTGCTGCTGCTTTGCAACCAATACTAGATACCACAAAGGATATTGATGCAGCGCTAAGATAAAAGAAAATATTGTAACCCACATTAACTCTATAGTGATATTGTTTAGTGCTGTTGTGCTAATGCTGTATATATCAGTAGTCAAGCAGTGACCGTAACATTAGCTTGACTGAGAGCACTCCCATATTACTTACAAAGTGAATGATAACTGAACAAAATAGTAATAATATAACAACAAGGATTTGCACTGAGTAAACGGTTGGGGATTATATTGAGCTTAGATATCAGAAAACTATTTCACATATGTGGTCAATATAATATAACACTATAGTGTTGCACACAAAACTTCACAACTATTATTTAGAGTACAGAGTCTAAATAGTATACATCTAGATACAAGCAACACTGAATATTGTTTTTTCAATAAACATCCACATGTTGTACCATTAAACAGTGAGGATATTTGGCCTCACTGAGAGAAATCAATCAGTTATTGTCCTCTCAGAAAATATTTATACAAACAGACACAATTCTGGCTAACACCACATGATCCAGAGTCATTAGGGTAACCAAATATCCTTATATAGGGTGGTAGTCATATTATGACTGCACACATACATTATTTGGACCCAATAGCAGCAGTATAGCAGAACAAAGATAACTCTATTAAGGAGAATATAATTATATACATTAGGCCTTTTATCTAATAAGTCCTCCTAAAGAGTGAACCACTTAATAGATGTCTTGGAGGTGCTAGTGTCGTTTTTAATTTGTGTGTTACCCTTATTTTAAGAGCAATTCATAATAAAAGTTATATTTTAATTTTACCCGTTCTGGAATTACTGCCACAGAGTCTAGGCTAAGAGTGCTTTCAGGTGCATACTTCCAGGAGATATCCACACTCCTTGTGTGATTCTCCTTAGTTTTCTGAAGTCTGAATAAATGTCTGCATTCTGCTTAACACAACAGCACAGATAAGCACAGCCCTTGAGGAAAAGCTATAGCACATTGCACTGTGTGTGACAGTAATCCAACCCACAAAATTAAAATAATATAATTATTGGACCAGAAAACTATCACTGTGACAGTAATCCAACCCCCAAAACAAAAGGAATGATCTCATTGGACAAGAAGATATATGACATTACACTCATTTTAATAAACAAATGAATTTGAATTGATTCGTTGTCACTCGTTAATATATATTATATTAGTAGTATACCTTGCTAGTCCAAAAACCTAACTATATATTTTATCTGTTCATTTGTTCAATAAATAATTACATAATCATTCAGATCTCATTTTCTTCTAACTATTTTGTGGTTCTTTGGATTTAATAATAAGATTTATTTGAAGAAATAATTTTAAAACTGTGCCACATGCGCGTCCGAATGAAACAAATATATTGTAACGATTCGAATATTTTGGAACAAATGCATTCGGATTAGTAGTCATGTCACATGTAACTAACTATTATTAAAATAAAATAGAACTGCGCCACACACATCCGAATGAAAACGAATACGTAAGAACGATTCGAATATTTCGGAACAAATGCATTCGGATTAGTATTCTTTCGGAAAGCATTTCATTCGGATATTTGAAACGGAAGCTCCGAATTTGACCGAATTCGTACGAATTTTAATTCGGAACGAAACTAATCGCACATGTCTAGTAATAGTGAATATCATATTGTGTATAAAAGAAAGGTATTTGGAACCTAATGGGTAGCATTGAAATATCAGAATTGCCTTGCTCTCGTTTAAGCAATCTGGTTCCATGCAACCACATTTAGGTTAAAAGTCTTCAATTGCTAATCTTATGGAATAGTATAGCAATCATGTACTGTTGAAATAGAACATTTGTAAAATAGCTTTGTATTAGAGGCTCAGCTGTTGTTTACAATAATACACTATACTTCATAAATAACTAGACTAGCAAAGCTTATACTCCACAATACTGGGGCCTAGTTATCAAGCCGTCAACCTCAAATACGCTGGAATTCCGCAGCGTATTTGTAGCGAGGCTGATTTGCCTTAGTTATCAAGCCCTAGATACCAGCAAAAGTAGAATTTTGTGACGTAAGCTTCGACCCGCCGGACTCAGTCCGACACAGATCGATTCTTACGTCACTCCAGATGTTCCGGCACAATCTGACTATTTTTGCTAGTTATCAAATAACTAGCAGGTACGCTCTGCACTTTTCTGGCCCAGCGTACCCTGGAGGCGGCAGATCCCATAGGAATCAATGGGAGTCTGACCATAGCGAAAGTTCATGTTAGCTGCTGCCAGACATCCCATTGATTCCTATGGGAGCTGTCTACACCTAACACCCTAACATGTACCCCGAGTCTAAACACCCCTAATCTGTCCCCCCCTACACCGTCGCAACTAAATAAAGTTATTACCCCCTAAACCGCCACTCCCGGAGCCCACCGCCACTCTAATAAACTGATTAACCCCTAAACCGCCTCTCCCGGAGCTCACCGCAAGCTATAATAAATATGTTAACCCCTAAACAGCCACAACTATAATATATGTATTAACCCCTAAACCGCCACTCCCAGACCCCGCCGCCACCTACATGATACCTATTAACCCCTATCCTGCCCCCTATACAGTCGCCCTCTATAATAAAGTTATTAACCCCTATCCTGCCCCCCCACTACACCGCCGCCACTGTAATAAAATTATTAACCCCTAAACCTAAGTCTAATCCTAACACCCCCTAACTTAAATATTAATTAAATAAATCTAAATAATATTTCTCTTATTAAATAAATTAATCCTATTTAAAACTTAATACTTACCTTTAAAATAAACCCTAATATAGCTACAATATAAATAATAATTATATTGTAGCTATCTTAGGATTTATTTTTATTTTACAGGCATCTTTCAATTTATTTTAACTAGGTACAATAGCTATTAAATAGTTATTAACTATTTAATAGCTACCTAGTTAAAATAAAGAGAAATTAACCTGTAAAATAAAAACTAACCTAAGTTACAATTACACCTAACACTACACTATACTTAAATAAATTAATCCTATTTAAAACTAAATACTTACCTGTAAAAAAAAAAAAAACTAAGGCCTAGATTTGGAGTTTTGTCGGTAAGGACCCGCGTAGCTAACGCCATCTTTTTTCTGGCCGCACCATAAAAATAACTCTGGTATTGAGAGTCCACATAAAGGCTGCGTTAGGCTCCAAAAAAGGAGCGTAGAGCATTTTTAACGCAACTTCAACTCTCAATACCAGAGTTGCTTACGGACGTGGCCAGCCTCAAAAACGTGCTCGTGCACGATTCCCCCATAGGAAACAATGGGGCTGTTTGAGCTGAAAAAAAAACTAACACCTGCAAAAAAGCCGCGTTCAGCTCCTAACGCAGCCCCATTGTTTGCTATGCGTAAACACTTCCTACGTCTGCACCTAACACTCTAACATGTACCCCGAGTCTAAACACCCCTAACCTTACACTTATTAACCCCTATTCTGCCGCCCCCGCTATCACTGACCCCTGCATATTTTTTTTAACCCCTAATCTGCCGCTCCGTAAACCGCTGCTACTTACATTAACCCTATGTACCCCTAATCTGCTGCCCCTAACACCGCCGACCCCTATATTATATTTATTAACCCCTAATCTGCTCCTCACAACATTGCCTCCACCTGCCTACACTTATTAACCCCTAATCTTCCGACCGGAGCTCACCGCTATTCTAATAAATGTATTAACCCCTAAAGCTAAGTCTAACCCTAACACTAACACCCCCCTAAGTTAAATATAATTTTAATCTAACAAAATTAATTAACTCTTATTAAATAAATTATTCCTATTTAAAGCTAAATACCTGTAAAATAAATCCTAATATAGCTACAAAATAAATTATAATTACATTGTAGCTAATCTAACGAGTTAATTAATTTCGTTAGATTAAAATTATATTTAATTTAGGGGGGTGTTAGTGTTAGGGTTAGACTTAGCTTTAGGGGTTAATACATTTATTAGAATAGCGGTGAGCTCCAGTCGGGCGATTAGGGGTTAATAATTGAAGTTAGGTGTCGGCGATGTTAGGGAGGGCAGATTAGGGGTTAATACTATTTATTATAGGGTTAGTGAGGCGGATTAGGGGTTAATAACTTTATTATAGTAGCGGTGCGGTCCGCTCGGCAGATTAGGGGTTAATAAGTGTAGGCAGGTGGAGGCGACGTTGAGGGGGGCAGATTAGGGGTTAATAAATATAATATAGGGGTCGGCGGTGTTAGGGGCAGCAGATTAGGGGTACATAGCTATAATGTAGGTGGCGGCGCTTTGCGGTCGGCAGATTAGGGATTAATTATTGTAGGTAGCTGGCGGCGACATTGTGGGGGGCAGATTAGGGGTTAATAAATATAATACAGGGGTCGGCGGTGTTAGGGGCAGCAGATTAGGGGTACATAAGTATAACGTAGGTGGCGGTCGGCAGATTAGGGGTTAAAAAAATGTATTCGAGTGGCGGCGATGTGGGGGGACCTCGGTTTAGGGGTACATAGGTAGTTTATGGGTGTTAGTGTACTTTAGAGTACAGTAGTTAAGAGCTTTATGAACCGGCGTTAGCCCAGAAAGCTCTTAACTACTGACTTTTTTCCTGCGGCTGGAGTTTTGTCGTTAGATTTCTAACGCTCACTTCAGCCACGACTCTAAATACCGGAGTTAGAAAAATCCCATTGAAAAGATAGGATACGCAATTTACGTAAGGGGATCTGCGGTATGGAAAAGTCGCGGCTGAAAAGTGAGCGTTAGACCCTTTTTTGAGTGACTCCAAATACCGGAGTTAGCCTAAAACCAGCGTTAGGAGCCTCTAACGCTGGTTTTCACGGCTACCGCCAAACTCCAAATCTAAGCCTAAGATAGCTGCAATGTAATTAATAATTACATTGTAGCTATTTTAGGATTTATATTTATTTTACAGGTAACTTGGTATTTATTTTAGCTAGTTAGAATAGTTATTAAATAGTTATTATTAATTATTTAATAACTACCTAGCTAAAAGAAATACAAAATTACCTGTAATATAAATCCTAACCTAAGTTACAATTAAACCTAACACTACACTATTATTACATTAATTAAATAAATTAGTTACAAATAACTACAATTAAATTAAATTAAACTAACTAAAGTACAAAAAATAAAAAAATATGTTACAAAAAAAAAAAAAAATAAGTTACAAACTTTTAAAACATATTACAACAATTTTAAGCTACTTACACCTAATCTAAGCCTGCTAATAAAATAACAAAGCCCCCCAAAATAAAAAAATCCCTACCCTATTCTAAATTAAAAAGTTCAAAGCTCTTTTAACTTACCAGCCCTTAAAAGGGCCTTTTGCTGGGCATGCCCCAAAGAATTCAGCTCTTTTGCCTGTAAAAGAAAAATACAACACCCCCAACATTAAAACCCACCACCCACATACCCCTAATCTAACCCAAACCCCCCTTGAATAAACCTAACACTACCCCCCTGAAGATCATCCTACCTTGAGTCGTCTTCACTCAGCTGAGCCATCGATGGAACCGAAGAGGAGATCCGGAGCGGCAGAAGTCATCATCCAAGGGGCGCTGAAGAAATCTTCCATCCGATGAAGTCATCATCCAGGCGGCGCTGAAGAAATCTTCCATCCGGGCGATGTCATCTTCCAAACGGCGTCTTCAATCTTCATCCATCCAGAGCGGAGCCATCTTCAGACGAGCCGACGCGGAGCCATCCTCTTCTTCCCGACGACTACCGATGAATGGATATTCCTTTAAGGGACGTCATCCAAGATTTTAATTTAGAATAGGGTAGGGAATTTTTTTTATTTTTGGGGCTTTGTTATTTTATTAGGGGGCTTAGATTAGGTGTAAGTAGCTTAAAATTGTTGTAATATGTTTTAAATGTTTGTAACTTATTTTTTTTATTTTTTGTAACTTAGATTTTTTTATTTTTTGTACTTTAGTTAGTTTATTTAATTTAATTTAATTGTAGTTGTTTGTAGCTAATTTATTTAATTAATGTAATGATAGTGTAGTGTTAGGTTTAATTGTAACTTAGGTTAGGATTTATTTTACAGGTAATTTTGTATTTCTTTTAGCTAGGTAGTTATTAAATAGTTAATAACTATTTAATAACTATTCTAACTAGCTAAAATAAATACCAAGTTACCTGTAAAATAAATATAAATCCTAAAATAGCTACAATGTAATTATTAATTACATTGCAGCTATCTTAGGGTTTTTTTTTACAGGTAAGTATTTAGTTTTAAATAGGATTAATTTATTTAAGTATAGTGTAGTGTTAGGTGTAATTGTAACTTAGGTTAGTTTTTATTTTACAGGTTAATTTCTCTTTATTTTAACTAGGTAGCTATTAAATAGTTAATAACTATTTAATAGCTATTGTACCTAGTTAAAATAAATTGAAAGATGCCTGTAAAATAAAAATAAATCCTAAGATAGCTACAATATAATTATTATTTATATTGTAGCTATATTAGGGTTTATTTTAAAGGTAAGTATTTAGTTTTAAATAGGATTAATTTATTTAATAAGATAAATATTATTTAGATTTATTTAAATAATATTTAAGTTAGGGGGGTTTTAGGGTTAGTGTTAGACTTAGGTTTAGGGGTTAATAATTTTATTACAGTGGCGGTGTAGGGGGGCAAGATAGGGGTTAATACATTTATTATAGATGGTGACGGTGTAGGGGGGCAGATTAGCGGTTAATAAGTTTAATATAGGTTGTGAGCGGCGGTTTAGGGGTTAAACTATTTATTTAGTTGCGGCGAGGTCCGGGATCAGCAGGATAGGGGTTAATAACTTTATTATAGAGGGTGGCAGTATAGGGGGGCAGGATAGGGGTTACTAGGTAGAATGTAGGTGGCGGCGGTGTCCGGGAGCGGTGGTTTAGGGGTTAATACATTTATAAGAGTTACAGCGGCGGTTTAGGGGTTAATAACTTTATTTAGTTGTGGGGGGCTCCGGGGGCGCCGGTATAGGGGGTAGAACAGTGTAGTTAGTGTAAGTGCTTAGTGACAGGCTAGCAATAAAGCTGGGAAAAAGCCAAAGAGCAGCGAGATCGGATGAGTGATGACTCTCACAATCCGCTGCTCATCGCCCCGTACTTGGTGCGTGGCTTTTTGACAGCTTTATTGATAACTTAGGCGAAATTTTGCAGGTCCGTATTGAATCGGCGAAGGCAGGTAAGTAGACGGCTTGATAACTAGGCCCCACTGGATCATAAATTAGTATTTCTAAACAGGTTGTTTTTTGTGCATATGGTATACAGTGATTCTGATTTCACTGCTGTTTCAGCAGATACTTTATTATTCAAAAATATGAATGTTATTTTTATTACGTTAGAAAATGTTATCTCCTTTTTCTATATGCTGTGATTTCAGAAGTACATCCCAGTGGAGCAAACAAACCCTTTGAAGAGTTAGAAACCAAAGAGAATACCATTTGCATTCTCTATCGTTAAAGGGACAAGAAATTCAAAATTAAACTGGTAGATTTAGATAAAGCATGTGATTTTAAGACACTTTTAACTTCACTTCTATCATCAAACTTACTTTGTTCTTTTTGTATCCTTTGTTGAAAAGAATATTTACGTATCCATAGCAGCAATGCTAACTGGTGATCAGTAGCTTCACATATTTGTCTTTTTTCATTTGCTCATCAGAAGTGTTCAGCTAACTCCCAGTAATTTATTGCTACTATGCATCTGACTTTAACTTTGGCCTCTATCACAATCTATTGGGAGTGGCATTTTTTACTCTATTTCAGAACGAAAAGGTCACTTTTTGATTTGACGCAATCAGAATAGCCCAAGAATAGCCCAAGTTTGGCTAATTCTTTCATTTATAAAAGTCCTATTTTCCCTATGTAACTGAAAAGATCTTTGAATCACAATACGTTTTAAGGTCACTTTCCAATAGAATTTTAAGAACATTTTTGGCTTGTTGAATTTGATACTTTTAGGCCCATCTTTAACACTATTTCACAGCTATTTTCAAACAGTGTATTTGCTTGCACATATATTAAATACTCCACTGAAGAAATTCTAGAGGTTTATTAACCTACATAGGGGCCGAATTATCAAGCTCTGAATGGAGCTTGATGCCCCTGTTTCCGCACGAGCTTTCAGGCTTGCCGGAAACAGTAGTTATGAAGCAGTGGTCTAAAGACCACTGCTCCATAACTTGTCCACTGCCTCTGAGGCTGCGATCTTCAATCCGCCTGATCCTATACAATCGGGCTGATTGACACCCCCTGCTAGCGGCCAATTGGCCGCAAATCTGCAGGGGGTGACATTGCACAAGCAGTTCTGGTGAACTGCTTGTGCAATTATAAATGCAGACAGCGTATCTTATCGATGTATGGCGGACATTATATGCTACATTGTATCATGTCTGCTTGCACTTTGGTAAATTGACCCATAGGTATTGAGTCATTAAAGCTCAATTCATTGCTATTGGAGAGGCTGCATACAGTCAGTAAGGCACACATTTGTATATGTATAGAGACATATGAATATGTAGATGTGATGACTACATGTTATGTACAGCTAAGGGAATCTGCAGTAAAAGTCTCTTTGGGACACACCATGTACAAATGGCATGATTTTATATTTTTAATATTTAATTGTAAGTCCCACTCACACTAGCATCTTTATAAATCAGGTTTTTAAAGGACGTCACTTAGTCGTGACATTTATAGGTAGCCATTGCAATTTGTTTCCATCTGTACCACTGCTAACTTATCTAAATGCATATTTTAGGTTGTTAAGATGAACGTACTCTGTACTCTTTCTATTGCTATATGGTCACTTTACAAATTCACAAGGATTGTTTTAAACAGTATTTTTTGCTATTGTTTGTTAAAGGCCTTTTCCATTTTGGTGTGAGCTTCTATGCAAAACACTTATAATAACTGCTTTAACTGGATTTTAACATTTTTCAAACTGTAAATTATGACCTAACTTTTCTGTATCTTCCTACGAGATGCTTAAATGAGATTACACCTTCGTAGATTGTTTATTTTAGTGGGGACTCGCCTCCATGCGCACTAAGGGGTAAATTTATTAGATGTCGAGCGGATCATGTAGCGAATCATGTACGCTCAACATCCCTAAATGCCGACAGCATATGCGGTTTTCATTTAAAATTGCACAAGCATTTCTAGAGAAAAAGATTGATTTTGGGCATCATGAGGATTTGTATATAGGGCATGTACCAGTCTTCTGCCTTTAGTATTCCCCTTGTGATAAAAGGCCCTAGGAATATCCCTAAACTCCTGCATCTCAGAGCACGTGTCTCATAATAATAAACAAATCATTTTTATAATCCCATACATTTTACATTTTACTTTTATTAAATTTGCTTTGTTTTCTTGATATCCATTTTTAGAGTAGTTTTCAAACCTGTCCTCAAGCCTCACTAACAGGCCAGATTTTGTGAATAGCTGAATTGGAGTATAGGTGAAATAATCAGTTTATTAGTAGAGATGTGCATTAGTTTTCAGGTGAAGGCACATTTGTAAACAAAAATGAAAATCGGAATGAATGCACCATGAAAAATAAAGAAAACAAAAAAAAAAATGACAAAATTAATCAGTATTAATTTTTTTCCTTTATTTTTTTTTTTAAGGGTTTCAATACTTCCCTTAATGCACTTGAGAGCATGCTAACCCGATCCTCTTCTTGCCAGAGCCCTAACTGCACTGACAGGAGGCTTGGGGTAGATTTATTAAGCAGCGGATGCTGCTTACTATACTCAATGTTTCCGGCTCCCTGAAAACGTAAGTTAAGAAGCAGCGGTCATAAGACTGCTGCTCCTTAATTTGTCTGCCTCCTCTTAGGTAGCAAACTGCAATCATTCAGATCTGATCCGATCGGGATGATTGACGGCCCCAGCTAGCGAATGTGCAGGGGGTGGCATTGCACCAGCATTTCAACAGAAATGCATGTGCAATGTTGAATACCGACAGCATATGCTTTCGGCATTTAGTGATGTCGGGTGGACATGATTCGCTACAGCGTGCTCAGCTCCCAGGATCTGCACTAAAGTTAAAGCAGGTTCTGAGGACCAAGAGCATTAAGCCAGGTGTTAGAGAGGCCTTGTATCTGGCAAAAAGAGGATTGGGTTAACACGCTATACAGAGGTATTTGTGGATACAGGTGAACTTTTAACCCATAGCTTTGAAACGATTACATTGGTTTAACGAATATTTGATTTTTATTTTAAACAAAACGAAAACAGAAAAGTGCAGCCACTGAAAATTTGGGGAAACTAATTTCCTTGAATATCTTAAATGAAAATTTAGTCTGAAACAAAGTTTTTTGGCCTGCACATCTCTACAGATTAATAGCCATGTCTATTACCTGCTCTCACTCACAGTAATCCTGAAAATCTGGCCTGAATACAGTTTAAAAAACAGTGGTTTAGAGTAAGCTTAGGTCGGCTGATAAGAGCTTAGAAGTGTGCACTTGTTTATAGAAGTCTAGCAGCAGTGTTTGCAACTATGTATAACATTGTTATAAACAATGTTGCTAACACTGCTGCCAGATGGTTAAATACGTGCACACACCTGAGATCAAATAGGATTACTCTGTAAGAAATGATACAAAGATAACTAAGCACAATTTATAATAGAAGTAAATTGAAAAGTTTTGTTTTTAGTGCTGTGTTCTATGCAATCCATTTAAAGGGACATAAAGCCCAAAACAAATTGTTCATGATTCAGATAGAACATACAATTTAAAACAACGTTCCAATTTACTTTTATTTATCAAATTTTATTTGTTTCTTGTTACCCTTTGTTTAAAATGATGCACCTGTCTGCAGCACTATATGACAGCAGTCTTGCAACAGTGTTGTACATTAGCAAGAGCACTATATGGCAGCACTATTTCCTGTCAAGGCAGCCCCGGATGGAGCGAAGTTGGAAGGAGGGGCTTTTGACCCCATGGCAGGCCTTAAGCAGGGATAGGTGGTTGTAGCTTTGGGGGTGGAGCCTCGGCTAGGTTAGTGTGGTGAGGCAGGAAGTTAGGTTCATCTTACTTCCGGACCGGTTAGGAGCAGGAGCAGCTCAGCGCGGTACCGGTATGGAGAACCTGACAGAGCTTTTGGCGGCGGCGGCAGCTCTTTCAAAAGAGCTTGGTCCGGGTTGGTTGCTGGACCAACTAAAAGAGGCTGGTGCCCTTCCAGTAGCGGACACTGGTGTTGGGCAGAAGGAGAGGCCGGTGAGGAGGTCCAAGGCCCCGGTTCGGCTGAGCCTTGAGGTAACGGCTCACAGGTCTCGTGGGGCCCAGGGTGGGGGCCCTAGAAAGGCAGCTGGCCGGCCAAGGAAGGCAATTGCTAAGTCAGGTATGGCTTCAGTACCTTTGGCTGGTGGAGAGTTTGTTGAGGACGGTGCGGCTAGGACAGGACCTGTGACGTCATCGCTTATGGCGGATGGCGGTCAGGCGAATGCTGCGCAGCCTGGAGGGTCTGGCGCTCATACTTTGGTGGCATCGGCCATTCAGGGTCAGGGTAAGGCTCCTGGTCACAGGGACAGTCCTCATGAGGGGTAGTTAATTTGGCCTTGTGAGTGGAGTGTGGCGGTAGCCATTTTGATAGAGACCTGTGACGTTTGTGCACAATTTTCTTGAGGTGGGGTGGGTTTTAGTTTTTATGTTAGGTTGTTTAGGGGCATATTTTATATGGTTTTTTGTTGCATTTGTTTCATATTTTAAATATGTTTTGTGTATTTCGTTTTTGTTTTGTCTATTTTATTTGTCTCTGCCTTTCTTTATTTCCCCCCCCCCTTTATTAATGTTTTAGTCTTCCTTTTCTCTCTTGCCTTTTTCTTTTTGTTTTTCTCCACTTTATTATTTATTAACTGTGTGTGTTTTGTTTTTTCTTTTGTTTTTGCTGTAATTTTTTCTTTGTCCAGCAGGTGTCGCTCTTGTATTTGTAATGCTTGTTTTTATTCATTTGTAACTTTTCTTTCCTTATTTTTTGGTTGCTGTTTTTTCCCTTTGTTTGCTTTCAGTCCTTTTATTTTGTTGGTCGTTGTTTTCTGTTGTCTTATTGTTTATTTATGTTGTTTACCCTTCCTTCCCCCCCTCCCTCTTTTTCTCCTTTGTCTCATTTTATCTTTGTTTATTTCTTATCATTTTGTTGCCTTTTCAGACTGTTTTGTAGTGTCTTGGGCATATTCCCTGGCCTCCTCTTTCATTTGACCTAAGTCATTTTTAAAAAAAAAAAAAAAAATTTTTTTTTTTTTGAATAAAATAAAATAAATGAGTCATTTTATTGTGTCTACACCCCCCCCTAAACCCCCCCCTTTTCCCTATCCTATACCCCCCCCCTTTCCCCTATCCTTTACCCCCTTCCGTGTTGTGGTGGGTGGTTTTGGGGGGGTTTTTTGTTGTGTTTTTTGTGCTAATAATTTCTTTTCTTAGTAGTGGAGCCTGTGATTGCTAATAGTGGTCCGTTGGTGGCTGAAGAGGGACTGACCCGTCGTGGCAGTGTCAGGGAGCACGACGGCGACTCCATCAACTTGGAGGACGTTTTAAGTGACTTCGAAGAGGAGGATCCGGGCGAGGGCACATCATCTGGAGTTACGGCAGCTGGCCAGGTAGGAGAGTTGAATACTTTGGCGCAGCTGTTACGTTGTTTATCACCACATTTAACCAGGCATGGGGGGCAGCTGGGTGTTTCGGCCGCTACTGGCCGGGAGACGCCAGTAGGTGGGCTAGGCTGCAGAAGGCAGGTGGTGCTAGCATCTAATCTGTCATTTCAGGAGGATGGGACCAGCAGGGCAGCGGCTCCATCGCGGGATGCCGGTTACAGGCGGGGTAGGTCTCGTTCACCGCTGCCTAGAAGAAGGAGGGACGCAGAGGCATGTTCATCGCTTACATGGGCTGGCTCGGACAGATCACCTCGAGGCAGGAGCAGAGAACGGAGGCGGTGTGCCGATACCAGGAGGAGGTCGTCTTCAAGAAGGAGGCGTTCGGCTGGCAGAGACGATCGCCGTCGTACGGCCAGGCCTAAGGGGTTGACTCCAGTGGTATCTACGGCTGCTGCTTTACGACCTGTCACAGCGCCTGGCGAAGCAGGTGAGGTGCAGGGTGCGGGGACGCCCATTGGGCCGGGCGGGGGTATGGTTAAACGGGAGTTCTTGGAAATCTTTTCCCTGCTCCCTGTTGATCAGTTTGTAGACTTTAAGGATGACCCAAAAGGGGATTCGGGTAAAAAAGAGGAGGATGAGAGAAAAAAGAGATATCGGAGGTTGCCAAAAACATTGAGTAATTGGTCCAGGTCTTTTTGTATTTTAGCCAGTGTCACTACGGAGAGGTTTCCTGAGCAGGGTTCGTCTCTCTTTTGTTATCACGATGAGATTTCCTCTGCATACCGTACGTATGGCGGGCTAGCATGGTGGCGTTATGACGAGCAGTTTCGTCAGCGGCTTGCCGTGCGGCCCTCCATGCGTTGGGATGATAGAGACATGGGTATCTGGCTTGAAATCATGACCCCCTTACGGTCGGGGCAGTCCTTTCGAGTTGGGGGGGGCCGCCATTGCCGGCGGCGCTGGTGCCAATACCGCTGTCTCCGGTAGGAAGGGGTTGTGCTTCCAATACAACGAGAGTCAATGCCGATTTGGTCTCTCATGTAAATACAAACACGAGTGTTCAGGGTGTGGTGGAGTGCACTCCTACTCCAAATGTTTTAAGAGAGGGCGGGCGGGCGCACGCCCAGGTGAAATGGCTATACAGAGCCAAGACTCCAGTGAACATAGAAAAGATGGTGCCCTGGCTAAGGCAATACGCTAAGGTTCGGGGTAAGGCTGGAGCGGCCGAGTTGTTACTTACGGGTTTTAGCTCGGGTTTTTGGATACCTTTTTTGCCGGGGGAGGGCCAACTTTTCCTGGGTAACTTGAAATCAGCCAGGGCTCACCCTGAAATTATTCGTGATAAATTGGCTAAGGAGGTGGCTTTGGGCTGCATGGCGGGTCCTTTTACTGATTTGCCCATGCCCGATTTGCGGATTTCTCCTTTAGGGGTTGTGCCCAAAAAAAGTCAGGGTCAGTTCCGGATGATTCACCACTTGTCCTACCCGAAGGGATCATCTGTGAATGATGGTATCGGCCCTGAATTGTCAGCGGTCTCCTATGCTTCTTTTGACTCAGCGGTTCGTTTGGTCCGGAGGGCCGGTAAGGGGGCGCTTTTGGCAAAGGTTGACGTAGAGTCAGCTTTCCGTTTGTTACCTGTCCACCCTAAGTGTCATCATTTGTTGGGTTGCACCTTTGATGATGCCTTTTTTGTTGACCTTTGCTTACCAATGGGATGCTCTATTTCATGCTCCTACTTTGAATCCTTTAGTTGCTTTATTGAATGGGTGGTTAAGCGTATATCAGGCTTAAAATCGATTGTTCATTACTTGGACGATTTTCTATTTGTTGGCCCTCCTCAGTCGGAGATATGTGATCGGTTGTTGTCAACCTTTATGCATGTTGCAAGGGTTTTTGGTATCCCGATAGCGTCTGAGAAGTCAGAAGGCCCGACGTCGGTTCTGTGCTTCTTAGGGATTCAGATCGATTCGGTTGCAATGGAGTGTAGCCTACCTAGAGAAAAAGTAGTTGATTTAGTCCAAGTCCTACAGATGGCTGTTGGTCGTAATAAACTGACGTTGCGAGAGATGCAGTCCATTGTAGGTAAATTGAATTTTGCGTGTAGAATTATCCCTGTCGGTCGGGTTTTTTGCAGGCGGTTGTCCCTGGCGACTGCTGGGGCGACAGAGCCTTACCATCATATTCGAGTAACCAGTTTGATCAGGGAAGACCTGAAGGTGTGGCTCATTTTTCTGTTGGAGTACAATGGCAAGTCTATCATTCAGAAGGTGGTGTTGGGATCTGAGCTGGACCTTTTCACTGACGCTTCCGGCTCATATGGTTTTGGAGCTTATTTGGGTGGTAGATGGTGTGCTGATGTGTGGCCTGAGGCGTGGATCAAGGCTGGTCTAAATAAGAATTTGGTTTTCCTGGAATTGTTCCCTTTGTTAGTGTCATTAAAATTATGGGCATCAGTGTTGAGAGACAAGAAGGTGATATTCCATTCGGATAATATGGGGGTAGTTTTGTCCGTTAACAACTTGTCAGCCTCCTCCCCTCCTGTTATTTCTTTATTACGCCTGTTTGTTTTGGAGTGTCTGAGGCTGAACGTTTGTTTTAGGGCGGTACATGTCCCTGGTGCATCTAATGACATTGCTGATGCTCTCTCACGTTTACAGTGGGACCGTTTCCGGGCCCTGGCCCCAGAAGCTGCTATGGAAGGGGATCGCTGTCCGGCGGATTTGTGGAAGGCGGTATTCCCAGGCTGATGAATTTGGTGAGGTCGGCTTTAGCCAAGAGTACTTGGAGGGCATATGCACAGGTATGGGGTGAGTGGCAGTTTTTCTTGGATGCAGGTGGGTATTCTTTTTCGGAAGTCGAGTGGTCCAGGGCTTTGGTTGAGTGGATGGGGAGTTGGAGCGAGTCCCGGTTTTCGAAAGCAGTAGTTAGGAGGCGTTTAGCGGCTTTGGCTTTTTTGTGCCAGTTACTGGGCTTCCAGGATATCACAAAATTGTTTGTGGTTAGGATGGTTGGACGTGGTTTGTGTAGGGGCCCTTCGGTTGTAGACAGTAGGCGACCAGTAATTTTTTCTATTTTGCAAAAGGTAGTAGGTGTTCTACCCTCGGTATGCGCGGATTCGTTTGAAGTGGCATTGTTCCGTGCGGCTTTTGTGTTAGCCTTTTTTGCAGCCTTTCGGGTTTCTGAAGTCGTTGCTCCTAATAGATTGGACAGGGGTGGGATCCAAGTGGGCGATGTTGTTTCTGACGGTCGGCAAATTGTCATTTGGCTCAGGCGGTCAAAGACAGATCAGTCAGGAAGAGGTCGTTTAATACGGCTGCAGTGTATTGGGGGCCTTTGCTGCCCAGTCGGGGCCGTGGGGGAATTTTGCAGATTAGACCAGCTGGTGACGGTCCGTTATTGATTCATGCTGGGGGGTTGTCATTATCGAAATTTCAGTTTGTTGCGGTGTTTCGAAAGGCTTTGACTTTAGTTGGTTTTCCTGCTGGAGAATTTAGTTCCCATTCATTTCGTATCGGTGCTGCTACTGAGGCGAGAATGTTAGGTATGAGTGATGATAGGATACAAGGAATTGGGAGGTGGTCATCAGGAAGGTTTAAGTCTTACGTGCGCCAGTACTTAGCTCTATAAGTTGTGTTTTGTTTTAGGTCCAGTTGAGTGTTGGTTTATCGGCCACTCTTACATCTACTGGGCACGACGAGCCGCTGCAGCGAAGAACGATGGTTGCCAGCTGGGTTTGCCTGTGGAAGAGGTGGTGTTGAGGTGGTTTGGGGTTAGGGGTTTGAAGTGGGACCAGGTATTGTTGCAAGTTGTTGATTATTCCAGGTTGTTTCGTCCTCCAGGGATTCTGGTAATACATGCTGGTGGTAACGATTTAGGCTACACGGCACAGAGAGATCTGGTGTCAAAGATGAAAAGGGATTTGTTGCGTTTGTGGGAATTGTTTCCTCAGATGTTGGTTGTTTGGTCAGAACTTGAGCCTAGGGTGGTTTGGAAGGCAGCTTGGGATATTAGGCGGTTGGATACATCTAGGAGGAAGATTAACAGGGTGTTGAGTAGTTTTGTTAGGCAAAGGGGGGGAGTGTCTATACGGCACGTTGAGTTTGAGGGTGAAGCGGGTAGATGTTTTTTCTTGGGTGATGGGGTCCACCTTAATGATATAGGTATGCAGCTGTTCAATTTTAATTTGAAAGAAGGGGTTGAAAAGGCCTTGAGTTTTTGGCGGGGCTCGGACAGTGTCCGTGCCAGTGGCGGTGTTTTTGATGTTTAGAACTTTAAGATTTAATACGGGTACCTCCTGTGGTTTCAGGAGAGGTTAGCAAATGTTGACTTGATAAAGTTTAAAAGAGTTATTGAGCCCCTACGGGGCAAGCACTAATGTTTGTTACTTGGTAACCAATACGGTTTCAAGTGTTTAATTGTTATTTATCTATTACATGTTTATAATAAATCGGCTGCGGCCTTTTCAACCCCAAGTGATTGTGTTAGTCTTTTATTTATTAAAAGGGGGGTTTTGGTTTCAGGGTTAAGAGTGCCTAATTATGGGGTCAAGGCAGCCCTGGATGGAGCGAAGTTGGAAGGAGGGGCTTTTGACCCCATGGCAGGCCTTAAGCAGGGATAGGTGGTTGTAGTTTTGGGGGTGGAGCCTCGGCTAGGTTAGTGTGGTGAGGCAGGAAGTTAGGTTCATCTTACTTCCGGACCGGTTAGGAGCAGGAGCAGCTCCCGCCCTCCCTTCCCTGTTTTGTTTACGGCAGGGGAGTTCTTTTGGCGGTGTTTTTGATGTTTAGAACTTTAAGATTTAATACGGGTACCTCCTGTGGTTTCAGGAGAGGTTAGCAAATGTTGACTTGATAAAGTTTACAAGAGTTATTGAGCCCCTACGGGGCAAGCACTAATGTTTGTTACTTGGTAACCAATACGGTTTCAAGTGTTTAATTGTTATTTATCTATTACATGTTTATAATAAATCGGCTGCGGCCTTTTCAACCCCAAGTGATTGTGTTAGTCTTTTATTTATTAAAAGGGGGGTTTTGGTTTCAGGGTTAAGAGTGCCTAATTATGGGGTCATGTAGTACCCCAGACATGTGCACACTTCCTATCTAAATATCTCTTCAACAAAAAAAAAAAAAATAGATAATATAAGTAAATTGGAAGCTTTTTTCTTATTGTATTCTCTATCTGAATCATGAAAGAAAAAAATTGGGGTTCATACCCCTTTAAGTTTAATGTGAATTGTCTAAAATATTAGTATTCTTATTTTAAACTTTTAAATCCCTTTAAATATATTAAATATTTTCTCTACAACACAGGAAACAAAATTGAATCATTTGCATTTAAAGGAAAGTCATAATAATGGGCATCTTTTATTAATATTGTTGATTCCACTGTGAACAATTAAAGACGTGTACAGAAGCATTAGATCATTTGTCCGTCTACTGAGCTTCCTTTTCCCATTCTTAGCTTGAATGGCATTTTGTTTTGTTTTTTATTTTTAAAGTTTACGGAAATGTACAAGATTTGATATTGTCAGGAGAATAAAATTATTTTCTGCAAAGAGCTAAAGCAAGGCTTATATGATGTGACAGTTGTGGAGTTGAAGGGGAATGTAAATGAACAAATAAAATGCTCTAAGAAATACAGCAATTTACTTTCAATTGGACAGATTCCCTCTTTTCACAATGGGACCGATTTATCAAGGGCTGAATGGGCCCTGTTTCTGCGCGAGCCTTCAGGCTTGCCGGAAACAGCAGTTATGAAGCTGGGGTCTTAAGACCGCTGCTCCTTAACTGGTCTTCCGCCTCTGAGCCACGGACAGCAATCAACCCGATCTGATCGGGTTGATTGACACCCCCTCCTAGCTGCCGATTTGCCTAGAATCTGCAGGGGCAGCACTGCACAAGCAGTTCATTAGAACTGTTTGTGCAATGTTAAATGCAGACAGCGTATGCTGTCAGCATTCAGCAATGTCTGCTACAGCGTATCATGTCTTACACATATTGATAAATCAGCCCCTATGTGTTAACCCTTGAAAAAGTCACACTGCCAGGTGCAATCCATGGACACTGCCTGGAGACTGCTTAATAGTAACATACTGACATACCTATATACATAGTAACATATTAGATGAGGTTAAAAAAAGAGAGAAGTCCATTAAGTTCAACCTATTTAAAGGGATATGAAATCCAATTTTAAGCTACTTTCTAATTTACTCCTATTATCAATTTTTCTTCATCCTCTTCATTCTTTATTTGAAATGCAGGAATGTAAGCTTAGGAGCCGAACCATTTTTGGTTCAGCACCTGGGTAGCACTTGCTGATTGGTTGCTAAATGTAGCCACCAATTAGCAAGCACTATTCAGGGTGTGGAACAAAAAAATGGGCTGGCTCGTAAGCTCACATTCCTGCTTTTTCAAATAAAGATACAAAGAGAATGAATAAAAATTGATAATAGGAGTAAATTAGAAAGTAGCTTAAAATTGTATACTTAATCTGAATTATGAAAGAAAAAAATTGAGTATAATATCACTTTAATATACTTACAATAAAAGCTTATTTTGATCTTAAATTAATTATATTAAAAAGGAGACCAATTTAACACAAGCAATCATATCCCGGAATTCTGTTTCTAGCCAGAAATGTATCTAAACCATTTTTGAATATATCTAAGGTATTGGCATTTACTACCTCCTTAGGCAGTTGAGTTCCAAAATTTGAAAAAACATTTACATTGCTGGAGATTAAATCTCCTTTTCTCCAGCCTAAATTCTGACCTCTTGTAACAAACAATTTTCTTGGAATAAACAGAGCGCTTCCACCATCTCTGTATATGGGCCTTCAATATATTTATATAAAGTCACCTCTCATGTGCCCTTTTTCTAGAAAAAAGAAAAAAAAAACAGACCCAGTTTGGTTAGCTTTGTGGCGCTTCTCTGGATTTTTTTTTTAAGTCTGGAATGTATTTATTTTTAGATTGATCTCAAGAACTGCACTCCATTCTCAAGGTGAGGTCTTACCAGGGATTTATATAGGGACAGAATTATGCTTTCCTCCCTAGCATCAATGCCTCTTTTAATACATGCTAGTATATTATTAGCCTTAGAAGCTGCTGCTCTGCATTGTGCACCCATCTTTAACATTCCTCCTCTCTTTTGCCATGTCTAGTACCATTTAAATAATATATTGCCTGCTTATTTTTACTTCCAAAATGTAGAACCTTGTATTTTCTAGTATTAAATCTCATTATTCATTTAACTCCTCATTTTTCTAATTTTTGTAGATCCCCTTGTAAAGCAATATTATCCTGAATTGACCTAATGACATAACACGACTTAGTATCAGCTGGAAAATAGAGATGTTTCTTTTTAATCTTTGCTCCAAATCATTAATAAAAATATTAAATCTAACATGGCCCAGCATTGATCCCTAGGGGACTCCACTGATTAGCTTTGTCCAATCTGAGTTTGTTCAGTTTACTACTACTTGTTGCTCCTTGTCTTTTATACAGCTATTTATCCAAGAGCTAACAATTTCAGATATTCCTAGTCCCTAATTGTGTACATTAATCTCTCATGTGGCAATGTATCAAATGCCTTTGCAAAATCCAAGAATATCACATCAACTGATTTCACTTTATCTATATTTTTACTTACTTCCTCGTAGAATCTAATTAGGTTAATTTGACATGATCCTTTTCTCATAAACCATGCTGATTTGAACTCATAATCTTGTTTACACAAATATGTTCATCAATATAATCACGTATGATCCCTTCAAGTATCTTCCACAATATTGATGTCAGACTAATGATCTATAGCTTCCTATATCAGCCCTGCTTCCCTTTTTTAAAAGTGGCAAAACATCAGCTTTATGCCAGTCCTGGGGTACTATGCCTGAGGATAATGAGTCTTGAAAATTTAAGAGCAAAGGTTTTGCCTATAACAGTGCTAAGTTCCCATAAAACCCTTGGGTGTATTTCATCTGGGCCTGGAGTTTTATTAGCCTTAATATTATCCCCTTTTTCTTGATATCCTCTTTGATAACCCAGTTAAGGGTATGGGCTTGTATGTTTTAGTTTGTTTCAAAGCATCTCCCATGGGTTCCTCTCTTGTGTTTACTGAAGAAAAGAACTGCTTTATTACCTCAGCCTTCTCCCTGACACTGTTAATCATGCTACCCTTCACACATTTTAATGTAGAAATATTTTTCTCCTTAGATTTTTTTGCCATTTATGTACTTTAAAAACCTTTTAGGTTTTGACTTAGAATCCTTTGCAATTCATTTTTTTTTACTCAAGAAGGACCAGGCCACATGTGTGACTCCTGATATGAATTCTGGCAGATTGTATACTAGCAAAATAAGTAGAAGTACCCTGTTGTAGATTAATAGGTGTTGCCTAATGATATTGCTAGCAGGAGGTTTCTGTGCTCTACCAGCTATTCACTGTGTATTATTATTACTAATATCCATTTTATTTAGAAAAATATTTTACCAAGAAGGATACATTGAGATTTCTCTTGTTTTAAAGTATGTCCTGGGTCCACAAAACATTGCATAGATACAATAGGGTACAATAAAATACAAAAACAATATTAATACATAACATATGCAAAATTTAACATAGAACAGGTAGGAAATATATAATCAACTATGACAGGTGCATTCTGTTTCGAGATATGCAGAGAGGGATCTCTTAAAGGATTGTAGACTTGGGAAAGTTTTAAAGTGTGCGGGAGGTTGTTCCATAATTGTGGTGCTCTGTAGGAAAAGGAGGATTGAGCTGCTTTCTTTTTGTATGGAGGCAAACTAAATAATGTGCTGGTACTGGATTGGAGGTTATGGGAGGTGGGAACAGCCGGGGAGAGCATTTTGCTCAGGTAGGGGTGGAGCTTCCCAGAAAAGCTCTTAAACACAAGGCTGGAAAGATGGAGGGTGCGTCTGGATTCCAGTGACAGTCAGTTTAGTTATTTTAGCATGTCACAATGGTGGGTCCTGTAGTTACATTGTAGCACAAAGTGGCAGAACGAGTTATACAGTGTATTACGGTTATTAAGGTGAGTTTGGGTACAGGTGCATATACTACATCTCCATAATCCATTATTGGCATCAGCATTTGCTGTACAATCTTTTTCCTTTACTGTAGGGCTGAGGCAGGATTTGTTTCTGTACAGGGCACCTAGTTTTGGATAGAATTTAGAAGAACGTTTTTCTATGTGGAGGCCACAAGATAGAATGGGGTCTAACAATATACCCAAGTATTTGAAAGAGTGGACTGCGGTCAGTGTGCAATTTGATTTTGTTTTAATGTGTAGATGGGAATTTTGTAGTTTGTGTAATTTAGGTACTGTTCCAAAGATCATTGTAACAGTTTTGTCAGTGTTTAGGAAGAGTTTGTTTTTTTGAGATCCACTTTTCTACCTATGTGAACTGGTCTTGGAGCACTGCCTCAAGCTGCGGCAGATCGGATTGGTTTGCATAGATTACCGTGCCGTCTGTGTACATGTGTACAGTTTAGGATTTGCAAACATTTGGCAGATCATTTATAAATAATGTGATTAGTATGGGGCTGAGAATGGAAGCTTGGGAAACACCACACGTGACTGGGAGAGGGAGGGAGATTCACTGTCAGAAATGGAGACATACTGTGATCGATCCTATATATATGATTGAAACCAGGTTAGCGGACGATCACCAATACCTGAGTTTTTTAGTTTGAGCAGTAGTATGTCGTGGTCTACTGTGTCAAAGGACTTTGCAAAATCAAGAAAAATAGCTTCAGTTAGGTCTCCTTGTTCCATGCCAGTTTGGATGTCGTTGCAAACATTTGCCTTGAATGCATTTTTACAGCGCATACAAAATTAGAATTGATTCTCGTTAATACCTGAATTTCCTTCTTTGGGTAGGTGTTGGTTTTATATGATAATATTCATTACTTCCATTTCAATAAAAAAATAAAAAAGTATGGGAGAAATAAAGGTAAGGAGAAAATATTTGACATAAGGAAAATCTTTTGTCTAGAGGTTTCCATGGATGGAACATGTGGTTGACACTTGATTTAGCATTATCAATAGTGACAACACTTGCATCTCCATCATCGGCAATGGAGCGGAGGTACACTGGAGGAAAGTGGAGGAAGAAGTTCACTTGGTGTATATCCTTCAAGTAACCTGGCATGTTGTTTGTTGCATGTGTCAAGGGATACACAAATCCTAATTTGGGTTCAAACTTGGCTAGGAGACAGTTTGCAGGAAGATTCTGAAACAGGTTGGGTACACTAAGACCACTGCTGAAATAATATGAAGGCTGTACTTGCACCAAGGAAAGAGAAAGCCATCATATATATGAATACTATTTTTTTTTTATCATTTATCATTTTTTTATCATTTTATCATTTATTTATCATTTATCATTTATGTTTCCTCCTGCTGTAATTCTTAGCCTGAAAAATATATTGAGTAAAGATAACAAAGTAACAAGCAATTCAAGACTATTTATCTATAGAAAAAACTGTTCGAAAGACACAATAGCACCTGTTCATTTTTACTTTGTTTTCATGTTAATTGACTAGTGGTGTTTAAAAGAAAACTTAACTTGCACTGTATTAACTGGTATGATATAATATTCTTGCGTGTCAAATTTCTCTAATTATATACTACTATGCACCGTGTTGTGTTATAAGATTATAAGATCTGAGACTAAAACCTCTTGCAAATGGATACATAATATATCTTTCTTGAGATGTAATCTAACATTGTCCTGTGGATATGTACAGAACATTTTAAGTTCATGTAATTTTCTTTATTGTTGCTTCAGAATCCATTGTTTGTCTCTCTTAACATAGCACCTCATGTATTATTGATCTTCAGAGGATTTAATGCCATCTGTTGTAGATAAGAGGTCCTGTTCTCTTGTCAGACAGTTCTTTGTTACCATATTTTATTTTAATTTTCTCTTACAATCATGGAAGCAGTACTTAATAATTTTCCTCAGATAATCTTACTTATGGCAACTCTTAGATTAGTCTTCAACTGAGTTGTACTAAATGCATATTTCCTTACAAGCTTTTCTTTTTCACATGAAATATCTCTTCTCCATTAGGGCCTAATATTCAAAACCTCTCTGCTCAGTTGAGATATTCTAAAATGATTGTCAAGCACTGCAAGATCCATAGTGAAAGTTTTGAAAGGCAGATTTTGCTTTACTGCTCCAAGGGGCATTCCTTGCATATCTGTATGAGAAGGAGAAACAAGTCTAGTGCAATATAGCGTTGCATGACGAGAGTTCTGCTCCATTCACATTGTGTGGTTTGTATTTTATATCACTTTACACTGCAGATGAACATTTATTACATTAAAACTTGCACTTTCTATTTTGTATTGTATTTTGTATACAGCAGTATATTTAAGATTGTGATTTTACAAATTCTGACTATGCTTTCAGTTTGTGTAATTTTAGCAAATTAGTCTTACTTTGTATATTTATGTGTAACTATTACAAATAAAATTGCATTTCTTCTATTTAAATTAAAACGGAAAAACTGTCAGCCCCTGAGAGAGCTTCATTAATTTCTATGGGCCAGATAATCAATCATTCTCAAGTTTTGAGAAAGATTATTAAGCAGACTTGACAAGAGCTGAACTCACTGAATTTTCTAAGGAAAGGGGAGATACCTGAAAGTCTGAGAGAGATTAGAGATGCCTTCCATAGAAATTAATAAAGCTCTCTGGAATGCAAAAATTCACATGGGAGAGAGAAGGACACTTAGGGCTTCTAAAAAGGCTCCATTTGCATGAATTACAAATTAAACCAAAATGTTTTAACTACAGTTTTACTTTATTTTATCTATATTGTAGTATATATTACTTTTCTGTTAGTTTAAATAAGTATATTGAGAATTTTGAGCCAACTTCCCCCGCATACAGCTGGCGAGATAAATTAGTGAGACCAACTTACAGAATTTCACAAGACTGATGGAAGAGCTTTAGGCATACCCTGAGAACTCTTCTGATCAGCCCAGCCTTGTCCCTCACACTTTCCTAAAGTGTCAGTTTTAGTTTACAATGCAGTTAATACAAGGTGCAATGGGATTTGTAAAAGATACACAGAAATATAAAAAAGTATGATCCTAATTTGTTAAAATACGAGAAACTTTCAAGGCAGACCTTTCAAAACAGACGCAGAATTTGTAAAATCCCTACTAGAGCTAAATAAAAATGTATTAAAATATAAATAAGAAAACGAAAAGCTTAAATACAATAATACTGAAAGGACCCAATCTGTAATGTGAAATACAAAGCACAAAGTGTAAAAAAAACCTCATATTATGCAGTGATATATTAAACTTGGCTTGTCTCTCCTTCACATAAAAAAATGAGTGATGCAGAATTCCGTCCTTTTGTTTGGAATATTCAGTAGTTTCAGCCCCTGTGAAGTCTGAGCTGCAATTTCTCTCAAAGCTGGAGAACCCTTTGAATATCAGGGCCTAAGTATGTCTCTGCTATTAAAAGGATCAGTGGACCAATACTGTTTTTCTGTTTTATCTAGGGTATTCCATGTTGCCATATTCTGTCACTACAGTCTCATAGCTCCTTCCTCTAACCACCTATCTTAGGGCTAGATTATGAGTGGTGAGCTAACAGTTGCGTGCAATGCAGGGGTTTATTACAAGTTGAAAGTAAATGCATTCACTCAAGAGCAATTGAGTTTAACAAGTGTAGGGTTAGTGTGACTTCCGAACTCTGCTCAAGTGTTACACTGGAATCAAAATTTTAAAAAAGCACATCAAAATATATAAAAAATACATTCCTCATAACACCATCTAATAAAAATTATTTTTAAAAAAATTGCAATAAAATGTTATAAGGTCACAGGTGTTAGAAAAAAAGGCATGCAATGGGCTTTACATATACACACATGTCTAAATATTTATATTTGTATATATAGTGGGGCAAAAAAGTATTTAGTCAGTCACCAATTGTGCAAGTTCTCCAACTTAAGAAGATGAGAGAGGCCTGTAATTTTCATCATAGGTATACCTCAACTATGAGAGACAAAATGTCGAAACAAATCCAGACAATCATATTGTCTGATTTGGAAAGAATTTATTTGCAAAGTATGGTGGAAAATAAGTATTTGGTCAATATCAAAAGTTCATCTCAATATTTTGTTATATATCCTTTGTTAGCAATGACAGAGGTCAAACATTTTCTGTAAGTCTTCACAAGGTTATCACACACTGTTGCTGGTATGTTGGCCTATTCCTGCATGCAGATCTCCTCTAGAGTAGTGATGTTTTGGGGTTGTCGCTGGGCAACACAGACTTTCTACTCCCTCTAAAGGTTTTCTATGGGGTTGAGATCTGGAGACTGGTTAGGCCACTCCAGGACCTTGAAATGCTTCTTACGAAGCCACTCCTTCATTGCCCGGGTGATGTGTTTGAGATCATTGTCATGCTGAATGACCCAGCCATGTTTCATCTTCAATGCCCTTGCTGATGGAAAGAGGTTTGCACTCAAAATCTCATGATACATGGCCCCATTCATTCTTTTATGTACACGGATTAGTCGTCCTGTTCCCTTTGCAGAGAAACAGCCCCAAAGCATGATGTTACCACCCCCATGCTTCACAGTAGGTATGGTGTTCTTTGGTTGCAACTCAGCATTCTCTCTCCTCCAAACACGAGGAGTTGTGTTTCTACCAAACAGTTCTACTTTGGTTTCATCTGACCATATGACATTCTCCCAATCCGCTTCTGGATCATCCAAATGCTCTCTAGCATACTTCAGACGGGCACAGATATGTACTGACTTAAGCAGGGGGACACGTCTGGCACTGCAGGATCTGAGTCCCTGGCGGCGTAGTGTGTTACTGATGGTAGCCTTTGTTACGTTGGTCCCAGCTCTCTGCAGGTCATTCACTAGGTTCCCCCGTGTGGTTTTGGGATGTTTGCTCACCGTTCTTGTGATAATTTTGACCCCATGGGGTGAGATCTTGCGTGGAGCCCCAGATCGAGGGAGATTATCAGTCGTCTTGTATGTCTTCCATTTTCTAATTATTGCTCCCACAGTTGATTTCTTCACACCAAGCTGCTTGCCTATTGCAGATTCAGTCTTCCCAGCCTGGTGCAGGTCTACAATTTTGTTTCTGGTGTCCTTCGACAGCTCTTTGGTCTTCACCATAGTGGAGTTTGGAGTGTGACTGTTTGAGGTTGTGGATAGGTGTCTTTTATACTGATAACAAGTTCAAACAGGTGCCATTAATACAGGTAATGAGTGGAGGACAGAGGAGCCTCTTAAAGAAGAAGATACAGGTCTGTGAGAGCCAGAAATCTTGCTTGTTTGTAGGTGACCAAATACTTATTTTCCACCATAATATGTAAATAAATTCTTTACAAATCAGACAATGTGATTGTCTGGATTTGTTTCCACATTTTGTCTCTCATAGTTGAGGTATACCTGTGATGAAAATTACAGGCCTCTCTCATCTACTTAAGTGGGAGAACTTGCACAATTGGTGGCTGACTAAATACTTTTTGACTCCACTGTATATGTATGTATATATATATATATATATATATATATATATATATATATATATATATATGTGTGTGTGTGTGTGTGTGTGTGTGCACATACAGTATGTATTTATATTTGTATATATGTATTTAGACATAAATTCACATATAAACACATAAATACATATGTACAAATATATAGACATATATAAGTGCATTGGACCCCTTTGCAGTCAGGTAGTTGAAAACATGAAAATTCATATTTAATTAAGTGTTTTACTGTGTATATACTATATTTGACACTCCAATGTTCTTCAATATGTTTTAAGTATTTTTAAATCTATTTATTGAAATAGATAGATAGAAATATATAATATATATATAGATATGTATAGATAGACAGATAGATAAATAGAAATGTAGATAGATAGATAGAGATATATAGATATATAGATAGAGAGAAAGATGTAGATATAGATATATAGAGATATAGATAGATATAGCTATATAAATAGAGATATTTAAAAAAAAAACAACTCAGATATATATAGAAATATGTATTTAAGAATAAATAATATATTTTCTGCTATGTGAAGAACATTGGAATGTGTCGCTTTAGTACACTTAAGAAAATGTAATAGAGTTTACATGACTTGTTGAGTGTTAGTTTTTTTCACACTTTTTCGCGCTCCATTGAAGCCTATGTGGGAATACGTTAATGTGGTCGCAATATTCTGAGTTCAGCTTTTTACGCACAAATTTCCAATTCTCTAACTCTTCCCTTCTCCTCCCCTCTTTTTTCCTTCCCACTGCCAATGTTCATTATCCCTTTGACAGACATACTCTATACTGAAAGCCTAATTATCCTACTTACAATACATTAGCAGTGACTACATATAAGGTAATAATTAGATTACCTGAGTTTGGACCTGGAACCAATTGCACAGGAAAGAAGCAGCTTTCAATACCAATAATACTCCGAAGACAAGGGTTAGAAGCTGAGATACAGTTCAAAACCATGTGTTTAAGCAAAGGGATGACAGATATTTAAGTCAGAGCTCTTTTAAAATAAAGCATACAAGACTTTAGTGCCATATTATCCTCCTCCCTAACTAAGCTTATCATCTCTCCCAAGTTGCAGTGAAAGATGATCATTATTACATTTTAAGCTATTCTCTCACCCTTAAACACAAATGCCCACACATTTCCAACATTCTGTCTTACCTTTATGGGAATCCATTAGCCACTCTCCAAGTGTAATGTATACTCACTATGTTATCTTCCACCCTCATGAACACACATGCAAATGTTTCTTTTATCTATAAGTACATGTCCAGGATACTCCTATTTGCTACACTTTTGCACATCACAGACACTTTCCCACTCACACCCTCATGCACACACACACACACACACACACACACACACACCAGCTATAATCCCTTTTTATGCAAACTTGTAGCACTCTTCTACTCTTGCACACCACAATGGCCTCTCCTACTTTTATACACACACCATAGCCAGTTTCCCACTCTCACACACATAAGGCCCTATTCCAAGGGACACATGCACAGGGACATTTCCCAATCTTATGCACATGCCCATTTCTCTCTTCAACTTCTATATTTCATCAGGTGCATTCCCTACAAATTTTTTTTATTTTACACATTTCCCAGGTATTCCCATACACTTATACACCCACCTACTAGGTACGCTACCACTCTGATGCACACTTCCAGTCACTCTTTCATTCTTATAAACACACTTCCAAGCACTCACCCATGTTTTCACACAAGCAAGTACTGGCAGTACCCTTATATATACTCTTATATAATTCCCATTTACTCTACGGTTCACCCACCAAGAGCTCTCACACTTTCAGAAGCTCATTATGCACAAACATGCAGCTGTTCATCCCACTCTTGCACCCCCCAATAATTCTACTACTCTTACACATACCTCCAAGCATTCTACTACTCTTGCATCCCCAAGAATTCTACTACTCTTACACATACCTCCAAGCATTCTACTACTCTTGCACACATACCCTTAGCATTCTACCACTTGTGCACCCTCAAGCATTCTACTACTCTTGCACACATCCACAAGCATTCTACTGCACTTGCACACATCATCAAGCATTCTACTACTCTTGCACACACACCCAAGCATTCAACTACTCTTGCACACACTCCAAACATTCTACTACTCTTGCACATACCAACCAAGCATTCTACTATTCTTTCACACACCCCCAAGCATTCTACTACTTTTGCACACATCCTCAAGCATTCTACTACTTTGTAAACACTCCCAAGCATTCTACTGCTCTTGCATACACCCCAAGTATTCTACTGTTATTGCACACCCCCAAGCATTTTACTTATCTTGCACACATCCCCAAGTATTCTGTTACTCTTGCACACATCCCCAAGCATTCTACAACTCTTGTACACAACCCCAAGCATTCTACTACTCTTGCACACATCCCCAATCATTTTACGACTCTTGTACACAACCCCAAGCATTCTACTACTCTTGCACACATCCCCAAGCATTATACGACTCTTGCACACTTCACCAAGCATTCTACAATTCTTGCACATATCCATAGACTTTTACACACATCCATCAGGCACTTGCCCACTCATAGACACAACAATTCACAGGCGTGCTCAAAGATATTATTTTCTTGAATGAACAAACCAGGTGCTGGTTCAAAATCATTAAAGGGGACATGTACTTATTGTTATCAGATGGTATTACCTGGATTAAAAGACGTTCACACAGTTTATTGAGTGTATTGCTGTCCTTCCATACTTTCTATTTAAATAATTTTTTTGCTTATCTATCTATTTTAGGGAACTCAAACTTTTTTTTATTATTTTTGTTAGTCCAATAAAAAAGTATTACTACTTATTGAAATACAATTGTGTGTGTGTATATGTGTATACTATAGTATACATATACAGTATATATATATATATATATATATATATATATATATATATATATATATATATATATATATATATATATATATATATATATATATCTATCATCTGGGGTTGCTATGTTCCTTGTTCAGAGAGGAATTTCCTGGTATTTCAGCGCTGGACTGACCGTAATAGGTGATATACTACTGGAAAGTTAAACTCTGTGAAAAGCATTACTGGGCTAAAAAGACGTTGCACCCAGGTGGTAAATCACCATAGAACAGGCTAACAATGGTATTGAGCCAGTTGTTCATTCCTGTGAGTGCACTTCTCTCTGTATGTATTTAGTCTAACTATGGGAAAAAGGGGCAACCAGACGTGGACTCCTTGCTCAGTGTGCTTAGAGGAACATGGCTACACCTCACTGACGAGGCCCAAGAAAGGCCGAAACAATCGTCTGGGGTTGCTGTGTTCCTTGTTCAGAGAGGAATTGCCTGGTATTTCGACGCTGGACTGACCGTAATAGGCGGGATCAGACTGATATACTATAGGAAAATTCAACTCTGTGAAAAGCATTACTGGGCTAAAAAGAAGTTGCACCCAGGTGGTAAATCGCCATAGAACAGGCTAACAATGGTATTGAGCCAGATGTTTGTTCCTGTGAGTGCACTTTTCTCTGTATGTATTTAGTCTCCCTATGGGAAAAAGGGGCAACCAGATGTGGACTCCTTGCTCAGTGTGCTTAGAGGAATATGGCTACATCTCACTGACGAGGCCCAATGAAGGCCGAAACGATCATCTGGGGTTGCTGTGTTCCTTGTTCAGAGAGGAATTGCCTGGTATTTTGGTGCAGGATTGACCATAATAGGCGGGATCAGACTGATATACTACAGGAAAGTTCAACTCTGTGAAAAGCATTACTGGGCTAAAAAGAAGTTTGCCCCCAAGTGGTAAATCGCCAATAGAACGGGCTAACAATGGTATTGAGACAGTTGTTCATTCTTGCGAGTGCACTTCTCTCTGTATGTATTTAGTCTCCCTATGGGAAAAAGGGGCAACCAGATTTGGACTCCTTGCTCAGTGTGCTTAAAGGAATATGGCTACATCTCACTGAGGAGGCCCAATGAAGGCCGAAACGATTGTCTGGGGTTGCTGTGTTCCTTGATCAGAGAGGAATTGCCTGGTATTTCGGCGCTGATACACACACACACACAAACACACACACACACAAAAGTAATCTACTTTGCATTGGGAACAAACTGTGCTCATGCCTTTTAGCAATAACTCACAATCATATCTATGTTTCTATCAAGGGGTTATAATCTCAAGCTGAAGGGTAGTATATTCAGGAGATGAGTTTATACTTTTAGGAAATATCGGGCAGACTTAATGGGCCTATGGCACTTATCTGCCATCAATATCTATATTTCTACAATGGGGAAACCCCTCCTTTGCTTTCCTGTAGAGGCTACAGCCCCTTGTGGAGCTGTGACAGGAAGTATTGGACCAGCACAAATTAAGTTATAAAAAAGAAATAAAGTATACAATTATTTTAAAGTTATAAATAATACATACTGCAATTATTTCTATTAATTATAAATCACTGCTTAGTGCTTTTTATTACATCAATTAAAACAGGTTGTTTATATCCCTTTAATTTTTCTTTGCATAAATGTTTTGTAGATGATCTATTTATATAGCCTATACAGCTTCTTTTTTTTAAAAAATTTTTTTTTATAGTTTTGCTTATTTATTAACATTAACATAAATATTGCGCTGATTTTCAGACTCCTTACCAAGCCCAAAAGTTTTAGGAGAATACGGACAGATACCTACTTCAGCTTGCTTCTGTTTGTGTAAAGGGTCTTTTCATATGCAGAGGGAGGAGGGGGGGAGTGTCTGAATATATCCCAGTTTTTGTGGGTGTTCTAGCTAATCCTTTTAACAGAGCTAAACTGGGAGCTTCTAAGTCAGTTTGTAAACAGTTTTATACTGGATTTTTATATCAGTATCTGTACATATTATTCTTTATAGTAGTGTCTATTACATGCAGTTAAATGAAAATTGGTGTATACTGTCCCTTTAAGTCAAAGAGATTTTCAAAAGATTAAGAGCAGCAGTTCAAGGGTTACTTGCAAGTGTTACTACCTCAAATCCATTGATTCACTTTGGTAAATCAGGAGCAAATGTCTTTGCAATATAGTGTTACTGCGCTAACTGGAGTACCTGTGGGGAGAATAAGGGCTTTCTATATGTCTTCTAGCTATTTGTCTTAAGCACTACAAACATATTTGAACATCATATATGTGTATCCTTGATCTAACAAATGTATTAAAAGTTAATCATAAGAATCTTTTAACATATATAAGTTTAAAACATAGGCATAAATAATACAATTATAGTTGATTCCATATACTGTAAAGTTATATCTCCGTATTAAAGGGACATGAACCCTTAAATTTTTCATTAACGATACAGATAAAGCATACCATTTTAAACAACTTTCCAGTTTACTTCTATTAATTGTGCTTCATTCTTTTGGTATTCTTTGTTGAAGGAGCAAAAATGCACTTCTGGGAACTAGCTGAACATAAGCCAATGATAAAAGGCATATATGTACAGCCAACAATTTGCAGATAGCTCCCAGCCCTGAGCCTACCTAGGTATGCTTTTCAACAAAGGATACCAAAAAATAAATAAATTAGATAATAAACGTAAATTGGAAGGTTGGTTATGCTCATTCTGAATCATTAAATAATTGTGGGTTTCATGTCCCTTTTAAAAACTCTGAGACTTTCTTTCTTTATTTTTACTTTTCATTTAAATAGCTGTTTTGTCCTAATCTAACTGAAAAGCGATTGTTTGCATGGAAAAAATAATAATTGTGATATAATTGGAGAGGTCATGCAAATAGCTTAAAGGTTGTTTGTTAGTCTCAGCTATGAACAATGCTCTATATCAGTGATGGCAAACCTTTTTCACTCCAGATGTTTCAGAACTACATTTCCCATGATGCTTAGGCAATCTATAGTCCATTTAAGCATCTTGAAAAAAAATATGTAGTTCTGAAACATTGGGAGTGCCAAGGTTCATCATCACTGATCTATATCCTATACATTAGAGTGGTTGTGATCAATACTATCTATGCTGAACATCTGGAGTGCCAAGGTTCATTATCACTGCTCTATATCCTGTACATTAGAGTGGTTGTGATCAACACTATCTATGCTTTTAACATCTTGAGTGCCATGGTCGCCATCACTGCTCTATATCCTGTACATTAGAGTGGTTGTGATCAACACTATCTATGCTTTTAACATCTTGAGTGCCATGGTCGCCATCACTGCTCTATATCCTGTACATTAGAGTGATTGTGATTAACGTTATCTATGCTTTTAACATCTTGAGTGCCATGGTCGCCATCACTGCTCTATATCCTGTACATTAGAGTGGCTGTGATTAACACTATCTATGCTGAACATCTGGAGTGCCAAGGTTAATCATCACTGCTTTATATCCTATACATTAGAGTGGTTATGATTAACACTATCTATCCTTAACATCTGATGGACTGCTCTATATCCTGTACATTAGAGTGGTTGTTATTAACGCTATCTATGCTTAACATCTGGAGTGCCAAGGTTCATCATCACTGCTCTATATCCTGTACATTAGAGTGGTTGTGATTAACGCTATCTATGCTTTTAACATCTTGAGTGCCATGGTCACCATCACTGCTCTATATCCTGTACATTAGAGTGGCTATGATTAACACTATCTATGCTTAACATCTGGAGTGCCAAGGTTCATCATCACTGCTCTATATCCTGTACATTAGAGTGGTTGTGATTAACGCTATCGATGCGGAACATATAGAGTGCCAAGGTCGCGATCACTGCTCTATATCCTGTACATTAGAGTGGCTATGATTAACACTATCTATGCTTAACATCTGGAGTGCTAAGGTTCATCATCACTGCTCTATACACTGTACATTAGAGTGGTTGTGATTAACACTATATATGCTTAACATCTGGAGTGCCAAGGTTCATCATCACTGCTCTATATCCTGTACATTAGAGTGGTTGTGATTAACACTATCTATGCTGAACATCTAGAGTGCCAAGGTCGCAATCACTTCTCTATATCCTGTACATTAGAGTGGTTGTGATTAACACTATCTATGCGGAACATCTAGAGTGCCAAGGTCATCATCACTGCTCTATACACTGTACATTAGAGTGGTTGTGATTACCGCTATCTACTGTATGCTGAACATCTGATAAACCATGAGGGGCCACCTATTATAACAATGACATATTATTCAATTATTGTTTTATTTTATAAGTATTTCTCAAGAAGTGCAAATTAAAACATGTTTTAACATCTGCTTAAAAAGGACTGTACTCAGAAATAAATTCTCTTAATACCACCAGTGTATACAAAACAGATGGATTTATAATAAGCAAAAGAGAAAAACAATCTGGTACAACATATTTCAAAATTTTCACTTTCTTACAAAGCATTTCTTCAAAACATCCAGTTTTGTTTGATTATTGCTAAAACCTATTAACAAATCTATGATAGTCTGGACCTTTTCATGACTTTACAAACATCCATAAATTAGTGGTAAAACAACATGCTTTAAAAAAGGCTGTACATCTTCATGCTTTTTAGACTAAAAAGAGATTGAAGACGACTGCAAATTATAAACTTTTTTTTAAAACTTTATTTTACAGTGTTTTTTCTCCATTAATATTCAAATTTCCATTACTCTTCCTTTGATCTTCTTTTACTTTTTCATTTTCATTTTTCTCCCATGGTGGGTCATGTAATTGCTAGAAAAAAAAGGGAGAAAAAAAACCCAGAAAACAAAATATTAAAAAAGACAAACTTAAAAATGGTCTACTCATTTTAATAATAGGATGAAAGTGCCAAGGTAAACAGCTTTCAATATTTATCCATATATCTAAATGGAATTGCATGTACAGTATCTGGAAAAACTTGGAATTTTAGGCTTCTAATGCAGGTTTAAAGAAAAAAGTTAAAGGGCCGGTCCACTCTAGGGATGGGCGAATGTGTTTATATCCGAATTCGAATGTTAGAATGAATGCTATTGTAGAAATTCGATTTACATAATAGAATGTTGATAAGAACGAATATTCTTAAAAATTAGATTTTCGAATGTTATTTACAGTTTTCGAATATCACATTCGAATTCGAATATTACATTTATAAAACACAATTGTAGACTAGAAACACTATTTCCAATGTCACATTCAAATCAAATATAACATTCGAATTTGAATATTATATTTATAAAACACAGTACTGTATTAGACTAGAAATACTATTTCGAATTTGAATGTCACATTCGAATCGAATATCACATTCGAATCGAATATCACATTTAAAACACAGTATTTCGAATTCGAATATTACATTTATTAAACACAGTTGTAGACTAGAAATACTATTTCAAATTTGAATGTCACATTCGAATTCGAATGTCACATTCGAATTCGAATATTACATTTCAAAATTGAATGAATACATAGCTAAACATTCTATCATTCGAACGAATATTTTCGAATTTTATTGAAAATTTTGAAAATGAAAATTCGAAAATAGAATGTTAGAATGTTATATAAACATTCGAAATTCGATTCAAACGAACGAATGTATCAAAATTCGTTTTAAATTTCGAATTTTTAGAAACATTTGCCCATCCCTAGTCCACTCCAGAATTGTTATTTTTTTAAAAGATAGATAATCCCCTTATCACCCATTCCCCAGTTTTGCACAACCAACACAGTTATATTAATATATGTTTTACCTCTGTGATTATCTTGTATCTAAGCTTCTGTAGACTGCCCACTTGTCTCAGTTCTTTTGGCAGTTTCAGCCAATAGGTGCTGACTCATAAATAACCCCATGGCATAAGTACACTGTTGTCTATATGGCCCACATGAACTATTGCCTTCTAGCTGTGAAAAAACTGTCAAATGCATTTAGATAAGAAGCGGCTTTCAAGGGCTTTGAAATTAGCATATAAACCTACCTAGGTTTAGCTTTTAACTAAGAATACCAAGAGAACAAATCCAATTTGATCATAAAAGTAAATTGAAAAGTTTAATTTTGACAAGCCTGTCCCTTTAAAATTTACTCAACCTGAAAAAGGCAACTAATGCATTTAAATGCAACAGATATTGCTTTACCATTTTTAACAGCAGTAAATGATGAACAAAAGGGTGATACACTTGAGCTGAAGAAAGAGACTTATTGGTACACATCAGGTTTACAGTATGTAATTTGTACTTTAAGAATATTTTATAGTAATAGATATTTATTATTATTATTTCAATTCTAAACCCCCCCCCCATAAATTATCTTTAATAATTCATATAGAGTATACATTTGTAAACAAATTTCAAATTTACTTCTGTTATCAACTTTGCTTAATTTTCTTGGTATTATTTATTGAAGAAGTAGCAATGCACTACTGGAAGCTAGCTG